>NC_083700.1:52136171-52446171 GCF_033118175.1 Dama dama
CCGCCGCAGCCGGGGACGCGGACCCGAGTCCGGCCTGACTGACAGTTTTGGTAATTAAGTGATTGTATAGACCTCTCCGACTGTTCTAACAACCTTGTCAGGGCCTGTCTGTGGACAGAACAAGCTGAAATCAATGTGCTTCCTGCTCTCTGAGCAGTTCTGATCGTGTACTCAGACTGATCGAGGAGGGGGAAGCTGACAAAAGGAAAACAGCAGCTCTAAACGATCGGATTATGGGTGGGGGCGGGGGGAGCGGAGGTAGAAAGTTTACTTCTTTGTAAGGAGAAGGAAGCACCAGATGCATGGATCAGGTCACCAGAGCTTCGCTGAATCGGGCGGCTGGCGGGAGGTGGAGCGAGAGGTCGGGTGCCTGTCACACCTGGGCGCCCGGACTGGGCAGGCGGCACCTCTCTCACCCTCGGAGAGGCGGAGTGCGGGCAGGGGTCTTCCCTGGCTGCAGCGGACGGGCCCGGCCAGGCCGCGGGTGCCGCGTGGCAGCACGCAGAATCCACGATTCGGCGGTACAGTACATTTTCGCTCGGATTAGAGGCAAACGCTGGTAGCTCAGTGTAAATGTCAGGCAGCAGTTTTTAATAAAGGAATGTTCAGATTGTTAGATTGCGCAGTACAATGTGAGTTCTGTGCCGCAACCCGTTCCCAATCCTGCTTCAGCCCCCCCTCCCCTCCCAATTCCCGTCACACCTCGGCGCGCGTTACAAATATATTACATATTCAGAGTGATCTTGCCGCGGCGCCCGAGGGAGGGGCACACTCTCGGAGCTTAACATCCACCTCGCCGAGGGCTGCGGGACGCCCGGGCCGACCGCTGGCAACGGGAACGGGAAAAAGACCCAGATCGGACCTGCTCTGCGGGCGCTTCTTTTACACTCCTACCCTCGAATCTCGGAAAGAAATTCCCATTGGCAAGGGGATCCTAAAAGCGCCGAGCTAGGAGGCGGGACCTCCTGTTCTCGGCCAAGGGGCTCCAGTTAAGAGTATTTTAATTTTTTCACGACGGCCCTCCCAAACCTTAAAAACTTAACCAATTGCAGGCACACACACAAAAGGGGGAAGGGTAGCAAAATCAATCCGCCGAGTTCAAAGAGCCAGGGCGTGGGAGGAGGCTGCAGGGGGCTTGGCGCAGGGCCCAGTACACAGCGGAGGGTACAATCGACCCGGCGCAGGCGGCAGACCCCACCCAGTAGATACCTGGCTGTCTGTGGGTCTGTGTATGTGTGTGTGTCTGTGTGTTGGAGAGTGTCAAACCTTAATCCATCCCACTGCTTGCCTGTCTCTTCTCCCCTGCCAGCCAAGAGCCGCCCATCCTGAGAGAGAAAAATGTGAGTGTGGGCACATTACGCACCATTAGGGAGACACTACGGTTTTAATGTGGCCTAATTAGTGCCGCTAACAGAGCAAATATTATTATATTGAATAATGATAATATGATGAAAATATTAATGCTTTTGAACTTTGCTCGTGGGAGCCGTTCGTTCGGTTCTCCCGGGACAGCCGAAGCACGTCTCAGACCCATGAGCAGCCGCGGTCCGACGCACGTCGCAGACAAGCCGACAGGCCGGCTCTTTGCGGACACACACACCACACCTCGGCTACGCCATGTACCACCCACCACGCAGAACTCCTTTTAACGGCGTCCTCTTTTTCTCTGTAGCAGGCCGTAAAAAGCGAACCGTACGCTGGGGTCTCTTTCCTGCACTTTGGCTGTATACCCCGGGAATGCTCCGGTGTGCGCTCCGGGTGTGTTCCTCCTTAGCAAGGGCCGCCAGACAGGTGGAGTTTCGGGAAGAGGACCTACCTAATTAGCATTTAAATTTACAGCCCCTCCCCCCCCTTATTGCCAAATACTTTTCCCTTGGGAATTTGGTGCAAATCAGGCATTTAACAGTTAGAAAATGCGGAAGGCTCCTTAAAATGGAGATTGGAAATCTTAAATTCTCCTAGCGAGTTGGGAGGGTCAAGGGCATGCGGGAAGCGTGAACTGGTTGGGTAGAAGGTACGGAGTGACCAGTGGTGTACCAGCGTTCCAGACGATCAGCATACCCATTCCCTCTTCCCTCCTCTCACCCCATTCTAGTGGAGCCCCAGGAGGCCGAGACGAAGAGGCTGGCAGTCCAGCTCTCAATACCTGAAGACAGGCCAGCTCTTGGTTGCTGGGCTGGACAAAGGCAAGGGCCTAAGCAGAGTTTTCAAATTGAGGCTATCAGTCTGTTCCGCAAAGTGGGGAATGTGTGGTCCTGGCCTGAGAGCGCCCCCTCTCGGGCTGAATTGCTTCCTCCCCACTGTTTGCGGGTCCATAGTTCAATTCCCCGCATATTTTGGGGTCCCTCTTCCCAGAAACTATGTCCGCGCTAGCTGCTGTTGATTCAGTGGTTCTCCGCGGCAGCTTCTCCTCTGCCGGGTTCGTCCGGACTAGAGATCGCCTCCTAGACACGTGTCCAGTTCAGAAGATCCTGGGACAGGGGCAAGCGGTTCGACCTGGGTGAACCCAGGAGTTGGTGGATGTTGCAGACCCCCGAGAGGCTGTCAGAGTGGATGCAGACCGCCCCCGCCCTTCCCTCGCTCAGTATCTGGGAACTCAACCCCGCCCGCACAGGAGGTAGGAGTCGGGGCGGGGAGCTTTCAATTTGTTCCAGTGATGGCTCTAACTTAATAAGGCGATTGATTAGCGCTCAAAGTGCCGTTTTAATTAGCCGCTTGTTAATTAACATCGCAAATGAATTTCCCCTTCCCTGACTGGCATCTTCACCCAGCGCTGTGAGGCTTTCCTCTCTGCTCTGCCTGGGCTCCTCCATTCCCTCTGAACCTCAGGAGTTAGTGGAAGAATCAACTTCTTTCATGAACCTTAGAGCCTTAAGAGTTCTGTGTATAGCAGTATTGACGTTGTCACATGGGGGCCCTTTCATTTCTCTAGGAGCCCGTCTTGAATGGAAATGATTCAGTTTAGGAGAGGTGAAATAAAATCTCTCCCCACCTTCTCTCTCCGCCCCTTCAACTGCTTCCACTTTGTCGTTTTCTCTGTCTCCATCCCTGACTTGGAGGGAGACTTCATTCTACTTCCAAAATTTGGAACTCTAGAAAGTAGAAAGGAATAGATACGGGCTTCCCCTGTTCTCTTACAGCCTTGGTAGGAGGGGGCTGGACCATCTCTTGGGAGCAAAAATCTGACTGTGTAACTTGCTGTAAAATTCTGCTGCTGAGGTCTGTGAACACACGTAGTTATTTCCTGTTCCCTTGAAGATGCTCCAAGAGTATTTTGTACCTTCCTGAAGTACACAGGAGAGATCCCTAGAGCCAATAAGCACCCACACATTTGTAGCCCAGCACTCCAGTTAGGAGATTAAACGTTTGACAATCTTTGGATATTTTTGCACCATTATTACTCTTAGCTACCATAAAAATCCCTCACTATATCATATCCCTCTACTTGGGATACATCCCTTTTCTTTCATGACCCAACACCCACTTTGTTTCTTTAGGAAACCTTTCTGTTCCCCTGTCTTTTCCCAGGGTAGGACGCCCCAGTCTTTCTTTTTCATCCTCACTGCAGCAGATTCATGTTGCCCTCATGGCATTGTAACAACTTAGCATGTTCAAGCTCCTGTTAACTCTCATTCTCAAGCACCTGGCACAGTAAGCATATTGTGCAATGTTTATGGGCTAAGTGAATGAACAAAATGAGTGAGCAAGGGAAAGTGAAAAAAATACAGCTACTGTATGTTACCTATAGCACCTCTGCCAAATAACTGCCACCTCTGCCTTGTTCATTTGTCAGACTCTTGCTTCACATTTTGTAAAGAGCTTATACATAGAAAGTCTTACTAGGTCATCACAAATACCCTATTCTAGGCAAGGATGATTCTCTTCCTTAATAGAGAAGGAAGTTGGTGACCAGAAAGGTTAAGTACCTTGTTCAACTACATTGGAAAGTAGCAAAATGAGACTGAAACTCCCTGTCCCAACGTCCTATCCTTTACATGTATACTTGCCTTCCTGCTGTTTGCTGAGCACAACACAGATCTAACCCCCAAAGAAAGTCAACTTCACTAGGTCTCTTCTGAACTGCTGATCTTTGTGGTGAAGCTTATGGCTCTCACAAATTTTATTATGGCATGGGAACCACCTCTTAAAACTTTTATTCCCTTCGAACAATTAGCAATGACATAGACTATCATTTAAACCTGTTGTTCTGTTAAACAGTTTTCAGCTACCTTGTTCTTTGCTCTCACTTTACTTTTTGTCTCTCTCTCCTCCCAATCTCCACCCTTGGTTTCAGTTTAAGGGACTTAATTTAAGTGTTTTCATCAGTGTTTTAGAATATTATTTTCCTAAGCAAACAAGCTTCAAATCCTCAAGCAGTTGGAAATATATTGATAGGCTGAAAAAACAAAGCAAGCGAGTAAGGATGCGTTCAACGTTTCTGTAGCTTTGTAAACCGGGCGAGAGGTCACACTATCGTCAGCGAGTCAACCTGAGGAGAAGGAGAGCTTATTTGTGTATCTTGCATCTTTTATAAAAAGAGACAATAGCAGGCTCTTTCGGTTTGGGGTTCTTGGCGCCGCCCAGTGGAGGGAAACGCCTTTGCAGTTCATTCCCGTCAGCTGGCATTGTCATCAAGTGGATCCTTAGAAGCATTCAAATTAAATGCGATAGGAAGAAACATCAGTTCTAACTTCATTGTAATCTATAGGTGCATTTATTCAAAGTTCAGTTCTGTTTTTTTTTTAAACCTTATGCTCCAGTTTAACACAATCCCAGATACTAAATTTTGATTGTAAAAGAGGGCCACTGAGAACGTATTGAGAACTTGTTAAAATATTCGAATGTTTGAATCATTCTCTGTGGTGGGGAGGAAGCATCTTTAGTGGTGCTGAAGACTGATGTGTTCTTCAGAGCCAGCAAGCAAAAGTTCTTTATCATTCATACTTGGCAAAAAAAAAAAAAAAAAAAAAGCTTTCTCTGAAGGAATTTCAAAATCTTTCAAAAATTAAAGAATTCTTTTTCTTTCTTTGTCTTTTATTTCTAAGAAAATGAAAACCTGAAAGTGGAAGATCGTTTTCAAACCTATGTCCGTTTAGGGACTATATTTCTTTGTTAACTTCAACGGGAAACTCAGAGATTAATCCAGTTAATGCAGCTCCTTTTCTATTCGTGGGGATTGGAAATGCGACTTCCCTGCACCCTGTTCTTGGTCTGAAATTTGATTTTCAAATGAAAAGTTAATTATGCTTGCTCTGCTAAAAAGTGCACGACTTCTTTGGGTATAAACATTATATATACTCTCGGGGGGGAAAAAGGCAAGAGAGGGACGTGTTTAAAGAAAAGAGAGCAGAGGAAAGTTAAAAAACAAAACCCCAGCTCTGAAGAATTTTTTCTTCAAGTTTTCCATCTAGTCTTCAAGTTCCTTTTTGGAGATTCAGGCCAGTACTACCTTTTCCTCCCGGGTAGGGACCCCAAGTAGGATCTTGATAAAAATCAAGATCGTATTTTCTCCCTCACAGTTGTCGTTCTCCAGAGTTGATCTCTTAACATCCCACCCAAAGAAATCTATGATCTTAACCTTTTTAAGAAAAGCTCATCCGAGACATTTCACAAGGTGAGGCCTACTGAGCTTCTGTTTGTTGCTTCCCTTGAGAGTTTTTATAAAAATGAACATGCCCTTCCCCCCAACACTTCCATCTTCTCTCTTCCTTTCTTTTTAGATTTCATTTTTTCGTCGGGTAATATTTCTGTCTCCCGTGCTAATGCTGTGTATTATTCCAAGCAAAAAATCCTGTCAAATCACCCAACACAAGCTGTGCGATCAGCTTTATGAGCTCTTGAGTCATTTTAGGCGTCGGAACAAAACAAAAACAGGTTTAAATGAATTATTTATCAAGGTAGAGAATAACTGATTTGTGCAATGCCTTCAGTTCAGGATCTTAAATTTGTTTTCACCCCTCCCCACTTCCCACCCAGAAAAAGCCGACAGGGAGGTGCGGCTGGGAGCCCCAGGTCTGGGAGGAAACACACCTCCTTTGGAAAGTTGGTGGGTGATGTCAGAATGAGAAGAACCGTAATTGATATTTGAAGGAAGAAGGATAAGTTGCGTCCGCCTGCAGCCTCAGGCGGCCCCAGCGCCCTTCCTACAGAAGCCAATTGTGCCAGGGGCGCAGGGGGCCTGGCTTTGTGGGCGGGACACTGCCGCCTTGGATAAGAGAGATGCCCTCTTAAATCCCAGGCCCGTGGTTCCGAGTTCCCCCCGCGTGAGGTTGAGACCCGGCCGGCAGGCTCCCAGGAGGGTCTGCTTAGCCAGTGCGCAGTTACCGCTCCAAAGGCGGCTGTTCCAACCACGCTCCAGGCGTCATTCAGGCAGTTCTCGGCTTCCCGGCCCAGAGTGGCGGGACTCCATCCAGCGGGCCTACCACGCGCTCCCGAGGGACTCCCCTCACCGGCTCAGGCCGCCGTCGGCCTCTGTCTGCTGCTCGCCCCGCGTCCCCGCCTCGGCTCACGAAACCTGGTTCCTCCGCCAAACTCCCCTCATCTTCTGAGAGCCGCCTAGATTGTACATCTCCTCCCCTCGGTCTTCGGTCTCTCCGCATTTCTCCTAAGAAACACACCCGTAAGAAAACAGCACGAAGATGGCTAAGAAACAGCTCAACACAACCTGGAAATAGAGCGGGCTTTTTTTTTTCTGGGTGAAACATACCGAACTCCCTAGGAAAACGCAGGAAGGATTGACCTCCCACCTACCCCCTTCCGGACCGACGACTCACACAGATGTAGTTCCAATAGAAAGGCAGGATCTTGTCCCAGGAGGTCATCTGCCTCCCAGACACCAACCCCACCCGCAAGTCCTCAACAGAAAAAAGCCGGCCCCCAGTAAGAGACCTTCAGAACCGCAACTAAACCCAGATTTCAGCCCAGCCCTGGGAGACTTAAAAGGCCATTTTCTACCACCATTCTGCACCTAGTTACGGAAGCTATGCCAGCCACTCAGATTCATAGGTTCTTAAAATGGTAATTTGGAGTAAAATGTAACTCAGAGAACTTTGAATCATTCATTAGCACCTTATAATTACTCTGCTAATTAGGTTGACACGGCACTTAATCAGGAGTAATACGCCGTCTTGTCACTGGCACTTCCCATTACTCTGACATTCAACAAGAGACAGGTTGGAGACGTCCTAGAGAAAATAATGCAAGTTGATACCCTCCGACGAGGCGTCACAGTCAAGACACGCTCCAGGTCCCAAGTGGATCCACAGTGACTGTTTCCTTTCCAAAAGGGCGGCCGGAGAGGGCGAGGAAGGGGGGTGGGGAGGCGGGAGGAGAGAGAGAGATGGAAACAGAGACAGACAGAGAAATTGAGACTGAGATCTGCCTGGTGGCGAGGAGGGCGTACATGCTGCAGCCCCACCACTCGGTTCCCCAGTCCCAGGCTAGCCTGATAGCACAGTGAACCTTGGCTGCCGTCAGCGCTAGAGAACACCTTGAGGCATTATTTTCCCCCGCTCGGGAGAAAGTGTCTGGCCACCTATTTCTTCCAGCGCGGGCCCTGATTTGGAGACCAGGCTGGCACCCCGGTTTTGAGCAGCAGGCCACTTGTCTCCCACCCCTACCGAGAGTGCCTGGTGGACGCGGATCCCTCTCCATTTCCCCTTCAGGGACCGGCTGCCCAGCTGGGCCAGATCCGGGACGCCTGGGCTCTTTGGGGGAGAATTTAGAGCTCGGAGTCCGCCCGCCCACCCAGAGCTCCGGCTGCTGGAGTTACACACTCCCCCCTGGGTTCCTTCAGGGAGTCCCTTCCTCTGCTCTCAGTGTCTTTGGACTATTCAAGAGCGTGTTTGAGGAGGTGCGCGGCGGCAGCGCTGGAGTTTAAAGGTAAGCCGACAAGATTCCTTTTCTCTTCCTGTCCTCTTTCCCCTCCCTCTTCGGACTTCTTAACGGCAAATCAATACTATTTTCTCGCTCTTCTCCCCCCCCCCCCCCCCTTTTCTTTCGCTTTTTCTAAAGACTTCGATTCCCTTCTCTAGTCTCCCTGTGCTCCCTTCCCCTCTCTCCCTTTGCCCTCTCGCGTGATTGTGAACGCGCGGACCATTGTAGGACTAGGTATTTTGGTTGCAGGGAAAGGGATGTGCGGGTTCCGAAAAGAGCAGCGGGGCCAGAGCCGGGATCGCTGACGGGTTCGCGAGGCGAGCGCCCATTGGCTCCCGGCACGTCGGCGTCGCTCGCTCGCGCGGGCGCGGCCAATGGGGGCTCGGGGCCCGGCGCGCGGCCTCGGCGGCGGGGGCGCGGGCCCGGCGCGGCTCGGGGAGCGGCGGCAGTGGCCGTGACGTCACGGGAGGGGGTCGGCGCCGCCCGCTCGCCGCCGGATTACAAGCGAACGCGCCCGGCAGCGGCGGGAGTCGCTCGGCGCCGCGTCTCCGCTACCTCTTCCGCCTGCGCCTGCTCCTTCTTTTCCTCCTCCTCTTGTTGCCGTGAACGTCGCGGCAGTGTCTGCTCCACAACTTTCCAAGAAAGTTCAGAAACTCGTCTCCGGGGCGGCCGGGTCGCGCGCGGCAGCTATCTCGGGGAGCCGCGGGGCAGCTCCGAGGGCGCGCGGCCGCCCGGGCTTCGCGGTCGCTGCACCTGCCACGTCCGTGGCCGCCGCTGCCGCCTGGTGCCAGGCTGTGGGCAGACCCAGGCGGTGGCGGCAGCGGCGGTGGTGTCGGCTTCACCTGCTGCCGCCTCGCCTCCGTCTGGGTCCCCTGCGCTGCCACCGCCGCCCCACGTGCGCTATCGTTCCTGGAGCGCACGCTCGGTGCTTCCTCAACAATTTTTGTAACTTTCCCCCCTCTATCGTCCTTTCTCCCAACTTCCACTTTTTTCATTAGGGTAAAAAAAAAAGTGTCGAAAGTGTCCACGGATTGCCACCTCCCAATTATCCTTCCTTTCCTCCCGCCCCACTTTTTTTTTTTTTTTTTTTTTTTAGCGGCGACAACATTGTTTAGTGTTATTTTGTTTTACGATCGATAGCTTCCTTTGCTTGGTCGGGGCGGCTGCGGAGCGGCGGAGTGGCGTGGACCTCATGTAGAAATGACAACAATGGAAGGGGCCAGCGGGTCGAGTTTTGGAATAGACACGATTTTGTCCAGTGCCAGTTCGGGCAGCCCCGGCATGATGAATGGAGATTTCCGCCCGCTCGGCGAGGCCAGGACCGCGGATTTTAGGAGTCAGGCCACTCCGTCCCCCTGTTCGGAGATTGATACCGTAGGAACGGCGCCTTCCTCTCCCATCTCGGTCACCATGGAGCCCCCGGAACCGCATCTGATTGCGGACGGGCCCCAGCATCACCACCACCTGCACCACAGCCAGCAGCCGCCGCCAGCCGCGGCCCCCACGCAAAGTTTGCAGCCTTCGCCCCAGCAGCAGCAGCAGCCGCCGCCGCCGCCAGCGGCCCAGCAGCTGGGCTCGGCCGCCTCGGCCCCCAGGACTTCCACCTCTTCTTTTTTAATTAAGGACATCTTGGGCGACAGCAAACCTCTGGCGGCGTGTGCACCGTACAGCACCAGCGTCTCCTCTCCCCACCACACACCGAAGCAGGAGAGCAATGCAGCACACGAGAGCTTCAGGCCAAAGCTCGAGCAGGAGGACAGCAAAACCAAACTGGACAAGCGGGAAGAGTCCCAGAGCGACATCAAATGCCACGGTGAGTCCCGCCGCCTCGGCTCCCTCGGCCGTTTAGCTTCTCCTCCTCCTGCTCCCCTTCCGTCTCGCGCGAATCTCTGATGGGATCCGAAGGCGATTCTCAGCTTCCAAGGCGATCGGGCCACAGTCAAAAACTGCAAGCGAGAGGGATGCCGGGGCGTGCGATTTGGGCACTCATCCCAAGTTCTGTTTATTGTTAACATTTCTACATCCCCAACCCTCACCGCCACCCAGCTCCTTCCTTTGTTTTACTTCATTTTAATTTATTAGGAAGGGGTCAGGCGGAGGGGATCTGATGGGAAGTTCTTTCATATTTCGTAGTGCCTAGGGGTGTGATCACAACGTGGTGTTTATTTTTTAATGCAAATTATTGCGTTCCTCCCACACGTCGTATTTTCTTAACACCCGCACAGGAATGATCAGATATAGTGAAGGAAAAAATACCGAGTTGATTAACAAAGTAACTTTAAAAAAATCATTACATAGTGATTAATACAGGGAAGGCCACACGGTAAAAGATTATAATTAGTGTTTCAATTTTTAAAAATACCCTTCCTACTCCATAGCCCTAACTAAATATCTGTATTTCAATTAGAGTTTTGGCTCTTAACAAGTAATTGGGAGGTTGCATTTATGAATAAAATTTTATGGAATTGAATGTCTATTTTTGTAAAGTCAGATGATGGCAATGGAATTATTCTTCAACGCCCTTTTTCCATTTTCTCACCAGAAAATTTCATAAGTAAGGGTTCTGGTCTTTGCATGGCAAGAGTTTTAATATCCAAGGAGAGTTCTTTTTTCCCCTTTACTGATAAGTTGATTATTACTAATATTTGTCATCTCTGCGAAAGATGTATGCTCTCTGGAAGGTAGGATATTGCCTCTTCATTTTACTATTGTAGCATTAGCATAATAGTGCCCAAAACAGATGTACAGTCTGGTCTGGCGATTTTTTTGTGCACCAACCTCCCCAGTGGGTCAATTAGAGAGATTATTGTTCTTCCTGCAGGGAAGATCAAGGAGCGAAGCAAAAAACGGGTACAAACAGAGAGGGATTGACATATCGATTTCCCAGCATTTCAGTAGAAAACCAAAGTTGACAAATAGAATCCGGAAATCTCTGGGCTGTCACCTGGATGGGCTCAGTGATTTTGAGCTGAACGCAGTGTCTGGGAGACATTCTTTCTGAAGCTTTAAGAGACCTGATGCAAGCAGTTGCAGAGAGCCAACATTTCCCAAGTGCAACTGAAAAAGGAAAACAAATGCCTATAACTTTTAGTAAACAGAAGAAGTAAAATGAAAAAGGTACCCCCTCCTCAAAAAAGAAAAGTTGAAAGATCTTTTAAAACCTAATAAATCAGAACATATGAAGTCAGAGCGAAAATAATAAAGGAAAAGGATAGGGTCTTCCTCACTCAAGGAAACAATTAGGAAAAGGACCCTTTATCATAAAGTATTTTTTCATTTCCAAAGATGGGAAGATTCAACACTCTTTTGGAAACCTTAGAAGCTCTGCACGAGCCTCCACATTCAATAGCTAGCAGTTGGTCCTCTTTCTCCATCCTGGCTGAGGCTCAAGTATGTGTATAAGGAAGGTGGCAGAATATAGCCCCCCTGCTCCCCCCGGACCAGTGACTGGCTTGGGAATGTAGAAGTGTGTGCCAGGAGGGCACTCCATCCTTCCCCATTCCAGGCTACCTCACGGCTATGTCTGGGTTTCTGTGTAGGAACAAAGGAGGAAGGAGACCGGGAGATTTCAAGTAGCCGAGAGAGTCCCCCTGTGAGAGCCAAAAAGCCTCGTAAAGCCAGGACGGCTTTCTCCGACCACCAACTCAATCAACTGGAGCGTAGCTTTGAACGGCAGAAGTACCTGAGTGTGCAAGATCGCATGGACCTGGCGGCTGCGCTCAACCTCACTGATACCCAGGTCAAGACCTGGTACCAGAACCGCAGGTAAGGGAGGCTGTGGTGGGGAGCAGAGGCATCTGGTCATCCAGGTCAAGACAACTACATCAGTTTTCATCCCTTGTGGCCTCGGAGTCAGTAGGGACTCACAGGGCCCGGAGTGGGCAGTTGGGGGGGGTTTCAGGCTGGAGTAGGGATTAGCCATACCTCCCAGGTAGCTGGAGTTTGGAGAATTTTGCACTTCAAAGTGTCTTTCACGTATGGTATTTTTCTCTCTCAAATCTGAGTGGCTGAAATTTCTGCCACTTTGCCCCCAAATCAATCAAGCCACACCTTCTCAAATCGAGACGTCCGTGTAGCAGACACTCAGGCCCATAAAACTGATGCATTGCACCCTTTTGGGCCTGCCCCAGGATAGTTCCAAGTATCTATAACCAGTCACTCAATCTGGCTATAGCTGTTCTGAAGAGCGAATCCACTGGCCTCGACTTAAAAGTCCTTGCCTGGCCTGTGAGGCAGCCAGAAGGAGGGTTAGGGTTGGCAGTCGGTCAGGCATCCAGACTGAGGGTTTGGCCCCTATTCTGGCCATGTCAGAGCCCTCCAGGAACCACAACTTCCCTTGAAAGGAAATTAGGAAAGGAGCTGGCAGTACTTGTAGGCCCCTGAACTGCAGTGCGAACACCCAAACCCGGCAATCTGGTGCCGAGGTTATGCCGGGTTTCTAAGCCTGACGGTCGTCTCCCTTGTCTCGATTTTCTCTCTCCCGCCTTTTCTCTCTCGTTTGTGTTCTAATCGTCCATAAGTGTGGTTGGAAATGCCCATCCAGTTGTCATCTTTACCATAATTTTCTGTCTCATTACATACGGTTTCAGCCACCCTAATTCTGTCGGAAAACATTAGTGTCATTTGTCGCCAATTTAAAATGGGCGACATGTTTATTAATTTGGCTGGAGCTGCTGGGTATGGAGGGCCCACCAGCCCTGAGTTCCTTCAGGAGGCATGTGAGCAAAGGCCTGCTGCCTCTTCTTCCTAGTGGGGGTGCGATGGGGGAGGGAGGAGACCAAGAAAAGCTGATCACAGGTTTTAATTGTTACTCTCTCCCAGAGGAGACAAGATTTTGAAATGCATTTTTCCCCTCCTGGAATGGCCCCGAGGTACTGTCCCCTTGGGAGAGCCCTCCCTCAAACGAATTCCGTTTTGAAACCTTGTCACCTTCCTCACTCTAAGCCACCCGCCTGCTGTAAGGTCCTGTCAGGCTGATGAGAGAGATGTGTCTCCACAGCCTTAGGGACCCAAAGGGGCAGGGGTCCAAGGCCCAGGAGCCTCTGTGTCCCTTTGTTTACGGTTTCTTCTCACTCGGTCTGGAGGAAAGGGGGAGGGGCAGAGAGCATACACTCTGGGATTGTTGGGGAGCCACTTGGGGAAGAGAATTAAAGGAGGGGAGAAGACACCTGCTTTAGAAAGAGTGGTCTCAGTTGATCTCTAGGAAAGTTCCAGGAAGTAGCCAAACTATAAGGATGGCAACAGCAGAGCAAAAAGCCAGGAGAAGGCAGCAAAGCTTGGAGAAATTTATTTATGAATGTCTGTTTGGGAAACCGGCTTGGGTTTGAGTGATTCTGTGAGGGAGAGGGTGGGATGGGGGCCAGGAGGTGTGGTTCCTTCGCAATTCTCAGCTCTCTCTAAGTCTTCCTTGTCCTCCCCGAGGAAGAAAAGACCAGCTAGGGGAAAGGACAGGCCCTGGGGCCTGGACTGTGCCCCCCAGCCGTGGGGTGCACGCACGTCTGCTCTTTTTTCAGGACCAAGTGGAAGCGGCAGACCGCGGTGGGCCTGGAGCTGCTGGCTGAGGCGGGGAATTACTCGGCACTGCAGAGGATGTTTCCATCGCCTTATTTCTACCACCCAAGCCTGCTGGGCAGCATGGATAGCACTACGGCTGCGGCGGCCGCCGCCGCCATGTACAGCAGCATGTACCGGACTCCTCCCGCGCCCCATCCCCAGCTGCAGCGGCCCCTGGTGCCCCGAGTGCTCATCCACGGCCTGGGGCCCGGGGGACAGCCGGCCCTCAATCCCTTGTCCAACCCCATCCCAGGTACCCCGCACCCCCGGTGAAGAGCGAGCCTGCAGACCCTCCCTGTCCCCTCCCCGACCAGGACAGCTGCCCCTCCTCTCCCCCAACCAGGCAGTCTGGCCTCCCTTGCAGTCTACCAGGAAGCAAAGAAGTGAGCGAGGACGATGCTCAGCAGTGGGCGGGGGTCCCCCGAAAGAGCCAGCCCTCCGCACTTCATCTCCCCACCCCCAGAGACAGGGCTGGAAAGCTCCCCCACAGCAGTATGACTGGCGAAAACGCTGACCCCACACAAGAGTGCGACCAGTAAGTGAAAACATCAACAAAAACAAAAACCTCAAGTTCTTTTTCAAAATGACTTTAGGGACAAGCAGGAGGGAGGGAGGGGGGTGGGGTAAGGAGGGAAGAAAGAAGGGCACGGAGAGGAAACTGCGGAGGCACAGAGAATTTTAGATGAACAGCCTCAGATTCCAAGGCAGAGGGCGTTGCTGTGGACATTCCGTCTGGCCCAGAGAAAAGAGGAGGGTGACTGAGAACTTTGCACTGAATTCTCATGACCTTTTTTCTTTTGGAAAAGTGGCATGCTCCATAATATGAAAAAAAATGTACATTTGAAAGACTGAGTGATAAGTGATATATCATATTTATTATATGTTGTCCAAAAAAGAGTCACTTATATACCTTAGTAAAACATGATTTTTCTTTTCATGTCTTTTTGATTCAGTAAAATAAATGCTTAGACAAAAATATAGATTTTTTGGTGATTGAAAATTACAGAAATAAAGTTTATCTTTTTTTAACAAGTGATGAAATCCGAGGGAGCTGATTTTACTAAAGCAGAGTGTACTATGATGAAATGTGTCACTTGATTTAGAATTACCCAAAGTCCCTTCCGGAATATTAGGAATTTACAACATCTATAAAGACGTTGGGTTGACTTGGGTAAAAACAGCTCCATTTTTCATGTTGGCCTCTTCCGAGCCGTTAATTTGGTACGTGTGAATTTTTTTCTTTTTAAGTGGATGATTTCAGAGCAGTTTGTGAGGCCGCAGGAGAAAATCTGTGCTTGTAGGCTTGCTGGCCAAGTAGGCGGCCAACTTTCCCTGCTGCCCCGGCTGGCCTGGCAGCTGCAGCCGAACCGAGTCTGACCGCCCTTCCTCCTTCTCCTAGGGCTCCTCTCATCGGTGAGGGTCCGGAGCGCTGGGCAGCAGAGATGCCGGCAGGAGCTGGGCGGTGGGCGGGCAGACGTGCGGGCCGCGCAGCTGTTCTTCAGCCCGAGGCCCGGCGCCCGTGTGGTGGTGGGACAGCCTGCAAGCAGGAGGCTGTGGGGCGCGCAATTAGGGCGCCCTGGGGACGCGGAGAGGCCTGGCTAACAAACCCTGGTTGTGCTTTGATCCCTGCCTTCTTGTTCCCCGGCGGGCATCCAACCCCTAGCCCCGCACCGAGCCTCTTGTCCTGGTGAGTTGGCTGTGACGGGATGCCTGGAGCGGAATGCAACTCTGGCTGAGACAGGTGTGCCGAGCTTTTTTATGTGCGCCCCTGGATCTTCGGGGACTGCAAAATGAGAGGCCCTGCCCAGAGGGTAGTAGAGGTTGGCTGCTTGCTTTGGGGGTGTGTATTAGTGAGTGAGAACCGGTGTGTAATACTCTTAGCACCTTGGCCAGAGCCTCACCTCATTCAGAGCCTGACCTCAGCCCCAGACCTCCCTTCCATTCTAGCTCCCAAGAGGCTGAGCACTCCCGACTAGGAGAGGCGAAACTGGAAGGGGATGGTTGTACTGTTCTGGGGCTACTCCCACCTTCTCTGAGCCTGGAGGTCACTTCTCCCCGTTGTTGGAGAGTTGAATCCCCATCTGGGTATCTTCACATCTCTGTCTTCACTCTGGTCCTAGTATGTAGTCAAAGGAGTAAGACCTGCAGCTAAAACACACCCAGACCCATTTTCCAACTTTCTCTGATGTTTGAATCTTAGTAGAGTTATAAAAACATTTTTTTAAAATGTGGAGTGCTGTGGGAGTGTGTGTTGGGGAGGAGTGGGAAGGAAGAAGGAAAGAGGTGAAATCCAGGAAGAAATTGCCTTGGGCACCTCGATCAGACTTTGGCTAATTAGGGAGTGATTTCTCTCCAGCTCATCAGTTTGCTTTAAAAATGGTCGTGGTCTTGTTTGATTCTAACAAAAGGGTCTGGACTGGCCCTTCTCATTTTATTCCTGCTGAGCCGGGACAAACTCAAACAGCTGGGCTAGGCTGGAAACTGGGCACCACTGTGTCCAGTGGGAATGCCCATTGCCTGGACAGTCAGCAGACTCTCCTTGTTCTATCTTAGCTGCTGTTGGATTTTACAATCATGTTTAAATACTTCAGTTCCTTAAATGGTCCTCCTGGGCCTAAGAAGGCACTTTCCAGGACCTGGGTGGTGGGGCGGGGGCGGGGGGGGGGCGTGCTACAGCTTCTGTGTGCACTGGCCCCAGGGCTGATCATCTTTGGGGGAAAGGGGGAGCTGGGAATTCATTGGGGCTCACACATTCAAAGTTCCATACTAAGAATGACCTCAAGTTCAGTTGGGAAAAGCACATAAACA
Source organism: Dama dama (assembly GCF_033118175.1). Classification (NCBI taxonomy): domain Eukaryota; kingdom Metazoa; phylum Chordata; class Mammalia; order Artiodactyla; family Cervidae; genus Dama; species Dama dama. The sequence goes on from NC_083700.1 coordinate 52,152,408, forward strand.
AACCTTCAAATACAAACGAGACCATAGAACCCATCTGCTACCAGCAGCCCGCCAACCACTCTGCTGGGGAGCCTGCCAGCTACCCCTTCACTCTCAAGGCCAAACTGGGACTCCAAACATGCACAATGAAGGGGAAAACACCATGTCTACAGGGACCAAGGTTTCTTAATTAACCTCCTATTCCACTGCTGCTAGCAATGAGTCTAGATCTACCAGAGTCCTCCCAAATGTGTTTTTGCTTCAAACCCATGTTTTCTTTCACCTCCTAAACCATGCAGCTGAAAGTGTCAATTCCCTTCTAAATTTGTTTTGGTTATTTCCTGTTGCATAGAAGTTAGCAAATGGAATGTGTGTGTATGTGTGTGTGTGTGTGTGTGTGTGTGTGTGTGGTGTGGTGGTGGGATTGTTGTCCCAGGGAGAAAGTTGAGTGCTGGATCGCTTCTTTTCATTTTTTTCTTTCTGCAGCAGTACTACAAGGGGCACCTCAGTAGGTGCCCTTCTATTCAAATGTCCCCAAACTACTGCTTAGAAGTCAAATGCAAACATAGTCCATTCCCTCAAAAGAAGTCCTTCTGTCTGTGCCTGCCCAACAAAGTAGGGAGGTTGGCTAAAAGGTGAGGAGTGCAACACCAGGTTTTCCAAAAAAAGCAAGGAACAGGATAACAGACAAAGGTCCTTTCACCGGGGAGATCCAGAGTTAGGAGGCTCAGAGGTCTGCTGGTCCTGGGAGCTGCACTTCTTTTCTTTTTCCCACCTTCAGCTGGTGTCAGAAGGACACTCCACTGATCGCTCCATTTGGATTGCTCCTTTGATTAAGTTGGGGACTGGCAAAACAGGGATTTTCTGGGGCATTCTTTCCTTGCTACAGAAACACAGGGAAAAAAAAAAAAACCCCACATGTTTCAGAGAGATGTTTAAACACAAATACCCCTTAAACTTGCTCTCTGCAAGATGAGCTCTGAGACTCCAGCAAACCTAGCACTAATCGGTAGTGAGTGTGAAATAAGTTAACTCCCCAACCAGCAGCCAGTCATTCTAACCCCAGCCAGCAATTTTCAATGAGTTGCAAAGTAATGATTGCTGCTTGCCTCCATGCCTCCAGCAAATATACCTACCACCTTGTATCAGTTTATTTTTGCTCCACCCCTTAAAATGAAAGCCCACATGATGGCAAATTAGACAGCTGATTCCCTCCGTTGCAAATAAAACGGCTTACTGCAAACCAAGACTTTCCTCCTCCTCCCTCCCTGCCATCTGACTCCTGCCTAAGCAGCCCTTCCCCAGGAGCCTGCAGAATCCCACCTCCCCTCTTTAAACAGGCAGCTTGTTTTGTTATATTTTTAACTTTCTAAAAATATTTGGAAAAGCTCTCCCCAGGGGGAAGGAAACTTTAGTCCCCATTAAGCAATGTAGTTACAAAAATATACTGGAAGAGAGCTGCTTGATTTTCTAAAAAGCCAGACATGTCTTGAAGTCAACATGCTTGGAAAGAGACTGACTTTTCATCACTGGTGGGCATATGGGGGGGAGGGCAGAGCCGAGCCTCTTAGGGAACTGATGCTTCTTCCTCTGCAATGAATTGGTATGGGAAAGCTGGTTTGTCCGGTGTTTTGGCTGTTGGCTAGGCAATTAGGCAGAAGGGTGAGTGGGGGTTTCTCCAGGGTTTACCCCATGGACCCTGGAACAGTGCCTCGAGGCTTCTTGAGCTTTCACTAGGTCTTTGTCCAGTCCTAGCTTCTTGGCCAGTTCCAGCCTTCCTCTCTACCCACGCCTCCTTCCCTGGAGTTGGGGGCCTGTGTACCCCTCCCTTCTTGAAGGTAGGACACCCCCGGTGCTTAGTAGGGGTAAGTGTGTGGGGTTAGGGATGTGTGTATTCAGAAAGAGGGAGGTATCACTGGCCTTTCGCATTGGAAAACCAGGTCATCTGTCTCAGGGCGATGAGATGACCCAGAAGGGACTTTTCCCCTCCCCTTCTTCCAGCTGAATTCTGAAAGTCTCTGCCAGTCTTAGTGTTGCTGTGCGGACGGCCTTAGCCAACCTCGCATTCTGTTTCTCCACCTGCCGTCTCTCCTCGGGCCTCCCTCTCCAGTTTCTCTCTCCTAGCACCACAGACAGCTCCTTGGACGCGCGGTGGAGCGAACTGCCGGAGGCTGGAGGGTTCCCGGCAAAGCCTAGGCGACCGCAGGGGGCGCACCCGGGAAGGGTCGGCGGCGCCCGCGGGGGAGGTCCGCGAGGTGATTACAAAGCGCCCTCCCTGGCAGCGCTTCCTGATTAGCTCTAAGACCAAACAGGGTCACTTTGCAAAGAACAAAATCTTCAGATCAATAAAGTAATTCAAAAACCAAAAGATCTCGGGGTAAGTAGTGCTCAGTGACAGATCAACTCTAAACCGTCCTTATTTAATAAGTTCTTAGCGGAAGCCGACTGGGAAGGAGAGGGGCCTCAGTTCTGCCGCTTCGAAGCCCCTGCGCCGCGGCCGCAGCGCAGTCGCCAATGGAACGGCTCTCAATGGCATTCTTTTTTTTTGTTTGTTTGTTTTTACTTTCTCGGCTCGCGCAGCCCGATTCTGCTCAGCGAACCGCCGCCGCGGTCTATGGCAGCCCAGGAGAAGCGCTCCTGAGGCGGCCGCCCTGCAGGTAGCGTTAAGCTGAGGCCCGGATCTCCACTGCTTTTTCCATCTCGCGTCTCCTTTCCCCGCTTTTGGGACTCTCCCAGCTCCCGTTACTATCCGGTTCGGGATAGCGGGTCATCCCCGCAGGAGCTCCACTGAAAAAAGAGGACCTTCGCGAGCCCGAGATTGAACTTGTACGATAAAAAGGGCTTTTGTCACTTTGTGGAGTTGAGAGATTTCCGCCCCCGCCCACCTCTGCGTCTAGCCGCCTGACTTGATTCTTCAGTGAAGAAGCCCTGGACGTGGAATCCTCTTTCCCACTCCCAGTAGAACACACACACATTGCAGCCCATTGTTTATGCCGCGGTTCCCACGTCCCGCCATCGCCGGCCGACTGCGCTGTGGGTCTCCAGCGGAGCGCGCCCAGGCCGGGCCTCCGCGATCCCCACCTCACCCAACCCCGGACAGTCCCGCGGCCCCAAGTCCCTGATCCCCGTTACAGAAGGTGTGGGAGAAATGAGTGCATCAGGACAGGGATTGTATAGAGCAGGGACAGGAATTTAAATATTTTCACAAAAGGTGCCTGCGCAGGGCCTACAGACAGAGCTGGGCCCCCTGTTCTCACATCTCAGTAGGCTTGGGAGAAAATACGAAGCGTCCTCCCATGAAGATGATAAAATAATCGTAGCCCAGGTAGAAGCTCATATCTGTATCCCACTTCAAACACTACCCCCACCCCCAAGGCCCCAAGGTTGCAAATGAATGTCTCCCTTTAGATTTTCCCTCGGGTCTGGGAAGCCAACTCCTCATTGCTGATTATCCCCATCTCCTCAACTGCCTCTCTGGCTCTCCTCTTCCTTTTTCCCCTTAGAATTAGAGGAATGGAAATGCTGAGTGGAATTTAGATGTTGACAGAGACTTTTAGCTGGATTGTGGGTTACCCACATTTGAAAGCCAGGCACCACTGGGTGGGGGGGCGGGGAGCTCTCAGTGAATTCAGGGGCTGGAGAAGGTGTTCCAAAGTGTGCATGGTTATGTGAAACGGGAGAAAAAGTTTTCTTTGGAGCAATGTGTATTTATACCGCTGCCTAAGGAGAGAGGAATTAGTGATAGTGTATGGTCCCACCGCTCCTATACCACACAGTTAGAATGCCCATTATGGAATAATAGTCTACTTTCTAAAGCCAGTTGGCTTATAGAGTGTTAGGAAAAGGATATGGAAGTCGGTGCTACTCACTTCCTACCATAAGGACGTTAAGCTACTCTTTATAGCTTCCAGATGTGGGGGTTGTCCAAGTGAAGAGAACATGGTAGGTCTCTTTCTCACTAGGCAGTTTTATGGTTGACTGAACTACTAGGAAATTATTTTCTAGTGATCTAATATGAAAGTTTGATTTTCCTAATACTCCTCATTTGAGAAAACAGACATGCCATAATTTCTGAAAGATCCAATAAGGATCAGATTGCTCAACTTCCTGTTGCACCAACTCTTAGCATTCCCACACCCCCAAGCTGGGCATCTGCAGACCTATGGGCAGGGAAGTTCTAGCCCAGATATTAACAGACAGAGATGTCCATTGGAAGTAGGGCCATAATCACGTAAAAACCTCAAATTATTATTCATCTGCCCTATTTTCAACGCAGCTTCCATTGATAGAAACTTACCAAACTGTTTCCCTTAGATTAAGAGGATTTCAAAGGGATACTATTTTCTCACTAGCCCTGAGTGAACACACTGTGGCATTACATTACACATACTCATATGCGAATAAATGCATAATTGTCATATAATCATTCATTGCTATGCAATACCTTAGACCAGAAAATCACATAAAACACAAATGGATAAATGCGAGTATGCGCTAACTCATTTTGTCTTCTTTTTTGGATTGCTTTTGAAATTTCTGGCAATCTGTATCGTGGATCTCCCACCCCCCAAGTCCCCCTTCTCCCCCCACCCCCTCGAGTTTCTCTAGATTTATTTCAGAGCAGATCTCCAAAAGCCTGGTCTTTAGTGGGAACAACTCCACCCATCCCTGTCATGTGGCAGCCTTTGACCCGCCCACCTCAGCCATGCCCAATCAGAGCACAGGAAACATTTCGAGCCCAATCAGAGCACAGGAAAGAAAGCGGCCTTGCTGCGGCTGGTGCGATTTTCCCTTCTTCCGCCTACTCTTCGTTCCGCTTGCAGCCGGAATTTAGGAGGTCAGTTGTAGCAAACAGGCCCAAACTAATGTTACTGATTTCTTTTACCCCTGTCTTGTTATCCTTTTGGGTTAGAACCTTTGACGATACCTAGGGAATGGCATTATGCAGCTTTCCGAGATTCTCGTGGCCTATTTATGTTTATGGAGTGTTAGTCCCTCAGTCGTGTCCGACTCTTTGCGACCCCATGGACTATAGCCTGCCAGGTTCTTCCGTGCATAGGATTTTCTAGGCAAGAACAGTGGAGTGGGTTGCCATTTCTTTCTCCAGTCCTTATGGAAGGCCTGGTTATTTTCACCCGTCCAAAGTCCTCCCCCGAAGATATTTAACAGGGTATAAAGTTCGATTTGAAAAGACCCTGATGCTGGGGGTGATTGCAGCCATGAAATTAAAAGACTCTTACTCCTTGGAAGGAAAGTTATGACCAACCTACACAGCATATTAAAAAGCAGAGACATTACTTTGTCAGTAAAGGTCCGTCTAGTCAAGGCTCTGGTTTTTCCAGTAGTTATGTAAGGATGTGAGAGTGGGACTATAAAGAAGGCTGAGTGCCAAAAAACCAATGCTTTTGAACTGTGGTGTTGGAGAAGACTCTTGAGAGTCCCTTGGACTGCAAGGAGATCAGTCCTGGGTATTCACTGAAAGGACTGATTTTGAAGCTGAAACTCCAATACTTTGGCCACCTGATGCGAAGAACTGATTCATTGGAAAAGGCCCTGATGCGGGGAAAGATTGAGGGCAGGAGGAGAAGGGGACGACATAAGATGAGATGGTAGGATGGCATCACCGACTCAATGGACATGGGTTTGGGTAGACTCCGGCAGTTGGTGACGGACTAGGAGGCCTGGCGTGCTGCGGTTCATGGGGTCGCAAAGGGTTGGACACGACTGAGGATTGAACTGATGCTGGGGAAGATTGAAGGCGGGAAGAGAAGGGGACGATAGAGGATGAGATGGTTAGATGGCCTCACCGACTGGATGGACACAAGTTTGAGTAGGCTCTGGCAGTTGGTGATGAACAGGGAGGCCTGGCGTGCTGCAGTCCATGGGGTTCCATAGAGTTGGACATGACTGAGCGACTGAACTGAACTGAACTGAAAGTTCGGTTGGAGTTTGAATAAACCTGAAGTCTTTTCCACTCCATTTAGTAAAGCAATAATGACTGCTTTCTTTCCAGTAGATAGATGGCCCGGGGATCTGTTGAGAAGCCTCAGGTGAGTGAATTCAATAGAGGGAAGTTCTGGCCCCTGAGGGAGAAAGAAGGAAATGGCAACCCACTCCAGTGTTCTTGCCTGGAGAATCCTGTGGACAGAGGAGCCTGGAGGGCTGCTGTCCATAGGGTCGCACAAAGTCAGACTCAACTGAAGCGACTTAGCATGCATGCATGCATTGGAGAAGGAAATGGCAACCCACTTCAGTGTTCTTGCCTGGAGAATCCCAGGGACAGTGGAGCCTGGTGGGCTGCCCTCTATGGGGTACCAGAGTCGGACACGACTGAAGCGACTTTGCAGCAGCAGCAGCTGGCCCCTGAAGACTTTTAAGGCCTGAGGCCCAGAGTTTGTTTGGGTCTTCATTCCTGCCTACTTTTATCCTCCTGACTTTTGTTATTTTATATGACTGGGAGGTTTTTATGGGGTCAAAAGGTGATAGACCTAGCATTTCGTTTGAGGAATGTCCTTGCTAAAAAGTTGAATTAAGCTTGTAAATTTGCAGGATCTAACTCTTAACAATTTGGAACGGGATTAAAAAAGCCCAACTATTCAAGACACTGCTTATTAACAGCAGTGCTGCATACATTGGTGACATTTCAGGAAGGATATCCTTTCTCTGGTAACATGTTTTACAGGCTTTTCTTTTCCTCCCATGAATGATCCAGCCCCTTGGGGGAACACAGTTCTTGGTTTTGCTCAGAAATTTGGCAAAAGAATATTTTCCAACATCCATGTTAATAAGTAATTGGATTTTAAACAGAAGTGATCTTGATCCAAATTCAAGATTGGAAAGAATCTCAAAGGTCATCTAGCTCAATACCTATTCTAGTTTTTTTTTTTTTTTAACAACATATTTGATTTATGTCTTTTTTTTTTTCTTTCAACCCTTTTTGCTCCCATTTTTTTCTGTAAAGATAAGGGGAAGATAAGAGATACTACAGTGTTACAGCTTCGTCTTTCAATTTTAATGAAATTAAATTTATGTGATCAAATCCTACTACACCCACCAAAAAACAAGATTTTTGTAAAAGCTATTAAAATAACTTTTCTATCATAAAAGCAATGTATGCTCACTATGGAAAGAAATTTAAAATACTAAGGGGAGAAGAAAAAAAGTTCATTTTCTATCATTCAAAGAAAACCATTGCTAATATTTAATTTGTTTCTAGAATTTTGCTGTGAATTTTTGTATAGTTGTAATATTTCATCTGGGATAACATTTATGCTTTCCCCATAAGTAGTACAAGTATCTCTGTATTATCTAAAACTTTTTCTAAGTATAATATTTGATACATAAGATTCTGTTCCATAAATGTATCACAATCAAGTCAACCTTTCTTTCATCACTGGACATTTAGATTGTTTTCCTTAATTTGAGATGAATAATTCTTTAGTGAGTGTGAAACCAAGATTTTGGAGAAAGGGGTCTAGATATTCAGTGTATCACTTAATTACTTATCTTAACTAGGGCTGTGGAAGCAATGAAAGAGCAAGATGACCAGCTCAAGAAGAGAGACGAGAAACTGACCAGAGGTAGTGGTTTCAGGGAATAGTGCAGATTCAGCCTGAGTAAACTGAGAGCTGTGATGAGCTTGTATATGCTGTGGTAAAGTAAGCTAAGAACACCACTTACACATTTTTAATGTATATGTTAAACTTCCCTGATTTTGAGTATGAATTTGGCAGCTCCTCACCAGAGAAGGGGACTTGCCTAGCTAAAGAGAAGGGAAGAAGGTTAGGTATCTTTTGATTCAGGTTGGTAACGTGTTGCTTGCCTAGGTGGCTCTACTGTTTTTTCTGTGCTCCAACTATTCTGTGGGTAAATACAAGGCTTTAGCTTCTAGGACTGTCAATCTGGCACCTTTTATCCGAACTAAATTCAGGTTAAGTTTAAAAAAAAAACCACAGCCCACAAAGAAATTTGAGGGTGGGTGTGGGGGCTTGAGGAAAAGAATTAAATAGCAATAGTCTACCCTTTCATTTACATGACACACATTAACCGCAACACAGAAGTTCCAAGAGAACTGTCTTGTTCTCTTGTCTCCAGGAGCCCATGTAGGGCGCTTTAATTGCCACATTTTCAAACCGATATAATGGTGGGGATGTCTTAGTAATTACCTTAATGAGATAACACCTTTCCTTCCCTCAACCTACTCATTATCACGCCTCTTGTTCAAATTTCAACTACAAAGAACTATACTTCTAAAAAAAAGAAGTCTGAAATGTATTGTTCCAGGGCTCATACCCTTAAAATAATCACATTGCACTTATCTTAAAAATATGAAAGAAATAGTACACACAGGCAATTCAAATATGTTAAAGGGAAGGCTTGAGATAAGTAAACTAAACATCTGGGTGCCCTTTAATTATTCTTGGTTGGATTCTTTATCTTGACCTATAGTGATGCTAAGGTGCCAAAGTGATGAATTTTAAGATGTTGGGCTGTGAAGACGTGCAGCTGCAACACTGATGGATTTAGGAAGGGATGGTAACAAGGTTAGCTGCATGTGAAGTGTGAATTGAGATTTTTGCAAAGAGACTGTGATTGCAGATGGGCATAATGTTGTACCCTTGCATGAAATCTTGCTATTATTGTATAATGGTCAGACAGAGTGTGAAATGACTTATTACTTTTCTTTTATTCTTTAATGAAGTTGGTTAGAGTAGCAGTACTACTGCTAGTCAATAGTAGTAAAGCACACACACAAAACTATATGACAGGTGCTGACATATTAAATATTTATTTGGTTTTGACTTTTCCCCCCTAATTTTCATGAATACCCATATGCAAACAGAAGCATCTCTTTATCTATATAGACAAATTTGCACTGATTTGTGTATATGTGTATACCTTTATTGTCCTGTGTAAATATCTATACATGGCTCTGATGCATGTAAAATATTTCAATGTCCAGGGAAATTTCATAGCACTATAAGTGTTTAAAAATGCTGTGATGCTTTGAGACTGATTTCTGCTTGATATTCTGACTTAAAAGCTCAATTTGGATTTATATGGGTAATATTGAAATATCAGCTTATCATTGTGATTAGGAGTGCTTTATGGAACAAAGCATAATAAAATCCCATTACGAAGCAGTCTTTAATATGGTTTTAGTTAAAGGAAAGATCAAATTACAGTTCTTCTGTCTTGTAATATAGAGTACACATCTTTCATTATATCACAGACCCCATAATGTAAATATTTCTTTACTTCCTAGTATCAGCATCACGAAAGGATAATACCTTAGGCTTTACAAGTCAAAGGGAAATAATGCTATGATGTTAAAAACAAAACTAACAAACCCTCCTCTCCCTCTATAGTCAGTTTTCTGGCTCCAGATGCTTGTGTTAGGAACACTGAGAAATAGTTGGTTTTGGAGATTAGGGATTTTATTCATTGTAGAATGATTTTTTATATGGTCTGTAAGATTCATAATCATTTTAATGCATTGGTTTGATATTCCTGATATGAATAATAAGTGTTCAGAAAAGACATGTAAATATGTCTTTAACATAACCCCATGGCTCAGATGGTAAAGAATCCACCTGAAATGCAGGAGACCTGGGTTCGATCCCTGGGTTGGGAAGATCCCCTGGAGAAGGGAATGTCTACCCACTCCAATATTCTTTCCTGGAGAATTCCCTGGACAGAGGAGCCTGGCAGGCTACAGCCCATGGGGTCGCAAAGAGTTGAACATGACTGAGCAACTTTCACTTTCACTTTTAAGTTTAAAATGTAGCATTTTAAAAGAAAGTTAAATTTGTTTGCATATTTCAAATTGTTATATAGTTAGGCCCTGATATTAAGAAAAAATCTTGTTCTGTGTTTGGAGTACACTGAGTCAAATGATGTTGTTCAAAGCAACACATAAATTTAGACCAACTGGCTGAGAAAAATAATATTTAATCTTTTTCCTCAGCACCAAATTTATTGACCCTTTCTCCTCATTTTTCTTTGGCTTAACTTGCTGTATAGGCAGAAAGAATTCTGGCTATGATGATGTCATTCCTCATCAGTCAAAAAGTATAATGACATTTATTTAGGTGAAATCTAGAAGTAGATACCACTTTTTTCTTTTTTTGGGTAGATGTTACCTTTCACTAGGAGCTTCTTAAAGTGACTCAGTCTAAGATTGTAGTGGAGCGAAAGTTGAAGTTTCTTAAGATGACTCTAAGAGTACATGTGGTATAGTGCACTATGAGAAGAGCAGATTTGTGAAGGACTTGAATTTGTGAGGTATCTTAACTTCATATGTTTGTGATGTCAGTTTTAGGGAAGACATACATTCTTGTTGCTTACATGGTGACTTGGCCATATCTGTAGAAAACTTGACTTTTGGCTTTTGGCAGCTGTAATTAGTGACCTTCTTTATTCTGTACTGAGTAAGTGCTGTGATTGGCTTACATCTACTAAGCTCAGCTTCCCAGGTAGCACTAGCAATAAAGAACCTGTCTGCCATTGCAGGGTTCTATCTCTGGGTCAAAGCTATGGTTTTTCCAGTAGTCATGTATGGATGTGAGATTTGGACTGTAAAGAAAGCTGAGCACTGAATAATCGATGCGTTTGAACTGTGATGTTGGAGAAGACTCTTGAGAGTCACTTAGACAGCAAGGAGATCCAAACAGTCCATCTTAAAGGAAATCAGTCCTGAATATTCATTGGAAGGACTGATGCTAAAGCTGAAACTCCAATACTTTGACCACCTGATGCAAAGAACTGACTCATTTGAAAAGACCCTGATGCTGGGAAAGATTGAAGGCAGGAGGAGAAGGGGACAACAGAGGATGAGATGGTTGGATGGCATCACAGACTCAATGGACATGAGTTTGAGCAAGCTCCAGAAGTTGGTGATTGACAGGGAGGCCTGGTGTGCTGCAGTCCATGGGGTCACAAAGAGTCGGACACGCCTATGCGACTGAACTGAACTGAATTGATCTCTGGGTCAGGAAGATCCCCTGGAGGAGGGCAGGGAAGCCCACTCCAGGATTCTTGCCTAGAGAATCCCATGGGCAGAGGAGCCTGGCAGGTTACCGTCCATGGGGTTGCAAAGAGTTGGACACTACTGAAATAACAGCACAGACGCTTGCACTACTCAGATCAGCCTTTCTTTAACCATATGAAAGTGAATCTTCATAAGAGGATGCATTATCTGTTACATAGGTGGGAATCCGATCTACTACTTTTTGAATTTCAGGTTTTTAAAAAATTAGCTGAGTTGCATCTGTTGCAGTTAACAGTGATAGTATTTTAGGAATCCCTACAACTTAACACCAATGTTGTAAAATGCTGACTACTTCACCAAGAATACACAATTCACTCATAAACATTTATCTCAGCTAATTTTTCAGTTGATAACTTTACTCGAGGTTTACTTCCTAATCTCATTAGTTATGTTTGAAAATACTTAATGGTAGTCTTCTTTAGCAAGATGAGCAATGTTCCTTGTGGATTGGTCAGAATGTGATGAAATGAAACAAAGTTTCCTTATTAAAGAGTTATCACATCTTTTTTTTCCCAAGTTCTAGTTTCTAAATTCTGGAATGTTATCAAGAACATTAATCTGTACATACTTTTTGATTGTGTCTAGTAAATTAACATCTAGCATTATCCTCAATGTGTGTTATATATGTCTTTTCATCCCCAATCCCTAGGTCAGAGTAGGTTAAGTTTACATGATTGAATGCGGAGGTCATTGATTAATTAAAGATAGCATATCCAAGTGATGTTTGCAAGTTGATATATATTCTCTGATTGGAGGAACCATGTCTGCTCTTTCATTGTATTTTGAGTACCAGGCAGATAAGTTTGAGAAACCTAAGGGTTCAGTAAATATTTGTTATCATTATTAACTATGGTGATGATATGGTACATTAAATTTTTTAAAATTTTCAGTTGGTTTTTGGCTAACATCTTGTAGATGTCAGTGAGAGGAATAGCATGTGGTAAAATTGTGTTGTGTTATGTAACATAGTTTATTCTTGAATTAATTGCACTACCGGCCTACTTTTTAATTAAACTCATTCATTTTTCATAGCTCCAAATTAGTCATGTGACTCACTAGACTTGTTGTCATTTATTTGTAGTAAGTAGAGAAATGCATGGAACACTCTTCTTCCAACTCTTTTCTAAAAAAAGATCCTCTTTAATAGGGATAGAAGTGAAGGCTGATGTCAGGAACTGACTCCGCTTTCCTATGGGTCCTATATTCTAAATTATATTGGTGAGTAAATTCAGTCAGCTACATAATCTAAGAAAAGGAATAGAGATTCCTTTAGCTTACTAGCAATATTCTTAACAGGGTAATGACAACTGGGAAAATAAATTGAGTTGGCAATTTAATAGGTATAATTCAGAGTAAACAGAAGCAGTTAACTTTCATGGTTAATAGCAGTACTATTGAAACAAGGCGACTAGAAGACACTGTTAATGAAAACAGTGACTTTCAAAATGAAGCTACATTTAGCAACTATTTTTCACCAGAAGTATTTGGCATGATGTTTGGGTTCAAAATTACTATTCTGTATTGCTTAATGCATTGTTAACTGGAATCTGCAGTGTGTGTGGCAGAAGAGAGAAAACTGATGCTTTTTCCTGTGAGAAAGCTCACATCCAGACTCTTTGTATTTTTACCACACCATACTTAAGAGGCTTGGAGAACAAAAGCATACCAATAGAGAAAAATCTGTAAAGTCTTGTCAGGTATTATTTGTGTATTATTATTTTGTTGGAATAGATGTGAAAATATGAAGAATTGGAAAACAGAACAGCTAAAATAAGTTATAATGAATCATATCTCAAAAACACAAGGGAATACAGATGTAATGACAACACATTTTCATTATTCTAAAAAAAAATTCTGTCTGATAGGTTAAACCCTATTAATTGGATATTTTAGCTACTTACCAAAGCAATAAGACTATAATAAGTAGCCTTTCCTTCTAAGGGATAAAAATATACTAGTGTTATTTTATTTGGTGATCTTCTGGTTCTCTTAAGCTACATATTTTATGGAAAGAGTAGAGAGTATGTGTAAAGAATTTATTAAGATATTTCATATGGGGGACTTCAAATTTCCTAGATACTTTTGGTACCAAGATATTTGAAGGAAAAATCGAAGAAACAAATAGGAACCATAGAGATGTGATAACTCTCCCTAGTGTACTACTATGATTCATAATTCACAGGAGAGCAAGGCTCAAGTGGATCATACATTTTATGGTACAAATGGGATTAATATTGGACTTCATAGACACGACATGTTTATAACAAAGAAGACTACATTTCAATGTCTTCCTACTGTAGTAAGGGTTAGGAAGATGAACATTAGAATTATTTTTTAAGCTTCTAGATTAAAAAAGAGGCCAGTGGTTATTACTGCCCAAAGGCAAAGATAATTTTAAAATTATTTTAGTTCTTAGGGCTCTGAAGTCTGTTCACACTGGGCAGCATTGCTATGACTCATATTTATTGTTTATGAGACACTGAAATGTGTGATCACCTTTTCAACATAGAAACTGTCTCGCTGGCATATAAGTGTCAAGATTATCGCTTTTATAAGTTATAATGCCAAGAATGAAGCGGATTTATTTGCAAGTACATCCTAGATACTTCTATGAGAGGTGTTTATTTCTAAAACCAACGTGAAATTGTTGCTTGTGGACAGTAAGAGTGCATGGCTAGATAGATCACTGCATGCATATACATGGAGTAGCACTTGAGCCAGTTCACAGAGTCATTCTACCACTTCCCATTCTGTTTGTCAATGCCTTTACTCTATTTTCTTCAAAGTTTTTCTTCTTTCCTCCCACTCGTAGTTACTTTCTTCTTTTATCCATTATACCTCTACTTAGTATTTAGCCATCCTTGTATGTATGATATTTGATTATTTGCTTACTTTTCTCCTTAGACTACAAGCGTTTTGAAGACATATTATTATTCATTAAAAAACTTTCCCTAATGCCTATCAGAGATGCTCAATAAATATTTATTCCCACAAGCTAGTATTCCTTAAAAATTTTCATTTTGGTTTCTAAAATTTATTTTTTTGAAGTATAGCTGATTTACAATATTATATTAGTTTTTGGTATACAGTAAAGTGATTTCATTATATATATATTCTTTTTCATATTCTTTTCCATTATGATTTATTATAGGATATTAAATAAGCTCCCTGTGTGATACAGTAGGACCTTATTGTTTATCCATTCTATCTATAATCATTTACATCTGCTAATCCCAAACTGCCTATCCATCCCTCCCCTATACTCCCGTTTGTCTTGGCAACCACAAGTCTGTTCTCTATGTCTGTGAGTCTGTTTTTTCTTTGTAATTAAGTTCATTTGTGTCATATTTTAGATTCCACATACAAGTGATATCATATGGTATTTGTCTTTTTCTGACTTACTTCACTTGGTATGATAATCTCTAGGTCCATTCATGTTGCTGGAAATGGCGTCATTTTCTTCTTTTATATGGCTGATAACATTTCATTGTATATATACATACTAGATCTTTTTTTTTGTTTATCTTCAATTGGAGAATAATTACTTTACAATGTTGTGTGGGTTTTTGCCGTGCAACAACGTGAATCAGCCAGAAGTATACACATGTTGCCTCTTTCTGAACCTCCCTCTCACCCTCACCCCATCCCACCCCTCTAGGTTATCACAGAGCATCAGGTTGAGCTGCCTGTGTTCTACAGCAGCTTTCCACTAGCTATCTATTTTACGTATGGAAATGTAGATGTTTCAGTGCTACTCTCTCAGTTCATCCACCCTCACCTTCTCCTGCTGCCTCCACAAGTCTGTTTTCTATGTCTGCAACTCTGTTCTTGCCCTACAGATAGGTTCATCAGTGCCATTTTCTCTAGATTCCGTATATATGAGCTAATATATGATATTTATTTTTCTCTTTCTGACTTGCTTCACTATGTCTAACAGGTTCTAGGTTCATCCACCTCACTAGAACTGACTCAAATGCGTCCCTTTTTATGACTGAGTAATATTCTATTGTATATATGTAACACAACTTCTTCATTCATCTGTCAGTGGATATTTAGGTTGCTTCCATGCCTTGGCTCTTCTAAATAGTGCTGCTATGAACTTTGGAGTGAATATATCTTTCCAGATTATAGTTTTATCCAGATATGTGCCCAGGAGTGAGATTCACAGTCTAATATTCTTATCTTGCAAGTTATGTAGGAGGCTGTCAGGATTATTAAACTCTAGAGTAGAGATTTTTTCTTTTCTAGCACCTTCATATGCAAATTTAAATTTCTGATTCATTTAATTTAAACACAATATTTAAGGATGCTTGGTTTGGATTATAACACAATATCACGTGTATAATATTCAGTTGTCTGGCAGGTCAGAGTCTCCTGTTCAGCTTCTTATTTACCAAATGGAGCTTATGGTTTGTGATGATTTTCTCCAAAACACAAGGTGGGAGATGAACCTTTTATTTCTTTTCTATAGCAGCTAAGAAGGACTGGAATATAGAGTTTTAGAAAGGGGAATTAGGGCTATGAAATCTTATGAGCCACCTCCCTTTCTTAAAAAGAAAAGTAGAAAGAAAGAAAGGTATTCTCTCATTTGTAGGCTTTGGGAAAGTTTAATTAAACTTATTGGTGAAATGTCTAAGAAATGTAAGAGTTAGCATTCACCAACTATTTTGACTATTATGAGGTCATTTTGGTATTTATTAAAATGTTCTCTTGGCTCTTTTTGGTTCATCTAATTTGAAAGGATGATTTGCAGAGCTTTGCTAGATGAACATTAAAATGTGCCTGGTTTCCTTATATCTTCTGCTGGGGTTCTGCCCAGCGTTTCTCTGTAGTGCCAAATGACCAGGGAGTCCTGGCAAAGAGAGTCTTCAGGCTTTGGCAATAGAAGATGGGCCTACATTTTCTCAACTGCCCAAATATTTTGTGACTTTCAGCCTCAGCAGGCTTCCCCGTCTCTTCCATAGCAACAGTGAATTTGGGGGATTACTGTGTTGGTTTTTTTTTTTTCCCTCCTTCCTCCTGTGGGAGAATACCGCTATTCTAAGCTAGGATAAATCAGGTCACTGAGTAGAATTCAGTATAACCCTGTTAGACTCTATTTGTAGAGGGTAGAGTTTGATATAATACTCAAAGGTAGGTCTTCTTTTGGGGGCCTAGGGAAAAACTTAACCAAATTAAATATAATGCCAAGCTATACCTGTATTTTATCTTCTTGTTGTGGGGTATGTTAAAAATGCTGTTTCTCTTTAAGAAATAAGCAGATATAAGTAATATGTCAAGAACTAATTTTAAGGTCATTTCCATAGAAGACTCTTATTAAACCAAGAATTTATCATGGATAATGTTCAGATACCTAAATGATACAAAACAACTGTCTTAGAGGACTGCTCTAAAAGCATTTTATGGTACATGGATTGTTTTACTGTGAACATTCCCAGTGATTGGTACAAACCTTTGCCAATGAATGACAAATTTACATACACATCATGTCAGCCAGCAATATTTTACAGCTTTAATTGCTTTAGCTTCAGGCATTCCATGTCAAAATACAGTGTTTAATGTCCTGCAAGTTGCTCTGTTTCTTTACAATGTTAAATTATTCTGTAATTTTCCTGTTTTCTTTCTAATGTATTGTCCATTAAGTTCATTAATTTAAAATGTATAAAATATAAAATGTATGATGCAACTTTAAATGGCATTATATCTTTGTTTTAGAAGTTCTGGCTGTGTATCAGGAAGAAAACCTGAAGTGTATTTGCATAACGTGTTTATCCCTACCTTAAATCTCCGTTAAAGAGATCCTCTTTTATGTTGCTAAACTTTTGTCTTAATGTGAACCATACTGTTTACACTAATATGTATATTTGTAATATCATACAGATTTTTAGTTTTAGATAAAATAGCACTTTTGTTTTAAAAACTCCAAGTAAGTAATATAGAATCCATTAAAAGGAAAAAGACTGTATTCTGTGAATTCAACCATATTTTAATGATAAACTTAATTTTATTTAGTAAAGCCTAAGAGAAAGAATGAAAGGAGTAAAAGTTTTTTCTGCCTATTTAATTAAACCAGTTTCAACAAAGATGTATCAGTACAGAAACACAGTTTTTGGTATTCTTGGTTGTAGTAGGTTTGAAATATATTGAAAAGATAATCTTTATCTAGTTTATATCTGTTATCATTTTTAATTGTTAGGCTTTTACTTTCTGGCCATTTGTAAAGAATGACCCTTGTTTTGTAACTATTTCAGATGTGGTACTACTATGCACATATATATTGTGTTTGGGTGTTAAGATTAATTAGCAAAATTTACATAAATATGTAAAAGCTAAAAAATGTCAGACAACTGCTCTTCTCTATGAATAGTGCCATGTTCAAAGCCTGTTATTTAGTTATATGGATAAGTGTTAGTCACTCAGTCATGTCTGACTCTGTGACCCCATGGACTGCAGCCCACCAGGCTCCTCTGTCCATGGAATTCTGCAGGCAAGAATACTGGAATGGGTTGCCATTTCCTTCTCCAGAGGATCTTCGCCACCCACGGATCGAACCTGGGTCTCCCACATTGCAGGCAGACACTTTACCAACTGAGCCATCAGGGAAGTTTAGTTATATAATATATGATCATTTAAAATAAGATTTGTATTTCTCAGTGTATAGTAAGTGTCTTTCTTTTCAAAGTAGTGTTAGAGTTGTCAAAGAACATCTATTTGCAGGGATGAAAAGTTTTATTTAAAACATTAAAAATGAAAATTCATGTTTTCATGCTATAAGCTTACCTTTGATATTGTTCCTTTCCTCTGCCTTCCTCTGATTATGAGGGTATTTTTTTTATTGTATTTACTGTTGAGTTTCCAGAGTGTCCTTGGATAAGTTTAATTATAATTTACTGAGTCTTTTGGATCCTTAGAATAGATTCAAACAATTCCATAATTGGTGTCCTAAGAATTTAGGAGCGCTGGAGGGATTTCTAGTCCACTCTGTTACCTAACAATATATTCAAGACTTTTTATACCTTTGGACTTAGAGAAAAGCATATTTTCTGCTTAAAGAACCTCTAGAGATAGTTAACCCAAGGTTGATAACATCTCTTGATAGTTCCTCAGATGAAAGAAGACTTTATACTTCAGTGGATTTTGTGAATCAACCATTATATTTACTGGGGAACTTTAAATATGTATAATGACATTGTATTTAGAGTGTTTGAGCACCATGAGAAGATTTGCTTTGATTGACTTTAATATTTCAGTTTTTGGAAGAGTATCTTAAGGGAAGATTGTATGTATCAAGATGGTAGGATTTTTCTTCCTTTATAACCTGATTGATCTCTCATCACTAGGGCACTTTTTTTTTTTTAAGACAAGAGGGTAAAAAGAGAATATACATGAGTAGAAAACTGCAGGTGTACTGTACTTGGATATTGGTAGGTTCAAATTATTATTCTGTGACTTAGAATGTGAAGTGAGGAACATGTATCTTTCTTGACCTTTGAAACTCTGAATCAAGTGGCAGTTACAAGCATTTTCAACTTCATGTTTCTTGAACTACCTGGGATAAATTCAGGAGAGATAGAATATACTTAAACAATAAGGACTTCTTCACTGCATTAGAAAAGGACATATGTGAATCATCAAGTAAATTGGGGTTAATGACAATAACATGTATCCTCTTTCATTTTTTCTGCTTATTCAATATCCGATAGAAACTATTGCCAGAAAATTTTATGAAGCAATGTTGAGATAAATGTGACCCAACGATTCTAAGGGAAACTCCCTACCTTTTGCTGATTTCCAGAATGTCCATGGTAATTAGGACAGTCCTGCACCAAAAAAGGAGAAAGCCATGTAAATAATAATCAATCATTCTCCTGCCCACTTCCTCAGGCCTGTGCCTTTTTATTTTTTTTCTTGCTATCTTTTTGGAATCCTAAGGAATAACTTAATACTCCATCATGTGCCTGGGGTGGGGAGGGCACAGAAAGGGTGAGGAGAGGGGTGCTTGTGGCTACATTTCTGTATTGAATTTAATTTTTCATTGATAATTAGACTCTCAAAGCCACCTGATATTTTTGACCAGCAGGAGACAAAAGCCCACTGATTGACTCAGGGGATGCGCAGGAGCGGCCCCCACTGTGCTCACACAACAGCTCCACAAAGACTAAAAACAAGAGCTGTGGCAAATTGGATCACCATACAAGTTCCAACTGGCCCATTGTGTACAAGTAGTAAATTGGGAGCTGATGTTTCTGAGAACTATTTATTAGCAAAGCTTGATGTTTTACGCTCTCCCTCCCTGCTGTCCTCCACCCTGCCCTTATTTATTTTTCTCCTTTTTTTTTAGCAAACAGATTTTTATCAAGTTAGATGATCAATCTAAAGCACTTACAGAAAATTCAGGTAATTATCCGAAGAGTTGTTTAGCCTAGAAATATACTGTTTATATGTGGCAAATTGAATACAGAAATTTTCAGCTTATCTTAGCAGGCATTTGTGTGTTGTAATTGTGCAGAAGGCAAATGTGTGGTATTTACAAGAGTTTACTGAAATGCAAAAAAATTAAACATTAAAAAAATCCTCAATCTTAGTGCTGCGTGTTTTATTAAGATTTTTAAATGATGATGTCTTGGTGACAGCGTCTGGTGGAGTGATCAGTTCTAACCATTTAGTACAAAAAAGGTGTGAAAATACTAGCCTGTGACCAGTTAGCAGAAATTGTAGTTATACAAGCCTAGGCCTGCATGTCTTACAGAAGAATTGATAACTCTGGAGTTTTTTCAATTTGAGTAATGCAGAGAGGAGTCTGTTTCATTAGTTGCTTATATATGTTCCATCTCTGAGAGTTTTAACTTTTGGTGAGTTGGAAATATGATATTATCGCTACTACCAATATCACAGGGAAAATGTATACAGGAGCTCGTGTAACTGTAACCAATAAGGTTTATATTAATCTTTCACAAGAAGGCTTTTGGGATAATGCCAGTTCTTATGGATATCTATTCATTTGTTCTTTTACAGGCGATTCCACACATGGTACATTTTTGTTACTGTGCTCTTCCACTTTCATTCAGGGTATAAATTAGTTCTATGTCTAATGAACTGATTTGGTGAGAAAAGCTCAGACTAACATGGTTACGTAATGGTGTTCCTGCCAGGGAACATCAGGAAGACCATCAAAGAGATGGTGCAAGCATGTTCTGGTCATGATTTTGTTTCTGAGTATTAGGACTCAGCCATAAAATATTAATGAAGGCACATAGGGCCAAATAATTTATTAGATGTATTAGGGGATGGGAAGAGTACAATGCTTGATTTCTGACATCCAGAAGGTTACCATTTTATAGGTAAACAGAAGTGACCAACATGAATTAGTAAACTATTCAGCTGTAGAGATTGTGAGTATAATATTGCAGAACTATGGATAGTTGGGCTTCCCTGGTGCCTCAGATGGTAAAGAATCTGCCTGCAATGTGGGAGACCTGGGTTTGATCCCTGGATTGGGAAGATCCCCTGGAGGAGGGCATGGTAACCCACTCCTTCTTGCCTGGAGAATCCCTATGGACAGAGGAGCCTGGCGGGCTGGCTATAGTCCATGGGGTCACAAAGAGTCAGACATGACTGAGTGACTAAGTACATGGATATTTGAATGCTTATTTAGGCTCTTTTTTTTTTTTTTTTAAACCATGCCACGTGGCATGTGGGATCTTAGTTCCTCAAGCAGAGATCAAATTAGAATCTTAGTTCTTCCAAAGAAAGTGAAAGTGAAAGTCGATCAGTCCTCTCCGACTCTTTGTTACCCCATGGACTATAGTCAATGGAATTCTCCAGGCCAGATTATTGGAGTAGGTAGCCTTTCCCTTCTCCAGGGGCATAGTTGACTAACCAGAGGTCAAACTCTTGCCCCTTGCATTGGAAGTGTGGAGTTTTAACCACTGGACTGCCATGGAATTCCTATTTAGCACTCTTATAGAAAGAATTGAAACTAGGCCTTTGTTAACCTGTTAGCTACCATGCGGTCGGGAGGTTATTGTACCTCAAAAGATTATAATAGAATTCAAAGATATCTTTATAAATTAGAAAAAAATATTTCATTTGATCCTTGGGACTCAAAGCAGATTCAGCTTCCAGAGATACTGAACACTCTCAAATACTAGGGTGATGTTATTGGAATATGGCATGTTATAGAAAATTCTTCAACTTTTGCCATTATGGATTTTTCCACATGGAGAGAAATTGAAGAGGAGCAAAATGAGGTATATTCATAATAGTTCCTCATTAGGTTATTGTAAGGATTAAATGAGATAAAGCATATATGGTGCCTGGCACATGCTAATTTTCCAATAAATATTCCTTGTTTTAAAAATAAAACTGTCAGTAAAGGTTGAATAGTTTCTCAGGGCCTGGGAATAGAGAATAACATGGAAGTGATGTTGCATGCTCTTGGGGCATAGTAGGCCTGTATGTATTGGGTGTTACTTTTTAAGTTAACTATGGTTGGGCCCCAAGGTTTTTCCTGAAGTCCTAGAGCTGACTCCTGATATCACCCCTCTCCATCACCACAAGAAATAGACCTAATTCCCAGGTTCCCTGGACTTATTTCTTTGGCATTTAACATTTTTGTTCTTCAGATCTAAACATTCTTTCTTTCCTTTTTTTCTGGGATAATCACTACCATTTTTCTCCCCACCTTTCTCTCAGTCTCTTTTGATAAGTTTTCCTCTTCCACTAGCATTCACACCCATCACTTTTTTTCAAAACTGAATACTAGTCTTAATCCCTGTCCCCCAATTTTTTAACTCTGTAGCCTTCCTGAGACATTCTCATCCTCTTGCATGACACTGATGCTCATATGATGACTGACAATTCTCCACATCCATACCCAGCCTTCCCACAGGCTTCTGAAAATGCATTTTTAGTTTGTTTCTCTTTATGTATTCTATTGTTATCTTAAATTCAACATGTTCATACAGAGTGTATTTTTCACTGCAGAAATATTCCTTCTCCTGTATCCTTTATAAGTGAATGCTATTCCTATCTTAAGGTGTCCAAGTATACCAATTTATCTGGGACTGAGGGGTTTCCCAGAATATGAGACCTTCAGCACTGAAACTTTGAAAGCCCTGGTCAATCTGGAATTCGTTGGTCATCCGAACCAGACATATCTGAGTTTTTCTCCACTCCTCCCTTTCTCTCATATTCTGCCTCTGGTATCATATCCCAGATATCTCTCTTGAAATATCCCCCTTTTTATTTATTCAGTATGACTGTCTGCATTATGTTTTACCTGGGATATGTAATAGAATCCCACCTGGTATTCTTGACTATAATTTCACTCATCTTACATCCTGCTTGAGTAATCTGCATAAATAGAGGTCTAATCATCATGACACTATTACATAGCAAGCCAAGAAGTATGGAGAAGATTGAGTTCTGCTATAGATTAGAGGGTTTTGGCTCTTCAACTGGCCACAAGAACCCTGTGACTCTGAAAGGAACTGATTGTAACTTCACTATAATAGATTTCTGTTAGAGAGCAACACAATTTTCTCCTCAGCATCTGGATCAATTTTCCCCCCTCTGCCTTGACAATAGCACTTGCTTTTTAAAAATTGCTATGGGAGCATCAACTTGCATTAGAGTCAAATCAAAATAAACCCAAAAGTTCTGTGATTATCTTTGTAGAAAGAACTACACTAGTGATAGGATAAGGAGAAAAAAATAGCAAAAAATATAAATTTTAATTTAAAAATTTTGTTTTTTAAAAAACAAATTTGAAGTTGTGCAACTTGGGTATATCTCAAGCACATCCAAAGAAGCTCATCTTCTTGTGCCCTACCCTAGGACCTGTCTCTTGTTTCAACTACAGTCTCACCAGTAGTGAATTTGTTGCTTTATAATAATGTGTTCCATTACCATGTCAAGTACATAAACTTGGAGTGTGTGGTGGTTTTGAAACATATCTGCAAGGTCTTTGATATTATACCTTTAAGATGTGGAGCCTTATTTTCCTTGACTTGAGTGTAAGCTGGACTTAGTAACTTGCTTTTAATGAATAGAATATGGCAGGAATGACAGTGTGTGTCTTCTGAGACTAGATCATAAAAGGCACTGTGGCTTCTTCCTTGCTCTCTCTTGGATCGCTCACTCTTGGGGAAGCTGACTTTCATTCTATGAGGACATTCACATGGCCCTATGGAGGTATCTGTGTGGTGAGGAACTGAGGCTGTTGACAACACCCAGCACTAATTTTCTGGGTGTGTGAATGAATGACCAAATTTGGAAGCAAATCTTCCAGCCTCAGTCAGGCCTTCAGGTGACTGTAGCCCCAGCCAACATCTAGACTGCAACCTCCTGAGACACTCTGAACCAGAACCCCCCAACTAAGTTGTCCCTGAATTCCTGACCCATGAAGGTATATGATATAATAGATGTTTATTGTTGTAAACCACTAAGTTTTGAGGGTCATTTATTATACAGCAATAGATAACTAATTCAGACTATTTTGGGTGATTCCTTATCTCCTATGTCTTTGCTTTCAACTTCTTTTCCAAAGATTCAAACCCTTTGATTATATTTTTGCTGATTCTTCTGCAGAGAAGCTATATTCTTTTCTCTTCACTTACTATGTTTACTGCTATATTCCTCCATCTCTAAATTCTTGTTTTTCTGTGAACTCATTCTGTGGGTCATTCTATCCTCTACTGGTATGGAAATAGTTCCCCATAGGTCTCTTGAATTTTTTAAATATCTTTTGAACAGAAACACTGACTGCCTGTTTGTTCTGGATGATCTTTTCAAGGAAACAGGTTTGCTCACCGTCCACCATCATAAAAATGTTCTCTTCCACTGGAGCAAAGATTGGACAGGTCTGCTTACTGCCCGTTATAAAAGATTTGGGTTCCATAAATTCAGGATCACTCAACTGTGATGCAAACTTATTGTGTGTGCAGGATCTACCTAGCCCTTCTGTATCACTTCCATGGCACTTCTTTGGAGGGTAACTGAAGCAAAAAATAATGTTTGCATGGCTAGGTGTACCACAGGCCATTAGGACCTTTGTCTCTGATGCAGGCTAACTTTTCAGCTTGCAAGTAAGGTAAAATCTCAAATTCTTCATAGTTTTTGACAGTTTTAACCCATTCTCAATTGTACCTAAAGCTCCAATCATGACCCTTTACAATTCTTTTATTTATTCAGCAAATGAAAACTGACTATATGTGCTAAGCCTCCAACTGCCTCATCTTGAAACTGCACTTTTTTGGGGATGCATCTTAACAAGTGCTTAAGCAAGGCTAGTCTCAAGCACACTCTTCTCATGTCTGCCTTGGAACTCTAGAAGGTGACAGTATTTTTTGTCTGTTACAACTTTCTCTTCTTCTTTTCCACGGAACCATGACATTTACTGTTTACAAGATAAATGGGTAAAACTTACCTTTTCTGAAGCTATTTACCCATTGTTCTTTACCTGATTCTAGTCAGATCTACTCGCCTTACTTTTTTCTATTCCCTTCAAGAACTTAACTCTTACATGTTTCACAACAGTAGTTAACTGTAGACATAAATTTATGTTTTTTAAAAAATCGTATGTTACCTTGTATAGAGATATCTTTTCTCCTACACGGGATAAGAAAATCCTCAAAGGCAAGAGACTTGTAATTTGTTTCCTTAGTATGACGTGTGTGTTTTATATTATGGTCACTTACCAGTGCTGACAGACCCAAGTGTTCTGGTTTCCTGGGTTAAGCTGAATCTCATCTGGTGACATTGCCTTGTTTTTTGAACATAGGCTTAGGAACAATCACTGAAATAGCTTCAATCCTCAGCAGCAGATGGCAACCCTTGAAAGGCCTCTGGCTGCTACTGCAGAGCCATTCCCCTTTTCTAGTCTGTCTTTCTTACCAGTCTTCACCTTTATCCAGGACTTTTTACTCTTTCCTTCAGGCTCCTATAGTTTAAATCATCCTGCAGGAAAAAAGAAATACCACCAAAGCTCTTCAGTCTTTTGTCCGCTGAATAACTCTTCAGTTCTCTTTATTATGCCCTTTAATGTTCTCTCTCTGAGATAAGATTGGGCTCCTTGGTTTCATATTCTATTCTCTGTGGGAAAGCATTAAAAATAAGAACTAAACAAAAAGTTTCACTGTAAGAAGATTTTTTTTTTTTTTTGGTCTCTTTTCTTTTTTGATGTTTAATCTATTCTGCAAACATAGAATTTTGGTTAATCTGTCCTTCACTCTATATATCTGCACTCCTGGAAGTTCATTCCTTGTGGGCAGTTTTTTTTTTTTTTTTTTTGGACAACTTTTATATATAACCTTTTAGGGATCATCTCCCTTCTCCAGATTCACTCTGCTGCAGGCTCATGAGCTTCAAGCAGCATGTGTGTGTGTGTGTGTGAGCACACATCAGAAAGAGAAGAAGAATTTTCTCACTAAGCAGGCTCTTTCAAGTGTCCTCAGCTACTTTTAGAATCTGTGAGTAGAGTGAGGAGGCAGAGGGTGAATTTGTCCCCCGATGATTCACATGGCCCACAGCTTCTTCAATTCTGTGAAGTGATAAGATAGCAGTTTCCCCTACCAATTTCTTGACTTGCCATCCTGTAATTTGAATGGGCCCAAGTGCTAATATGTGAATTAGTCTAAAGAGTAAAATTAAGGCTCATTTTCGTGTTGTGGCCATGTAACTTGGGGATTTATAACTAAAGATATTTTATTGGTAAATGAGATAATACATGGAAAATGCAATATAAACTTCTTTGTGATACTATTATTCTTTTCAATTGCTGTAAAAAAAACAATGAAAAGAAGCTTTATCATCTTGGTATTATGAAAATAGAAATATTCCTTTGTATTCTGTTAGTTTTTATTGAAGAATTAAGTGGTATTTTTTGAAAAAAGTATTTTTACAAGTGACTTTCAAGAAAAGTTAGCTAAGTACCTGTAAACTATTTCACTTGACATTTTAATATATGAAGGCTGGGCCAGATTATCATCTACATTACATATTACAAGCTTTCTAGAAATTACTATGTAACTGGCAGAGACATTTGGCTTGAATTACCATGATATATCTCACACTGTTGAAGACATACATATATTGATAAAAATTGTAAAATATTTCAATATGCAACAAAAGAAAATGGTAAAACATTTATCCAGTTTAATCCTATTAACTTCTTCCTCCAAATCCCATTCTCTTCTCTCCCTGTCTGTAGGTAAATTTGATTTTTACTATATCACTGGTCGTGTTCCCCAGGAAATAGGCTCTGAGACGCTGAGATTTATATGCGGAGGTTTCTTGTGGGGTGCTCTCAGGAGACACACCTGTGAAAGTGGAATTGAGTGAAGTTGAAAGATGATGAACTGCAATGCAGTCACAACAGACATTGCGACTGACCCTGAGGCTGGGGTGTGCTGCATGTGTGCTAAGTCACTTCATTTGTGTCTGACTCTTTGCAACACAATGGACTATAGCCTTCCAGGCTCCTCTGTCTAAGGAATTCTCCAGGTAAGAATACTGGAGTGGGTTGTCATACCCTCCTCCAGGGGATCTTCCCCACCCAGGTATCAAACCTCCATCTCCTGAGGCTCCTGCCTTGGCAGGCAGATTCTTTACCACTGAGCCACCTGCAGAGCCCCGTGAAAGAGGAATAACCCTGGGTAAGAAAGCTTTTTATTCTGCTGAGTCCTAAGTCTGGCAGTTATGCTGCTATAAATGTTCATGTATAGGTTTTTTATGAACCTAAGTTTTCATTTCTCTAGGTTGAATACCTAGAAGTAGGATTTCTGGATCATATGGTAAGTGTAGATTTAATTTTGTCATTAACCAAACTATTTCCCAGCATGACTGTTTCATACTGCATTCCCATCAGCAATATGTGCGAGTGCCAGTTGCTCTGCAAGTGTGGTCACCAGCACTTGGCGTTGTCTTTTTAAAAATTCATTCTAATACACGTCTAATGGTGTCTCGTGTGTGCCGTTCAGTTGCTTCAGCTGTGTCTGACTCTTTGCAACCCCACAGACTGTAGCCCGCTGGGCTTCTCTGTCCATGGGATTCTCCAGGAAATCTCCAGAGAATCTCCATGGGATTCTCTCCAGGAAAGAATACTGGAGTGAATTGCCGTGACCTCCTCCAGGGAATCATCCTGACCCAGGGATCAAACGCGAGTCTCCTTCTTTGCAGCCAGATTCTTTACCACTGAACCACCAGGAAAGCCCCTAATGGTGTCTCATTGTGGTTTTAGTGGACAATTTCATAATGTTTAATGATATTGACCATCATTTCATGTGTTTGACATTTATATTTTCTTTTCTGAAGTATCTGTTCATATTAAAAAAAATTTTCTTTGTTGTTCAGTCGCTCAGTTGTGTCTTTGTGACCCCATGGACTGCTCCCTTTTGTTTTTCATATCTTTGTTTTTGGCTTCTTGTCTTCTGTTGATTTATTTGAATACTTAGAATTCTCCATTTATATGTAGTGCTTTTCAAAATGTCTCTTTGTACAGTGTTTCTCTTAGTGGTTGCTCGAGGGATTAAAATATACATATCAAACTTTGCACAATGTATTTAGAATTAATATTTTACCATTTCAGATAAAATTAAGAGACTATAGGTCCCTTTACCTTTACCCATTTTGATGTAGTTTTCATATGAATTACATCTACCTACTTTGAAATTCCATCAGTGTTATAATTTTTTCTTTCAGCAATCATATTACAACAATAAACTTTAGAGGCAAACCAGTCTATTTTGCTTACTCAAATAGTTAAAATTTCTGTTGCACTTTCTTCATCCAAGTTTCCTTCTGTTACTGCCTCCATTCTAATTAAAGATTTTTCTTTAGCATTTCTTTGCAAGTATGTGTGCTAGTGACAGATTTTCTTAGTTTTCCTTCTTTAAAAATGTCTTTATTTCATCTTCATTCTGATGGATTTTTTTCTTTTTTAAAAAAGTTTTAATAATTGAAGAATAGTTGATTTACAATACTGTGTTGTTTTCAACAAAGTGGTTCAGAATATAGATATATGTGTATGTGTGTGTGTGTGTGTGTGTGTATATTCTTTTTCAGATTCTTTTCCATTATAGGCTATTACAAGATGTTGAATACAGTTTCCTGTGTTATACAGTAGTCTTGTTGTTTTCTGTGTCTGGGTCTGTTTCTGTTTTGTAAATAAGTTCATTTATATCATTTTAAAAATTCAAGACATAAGCAATATCATGTAATATTTATCTTTCTGTATCTGACTTACTTCACTTAGTATGATAATCTCTAGGTCCATCCATGGCAATATTTTGTTCTTTTTTTTGGCTGAGTATTATTCCATTGTGTATATATAGCACATCTTTATCCACTTACCTGTTGCTTCCATGTCTTAGCTATTGTAAATAGTGCTGCTGTGAACATTGGCATGCATGTATTTTTTGAATTATAATTTTATCTGGATATATGCCTAGGAGTGGGATTGCTGGATATTGGTAACTCGTTTTTTTAAGGAACCTCCATGAAGTTCTCCATAGTGGTTGTACCAATTTACATTCCCAACAACAGTGTAGGAGGTTCCCTTTTCTTCTCCAGCATTTGTTATTTGTAGACTTTTTAATGATGGCCATTTTGACTGGTGTGAGGTGATACTTCATTTCTGTTTTGATTTGAATTTCTATAATAATTAGTGATGGTGAGTATCTTTTCATGTGCCTGTTGGTTGTCTGTATGTCATCTTTGGAGAAATATTTATTTCAGTCTTCTGCCCATTTTTTGATTGGGTTGTTTGTTTGTTTGTTACATGCAGAGTTGTCTGAGCTGTTTGTATATTTTAGAAATTATGGTCTTGTAGGTGGCATCGTATTTTCTCCCAGGCTGTAGTCTGTGTTTTCATTTCGTCTATGGTTACCTTTGCTGTGCAAAAGCTAATAATTTTTTATTAGGTTCCATTTGTTTATTTTTGCTTTTATTTGTTTTACTTTGGGAGACTGATTTAAGAAAACATTGATATGATTTATGTCAGAGAGTTTTGCCTGCGTTCTCTTCTAGGAATTTTATGGTGTCATGTCTTAAATTTAAATCTTTAGACATTTTGAGTTTATTTGTGTGTATAGTGTAAGGGTGTGTTCTAAGGTCATTAATTTACATGCAGCTGTCTAACTTTCTAACACCCCTTGCTGAAGACACTGCCTTTTCTCCACTGTCTATTCTTACCTTCTTTGTTGAAGATTAATTGACTATAGGTATGTGGGTTTATTTCTGGGCTCCCTATTCTGTTCTGTTGATCCATCTGTCTGTTTTTGTGTCAATACCATGCTCTTTTGATACTACTGTAGCCTTGTAGTATTGTTTAAAGTCTGGAAGAGTTATGCCTCCAGCTTTGCTCTTTTTCTTCAGGATTATTTTGGCAATTCTGGGACTTTTGTGGTTCTATATGAACTTTAGGACATTTGATAAGGAAAGTGAAAGTCACTCAGTCGTGTCTGACTCTTTGAGACCCCATGGATTGTATAGTTCATGAATTCTCCAGGCCAGAATACTGGAGTGGGTAGCCTTTCCTTTCTCCAGGGGATCTTCCCAAGCCAGGGATCAAACCCAGGTCTCCCACACTGCAGGTGGATTCTTTTATCAGCTGAGCCAAAGGGAATATAAGGGTTGCATTAAATCCGTAGATTGCTTTGGGTAGCTTGGCCATTTTGACAGTACTAATTCTTTCAATCTTAAGAGCATAGATATCTTTCCATTTCTTTGAATCATCTTCAGTTTCATTTATTAACGTTTTATAGTTTTCAGTGTCTAAGTCTTTTACCTTCTTGGTTACTTTTATTAAGGTAACCAAGGTATTTTTTTAAAATGTGATTTTTAAACAGGACTTTTTTTTTTACTTTGTCTTTTTGATATTTCATTGCTAGCATAAAGAAATGCAATAGATTTCTGTATGTGAATCTTGTATCCTGATACCTTGCAGAATTTATCAGTTCTAATAATAGCTTTTGTGTGGAGTCTTTAGGGTTTCCTATGTATAGTATTGGGGCTTCCCTGGTGGCTCAGTGGTAAAGAATTTGCCTGCTAATGCAGGAGACACTGATTTGTTTCTTGAGTTGGAAAGATCTCCTGGAGAAGGAAATGGCAACCGACTCCAGTATTCTTGCCTGGAAAACCCCATAGACAGAGGAGCCTGGTGGGCTACAGTCCATGGGGTCGCAAAGAGTCAGACATGACTTTGCAACTGAAGAACAACAGCAACAATATATAGTATTGTGTCATCTGCATATAAGGACAATTTAATCTCCTCTCTTCCAATTTAGGTATTTTTTACTTGATTTTCTTGTCTGGTTGCTGTGGCTAGGACTTCCAATACTATGTTGAATAGAAGTGGTGAGAGTGGGAATCCTTGTATTGTTCCAGAATTTAGTGGGAATGTTTGTAGCTTTTCAGTGATATTATGTTGGCTGTAGGTTTGTCATAAGTGCCAGCCTGGCTGATGGATATTTTTGATAGAGAATTAAGTTGACAGTTCTTTTCTTTCAACACTTAAAAAATGTCATTCAGGTGCAGGAAATGTGGCTAGAGGCCCCCCTGTGTGTGCTTATGAAGGAGTGTGTCAGTCCTGGCCAGGTCAAGTGATGCCCAGGTGAGAGCAGTGGAGAGCTCAATGGCTGTGGTCACGGCTCTGGTAGTGGGCAGCTGGGGTTAGGAGGAAGGAGATGCTGGCTTTCCAGTGGGCCTTGGCTGAGGTACCCAGAAGGTGCTTGGGGAAAGGTTGCTAAAGACTTTGTCTCAAGCTGGGGCAGGTTGGTGAATCTGGAACATAGATTCTATGATGAGTGGTGATGTAGCAGATTCCACAGATGCTTTCAGTGCTCTCAACTAGGGGAAGACAGGAAACGATTGAAATGGCCTAGATTTCAACAGGCAGGTACCAAGGCAGTTGAAAGGTGTTTACAGGAGCCTGAGAGATAGAGCTGGATTGGAGTCATGGCTTTTGTGTATGACCTTAGTGAGCTTTCAAAGACTTTGCTCCAGAATTAAATATATCTACCAAACACAGACAGAGCTAATAGAAAATAGACCTTGAAGTATCCTCTTAGCTGAAAAGAGGGCCCAGAAGGGGCCAATCCACACATATCCACTTCCTTCTAAACCTGTGATTCTCAGCCTTATCATAAGGATTCTGTAAAGCTCTTTAATATCCTAAAATGCAATTTACAGAAAACATAAATAAAAGTACTCTAGTTTGAATAAAAGGAGGTTGAAAAATAATTTGAAATAAAATAATATGTATTTCAAAAAATATAATTCCACTGTTTTCTGGACTCTGTATTTTGTTTTTGTCTCCCTGTTTTTAAAATTGAAGTTAGTTTCAAATATACAGCAAAATGATTCAGTTATATAAATATGGACTCTATAGTTTCTGCAATAATGAAAATCCCCCTTCACTTTTTCCCAGCATCCACTCTGTAATGTGATTTGCCCTGGTTACTTTCAGGTTTTAAAAAGTTTTATCTCTGGTGTTCAGCATTTTCATTATGATATGTCTGAATGCTGTTTTCTTTAAGTTTATCCTTTTTGGTTCACTGAGGTTCCTGGATCTGTAAATTTAAGCCTTTCATCAACTTTGGGGCTTTTTTAGTCCTTATTTAATTATTTTTTATACCATTCTCTTTTCCTTCACCTTCTCAGATTCCAGTGCAATAAGACCTTTTGATATTGTTCCAGTGGTCTCTGAGGCTTTGTTTATTTTTATATTTTTCCCCTATTGTTCAGACTGGATAATTTTTACTGATCTGTTCTCAAGTTAACTGACGCTGTCTTCTTTCTTTTTTTATTTTTTTTTATTTTTTTAAATTTTCATTTATTTATTTATTTTTTATTAGTTGGAGGCTAATTACTTCACAACATTTCAGTGGGTTTTGTCATACATTGATATGAATTAGCCATAGATTTACACGTATTCCCCATCTTGATCCCCCCTCCCACCTCCCTCTCCACCCGATTCCTCTGGGTCTTCCCAGTGCACCAGGCCCGAGCACTTGTCTCATGCATCCAACCTGGGCTGGTGATCTGTTTCACCATAGATAGTATACATGCTGTTCTTTTGAAATATCCCACCCTCACATTCTCCCACAGAGTTCAAAAGTCTGTTTTGTATTTCTGTGTCTCTTTTTCTGTTTTGCATATAGGGTTATCATTACCATCTTTCTAAATTCCATATATATGTGTTAGTATGCTGTAATGTTCTTTATCTTTCTGGCTTACTTCACTCTGTATAAGGGGCTCCAGTTTCATCCATCTCATTAGGACTGGTTCAAATGAATTCTTTTTAACGGCTGAGTAATATTCCATGGTGTATATGTACCATAGCTTCCTTATCCATTCATCTGCTGATGGGCATCTAGGTTGCTTCCATGTCCTGGCTATTATAAACAGTGCTGTGATGAACATTGGTGTGCACGTGTCTCTTTCAGATCTGGTTTCCTCAGTGTGTATGCCCAGAAGTGGGATTGCTGGGTCATATGGCAGTTCTATTTCCAGTTGTTTAAGGAATCTCCACACTGTTCTCCATAGCGGCTGTACTAGTTTGCATTCCCACCAACAGTGTAAGAGGGTTCCCTTTTCTCCACACCCTCTCCAGCATGTATTGCTTGTAGACTTTTGGATAGCAGCCATCCTGACTGGCGTGTAATGGTACCTCATTGTGGTTTTGATTTGCATTTCTCTGATAATGAGAGATGTTGAGCATCTTTTCATGTGTTTGTTAGCCATCTGTATGTCTTCTTTGGAGAAATGTCTGTTTAGTCCTTTGGCCCATTTTTTGATTGGGTCATTTATTTTTCTGGAATTGAGCTTCAGGAGTTGCTTGTATATTTTTGAGATTAATCCTTTGTCTGTTTCTTCATTTGCTATTATTTTCTCCCAATCTGAGGGCTGTCTTTTCACCTTACTTATAGTTTCCTTTGTAGTGCAAAAGCTTTTAAGTTTCATTAGGTCCCATTTGTTTAGTTTTGCTTTTATTTCCAATATTCTGGGAGGTGGGTCATAGAGGATCTTGCTGTGATTTATGTCGGAGAGTGTTTTGCCTATGTTCTCCTCTAGGAGTTTTATAGTTTCTGGTCTTAGATTTAGATCTTTAATCCATTTTGAATTTATTTTCGTGTATGGTGTTAGAAAGTGTTCTAGTTTCATTCTTTTACAAGTGGTTGACCAGTTTTCCCAGCACCACTTGTTAAAGAGGTTGTCTTTTTTCCATTGTATATCCTTGCCTCCTTTGTCAAAGATAAGGTGTCCATAGGTATGTGGATTTATCTCTGGGCTTTCTATTCTGTTCCATTGATCTATATTTCTGTCTTTGTGCCAGTACCATACTGTCTTGATGACTGTGGCTTTGTAGTAGAGTCTGAAGTCAGGCAGGTTGATTCCTCCAGTTCCATTCTTCTTTCTCAAGATTACTTTGGTTATTCGAGGTTTTTTTGTATTTCCATACAAATTGTGAAATTCTTTGGTCTAGTTCTGTGAAAAATACCGTTGGTAGCTTGATAGGGATTGCATTGAATCTATAGACTGCTTTGGGTAGAATAGCCATTTTGACAATATTGATTCTTCCAATCCATGAACACGGTATGTTTCTCCATCTGTTTGTGTCCTCTTTGATTTCTTTCATCAGTGTTTTACAGTTTTCTATGTATAGGTCTTTTGTTTCTTTAGGTAGATATACTCCTAAGTATTTTATTCTTTTTGTTGCAATGGTGAATGGTATTGTTTCCTTAATTTCTCTTTCTGTTTTTTCATTGTTAGTATATAGGAATGCAAGGGATTTCTGTGTGTTAATTTTATATCCTGCAACTTTACTATATTCATTGATTAGCTCTAGTAATTTTCTGGTAGAGTCTTTAGGGTTTTCTATGTAGAGGATCATGTCATCTGCAAACAGTGAGAGTTTCACTTCTTCTTTTCCTATGTGGATTCCTTTTACTTCTTTTTCTGCTCTGATTGCTGTGGCCAGAACTTCCAACACTATGTTGAATAGTAGTGGTGAGAGTGGGCACCCTTGTCTTGTTCCTGATTTCAGGGGAAATGCCTTCAATTTTTCACCATTGAGGGTGATGCTTGCTGTGGGTTTGTCATATATAGCTTTTATCATGTTGAGGTATGTTCCTTCTATTCCTGCTTTTTGGAGAGTTTTAATCATAAACGAGTGTTGAATTTTGTCAAAGGCTTTCTCTGCATCTATTGAGATAATCATATGGTTTTTATCTTTCAATTTGTTAATGTGGTGTATTACATTGATTGATTTGCAGATATTAAAGAATCCTTGCATTCCTGGGATAAAGCCCACTTGGTCATGGTGTATGATTTTTTTAATATGTTGTTGGATTCTGTTTGCTAGAATTTTGTTAAGGATTTTTGCATCTATGTTCATCAGTGATATTGGCCTGTAGTTTTCTTTTTTTGTGGCATCTTTGTCTGGTTTTGGAATTAGGGTGATGGTGGCCTCATAGAATGAGTTTGGAAGCTTACCTTCATCTGCAATTTTCTGGAAGAGTTTGAGTAAGATAGGTGTTAGCTCTTCTCTAAATTTTTGGTAGAACTCAGCTGTGAAGCCATCTGGTCCTGGGCTTTTGTTTGCTGGAAGATTTTTGATTACAGTTTCGATTTCCTTGCTTGTGATGGGTCTGTTAAGATCTTCTATTTCTTCCTGGTTCAGTTTTGGAAAGTTATACTTTTCTAAGAATTTGTCCATTTCATCCAAGTTGTCCATTTTATTGGCATAGAGCTGCTGGTAGTAGTCTCTTATGATCCTTTGTATTTCAGTGTTGTGTGTTGTGATCTCTCCATTTTCATTTCTAATTTTGTTAATTTGGTTCTTCTCTCTTTGTTTCTTAATGAGTCTTGCTAATGGCTTGTCAATTTTGTTTATTTTTTCAAAGAACCAGCTTTTAGCTTTGTTGATTTTTGCTATGGTCTCTTTAGTTTCTTTTGCATTTATTTCTGCCCTGATTTTTAAGATTTCTTTCCTTCTGCTAACCCTGGGGTTCTTCATTTCTTCCTTCTCTAATTGCTTGAGGTGTAGAGTTAGGTTATTCATTTGGTTTTTTTTCTTGTTTCTTGAGGTAAGCCTGTAATGCTATGAACCTTCCCCTTAGCACTACTTTTACAGTGTCCCATAGGTTTTGGGTTGTTGTGTTTTCATTTTCATTCATTTCTATACATATTTTGATTTCTTTTTTGATTTCTTCTATGATTTGTTGGTTATTCAGAAGCGTGTTATTTAGCCTCCATGTGTTTGAATTTTTAACAATTTTTTTCCTGTAATTGAGATCTAATCTTACTGCACTGTGGTCAGAAAAGATGACTGGAATGATTTCAATTTTTTTGAATTTTCCAAGACCAGATTTATGGCCCAGGATGTGATCTATTCTGGAGAAGGTTCCATGTGCACTTGAGAAAAAGGTGAAGTTGATTGTTTTGGGGTGAAATGTCCTATAGATATCAATTAGGTCTAGCTGGTCCATTGTGTCATTTAAGGTTTGTGTTTCCTTGTTAATTTTCTGTTTAGTTGATCTATCCATAGTTGTGAGTGGGGTATTAAAGTCTCCCACTATTATTGTGTTACTATTAATTTCCTCTTTCATACTCATTAGTGTTTGCCGTACATATTGTGGTGCTCCTATGTTGGGTGCATATATATTTATAATTGTTATATCTTCTTCTTCGATTGATCCTTTGATCATTATGTAGTGTCCTTCTTTGTCTCTTTTCACATCCTTTATTTGAAAGTCTATTTTATCTGATATGAGTATTGTGACTCCTGCTTTCTTTTGGTCTCCGTTTGCGTGAAATATTTTTTTCCAGCCCTTCACTTTTAGTCTGTATGTGTCTCTTGTTTTGAGGTGGGTCTCTTGTAGACAGCATATATAGAGTTCTTGTTTTTGTATCCATTCAGCCAATCTTCGTCTTTTGGTTGGAGCATTCAACCCATTTACATTTAAGGTAATTATTGATAGGTGTGGTCCCGTTGCCATTTACTTTGTTGTTTTGGGTTCACGTTTATACACCCTTTCTACATTTCCTGTCTAGAGAAGATCCTTTAGCATTTGTTGAATAGCTGGTTTGGTGGTGCTGAATTCTCTCAGCTTTTGCTTATCTGTAAAGCTTTTGAATTCTCCTTCATATCTGAATGAGATCCTTGCTGGATACAGTAATCTAGGTTGTAGGTTATTCTCTTTCATTACTTTCAGTACGTCCTGCCATTCCCTTCTGGCCTGGAGGGTTTCTATTGATAGATCAGCTGTTATCCTTATGGGAATCCCTTTGTGTGTTATTTGTTGTTTCTCCCTTGCTGCTTTTAATATTTGTTCTTTGTGTTTGATCTTTGTTAATTTGATTAATATGTGTCTTGGGGTGTTTCGCCTTGGGTTTATCCTGTTTGGGACTCTCTGGGTTTCTTGGACTTGGGTGGCTATTTCCTTCCCCATTTTAGGGAAGTTTTCAGCTATTATCTCCTCGAGTATTTTCTCATGGCCTTTCTTTTTGTCTTCTTCTTCTGGGACTCCTATGATTCGAATGTTGGGGCGTTTCACATTGTCCCAGAGGTCCCTGAGGTTGTCCTCATTTCTTTTGATCCTTTTTCTTTTTTCCTCTCTGCTTCATTTATTTCCACCATTTTATCTTCTACCTCACTTATCCTATCTTCTGCCTCCGTTATTCTACTCTTGGTTCCCTCCAAAGTGTTTTTGATCTCATTCATTGCATTATTCATTTGTAATTGACTCTTTTTTATTTCTTCTAGGTCTTTATTAAACATTTTTTGTATCTTTTCAATCTTTGTTTCCAGGCTATTTATCTGTAACTCCATTTTGTTTTCAAGATTTTGGATCATTTTTATTATCATTATTCTAAATTCTTTTTCAGGTAGATTCCCTATCTCCTCCTCTTTTGTTTCACTTGGTGGGCATTTTTCATGTTCCTTTACCTGT
Source organism: Dama dama (assembly GCF_033118175.1). NCBI lineage: Eukaryota > Metazoa > Chordata > Mammalia > Artiodactyla > Cervidae > Dama > Dama dama. The sequence goes on from NC_083700.1 coordinate 52,189,392, forward strand.
TGGGTATTTCTTTGCCTTTTCATCTTGTTTAGATTGCTGTGTCTGGAGTGGGCTTTCTGTGTTCTGGAGGTCTGTGGTTCCTTTTTATTGTGGAGGATTTATCCAGTGGGTGGGGTTAGACAATTGGCTTCTCAAGGTTTCCTGTTTAGGGAAGCTTGCGTCAGTGTTCTGGTGCGTGGAACTTGATTTCTTCTCTTTGGAGAGCAATGGAGTGCCCAGTAATGAGTTTTGAGATGGGTCTATGTGTTAGGTGTGACCTTGGGCAGCCTGTATGTTGATGTTCAGGGCTATGTTCCTGCGTTGCTGGAGAATTTGCGTGGTATGTCTTGCTCTAAAACTTATTGGCTCTTGTGTGGTGGTTGGTTTCAGTGTAGGTATGAAGGCTTTTGGACAGTCACTTATTACTTAAAGTTCCATGTAGTCAGGAGTTTTCTGGTGTTCTCAGGTTTTGGGCTTAAGTCTCCTGCCTCTGGATTTCAGTTTTATTCTTCCTGTAGTCTCAGGACTTCTCCAACTATACAGCACTGATAAGAAAACTTCTAGGTTAATGGCGAAAAGATTCTCCCCCGTTAGGGACACCCAGAGAGGTTCACAGAGTTACATGAAGAAGAGGAGAGGGAGGAGGGAGATAGAGATGAGCAGGAGGAGAAAAAAGGGGGACTCAAGAGGAGAGAGACAGATCTACGCAGCTGTCTGTTCCCAGAGTGTTCTCCGTAGCCCAGTCACCTACAAAGATTCACAGAATTGGATTGGGAAGAGAAGGGGAAAGGAGGAAATAGAGGTGTTCTGAGGTAGAAAACAGAGAGTCAAGATTGGGAGAGAATAATCTTCGGTTTAAAAATAGGGCTTCTCTCTTTTTTTTTTTTGTAAGGTTATAGTGTATTGAAAGTGAAAATTAAGGAGTAGTAGAGGAGTACTAGAGGACTTTAAAAGAAGAGAAAAAGAAAAATAGAAAATAGAAGAGAAAAAGGAAAGAAAAAAAAGAAGAAAAAAGAAAAAAAAAACAAAAAAGAACAAAAAGAAAAAAAAAAAAAAGAAAAAAAAATTGTTTTTTTTCCCCTAATTAAAAAAATCGTAAAAATCTATGGAAATGAAAGTTAAGGAGTAATGGGGGAGTAATAGGGGATTTTAAAGGAAAGTAAAAGAGAAAAAATAAAAAAGAAAAAAGAAAAAAAAAAGAAAAAAGTAAAATTATATCTAGGAGTTTCTCTGGAGCTGTTGTGGTCAGTGTGGGTTCGGCTCAGTTTCAGATAGCTCCTCGTTCCAGCTTACACTTCTCGATATCTACAGGCCCCTTCCGGTGTAGTCGGTGTTTTCTACAGGGATTTTAATCTGTTGCACCAGTCCCTTCTGAAGCGGTTCCCTTTGTTTATTTGGCTTCTGTTTGCAGGTCTCTTCAGAGCCTCATTTCCACCCTGACACAGGCGGGCGGAGGTGGACTCTTATTCAGGTAGCTAGTTCCGTCGCTCCGCGGGGAGGGGCTGGCGCTGTGGGGACAGGCTTGCGCCGCGGGGCTTGCGCTGCCGGGAGGGGCTTGCGCTGCCGGGAGGGGCTGACGCTGCTTTCTCCGTCTGCGCTGCTCAGGCTCCCGGCTGTTCTATATGGAGCGCGCCCCGCGCTGCGCGAGGTTCCAGCCCTCGGGTGTTCCACAAAAGCGCGGAAGGAAAAGCTGCCCCTGCTCTCTGTGCCTTCCCCGTCAGAGCGGTCCAGGCAGCCAGGGGCTCGGTGGGCGCACTCTCCCCAGGTGTGGCGCGCCCCCTCCCTTCCGCGGACCCAGTCTCAGTTTCCGCTGCCGCCAGTCGGGTGCGCGCGCCTTCTGCCCTCCGCTTCCCCAGCCCCAGTCCCCGCCCGCGCCGGTCGGGTGCCTGCGCCCTGTGTCTCGCCGCGACCTTCCCCTCCGCCCTGCCTCCTGCCTCCGGCGGGGTTGGGCCAGTCCGCAGCCTGCGAGCTCTTCTCTGGATTTTCTCGGTCTCGTTGTTCTGCGAACGGCCAGCAGTGTGTTCGGGCCGGTTAATTTACTCTCTCTCGTTTGGTCTCCCACAGTTCAAGTTGGCAACTCACAGAAGCTCCCTCCGATTGTCCTCAGGGCACTCAGGCCCGGACCCTACCCCAAGCAATGCCGCCTAAGAGCTCCCGGGACGGATCTCCGTCCTTAGCTCTTTTGTCTCACTTTTTATCTTTTATATTTTGTCCTACCTCCTTTCGAAGACAATGGGCTGCTTTTCTGGGCGCCTGATGACCTCAGCTAGCGATCAGAAGTTGTTTTGCGAAGTTTGCTCTGCGTTCCGTTATTCTTTTGATGAATTTGTAGGAGAGAGAGTGGTCTCCCCGTCCTACTCCTCCGCCATCTTGGCTCCTCCTCATCTCCTTTCTACTTCTGAATCTTTCTGATGAATTTTTAAATTTCTGTTCCTGTATTTTTCAGCTATAGAATTTTCTTATTGTGTAGCTTCTGTTTCTTTCATGAGAATGTCTGTCATTCCTTTTGTTTCTAGGTTGTTTATCCTTACTTCATGTGACATGGTTATGGTAGCTACCATCATTTTTTTTTCTTCTTTGTTTGATAATTCATTTGGGAGTCATTTCAGTTGGTGGCATCTGTCAATTTAAAAAGTTTATCTCTGGTGTTCAGCATTTTCATTATGATATGTCTGAAAAGATAATGTAATAGTATCATATTCTGTACCTGTAACATATTATATCACTTGATCCTGTGGTCTTTAATCTTGCAATAGCAGAGCACAATCATTAATTAAGCATGGACTCTGGAGTCAGACTGCATTGTTAAATCTAGCTCTTTCAGTTTCTTGTAGTGATTTTGGGCAAGTTAGTTAATATTGCTTACCTTTCTATTTGTGAAATGAGAATACTAATTGTACTTACTTCACATGAGGGTGGTGACAGTTAACTGAATTACCCTATAGTTTACATGGCATAAAGAAAAATGCTTTGTAAATGGGAGCTATTTTAATAGGCATTATCACTAAATATATTAATTATTATCATTTAATAATTATTTCAGTATTTATTAGTACATAATATATTAAATGCTTTAAAATGTAATGTTAAAATATTATCATGTGTATTAACTATGTTAAAATATTAACATTTAATAATATATCAACATAGTAAAGTTATCAAATATATTTTATAAAATATATCAATCATATTAATCACCATTTTAAATAATAAAAGTATTATTAATAGTGGCAACACAATAGCAATACATCTCTTATGTGGTGTAGAATCACGACCCCTTCCTCCTACCTCACTTTCTCTCTACCCACTCTTCATATCTTAGATCCTACCCATTCTTTTCCAGGGATCAATTAAAAACATAACGCTTTTCATAAATTCTTCTCTGTTTCTACCTACCCTGTGAAATTTCATTAGTTTACTTATATTTCTTTTAATGGCATTTATAACTCCTCCCTCTTTGTTTCCTGTTGAAAAAGGTCTTGTCTTGAACTGCATATGGTAGAAATTCAGTGTCTGTTGACTGGATACATGAATTAAGAGCATAAATAGAACTTAATCTATTCAGCTGCCTTACTCAGTTTCTCGCTAGTGACAGAGTGTTTTTCTAATTCACAATAGGAGCTCTGAAAATAAAGATATCATCTACACAAAACAGCTTAATTTTTCTTTTATTTTTTGTTTGTTTTTAATTTTTATTGGAGTATAATTATAATGTTGTTAGTTTCTACTGTATAACATAGTGAATCAGCTGTGTGTACACAAATATCCCCTCCCTCTTGAACCTCCCTCCCACCCTTCCCCCTCCAGCAGCTTAATTTTTCAATTTTTCATATTAGAAATCTGTGTTCATGGGGAACCTCTGACTTTTTTTCTTGGACAGAATAGTAGTGTTGTAGAGAGTAGCCAGGGGGAGTTAAAGTGGTTTGAAAGCATGATAATGTGAAGTGGGGGCAATGCTACTTTAAATTCTGTAGGTGGGAAAGTTATCTGTATATTTAAAAATTATTTTGGAACTCTTTTAAAGTATGATTTAAAATTTTAGTGTAATCTACAAATTACATTAGAAAAAAAAGACATGCATCCCTTTGGATTGGAAGTAGACTTTGTTTTGTGCATGGTGGAGAATGGTTTTGAGCCTTGCATTTTGGTGCTCAGAAAATGCTAATTTTCTGGTTGAACACAGAAACATCAGGTACTTTACCTCAAGATGTCAAGATGAGATGATGTTTTTCCCTGACTTTAAGAGTATAGGAATGAGTAACATGTATACAGCTCTTAGAGTATGTGAATGGTATGCTTTTTGTTACCCAGAACACGTGGTTTTTCTCTTGTACAATGCAAGATAGTTGTAATTATCATAATACCTAGTCAGTTAGCTATTCTGTGAGACTATGTTTATGCAGAGTGTAGAGAGAACTTTATTAACAAACTTAATTCTCAAGAAAAAAAAAAAAAAACAAAAGCAAAAAGCTAAGCCAGCACATCATCTAATTCTCAATGTAAAATAATGCAGAAGTGCGGAAGATGAACATCTGATTTGTCACATCTGATACACTAATGTTTTATCCAAAAGGAAGAACACATTGTAACTTGCTCAGTCATCTGCATAAACACCACCTGGCCCTTTACAGGCACCTACTCAAGTAATGGGAGTCACCGAATGGCAGCTCTGCTCATAGCCTTTCCACTGGTAGAAATAGAAAAATCCCTTTTCTTTCCTTAGAAACAAAGCATTTATATATCAAAGTAGCAGCAGCTAATTCATTTTTTTTTTCAACAGCATATGATCTAGGTGATTAAAGTGAAGTCACTGGAAGTTTCCATATTAGGGAATATATGATCACAAATTGCCTAGTTTTTGAACAGCTAAAAAAATTCATTATCTTTTAAAAAGAGGGTAGATCAAAACAGACCTTATGTGATAAGGTATTTTTGGCAACATGAAGCCACTTCACCCCCGGGTATATCACTTAGTAAGTCTTGCATTGGAATAGATATAGTTTATAGTGCAAAATATTTTGCCAGAGATGGGAGATTTTTCCCCCCTCTGAACTGACACATTCTGGTCGTATGCCTCAGTGAGCATACCTTTGTGCTACATTACACTCACAGAGGTAGCACCACATTTTCCAGTTGCACTAATATAACAATGAGGAACCTGGGTCACCGAAGTGTGTTATACCAGTCTTACATATTTGCAAAGGAAAGTAAGTGGGAGGGTGAATGACTGTGATAGATTGTTATAAAATAAAAGGTTTGGAAACCAAATCTCACTTGCTTTTAGATTTTATTTATTTAAATAAACTTTTACTTTAAAATTAATTTAGATTTGCAAAGGAAATACGGAGAGTTCCCATGTACTTCACACCTATTAACAGTAGAGTTCATTACTAGCATCTTGTGTTAGGATGGTATTTGACAAAATTAATGAGCCAATATTGATACATCAGTACTGACTAAAGTCCATACTCTATTCAAATTTATTTACATTTTACCTCATATCTTTTTCTTAAGTTTAGTTATTATATCTTCTTGGCTTCCTCCTTACTGTGATGGTTTCTCAAACTTTCCTTGTTTTTGATGTCCTTGACAGTTATGAGGAGTGCTAGTCACGTATCTTGTAGGATGTCACTTAGATAGAATTTGTCTGATTAATTTCTTGTAACTAACCTGAGTGGTACTGGTGCAAATATAGAAATATAGGTCAATGGAACATGCCTTTACATTTTAGATTCAAGTTGCTAACTAGAGGGTGTCAATTACCTTGTTTTCCCTATTGAGAAAATCCTGCCAGTCTCAGTGTATTTTTGTGAATAGAGGACAATTGAGTAAGTTAGTCTCCTGGGTGTACCAGCTTGTCGTTTCACTATTTTAAAGAGGAGGTAGTATTCAAGAGTCATTGAATTCTGACTTTGACCATTCATTTATTGACTCCCTGTGGAACATCAGTGGACTCAAAAAATTCCTATCTTTAAGTATATCTTCTAGTCATCTGTCACCCTAAAATTTTTCCTGGGGCCACCTGGGAAGTGAGTCTGCAGCTCTTTTGTAATGGGTTTCTGGATCATGTGCTCTGAGTTAGTGCTTCTGTTAATATCTTCCTTGTGCTTTTTTTTGGTGGTGGAAGTGGTTGGACCCTCTCTGTTTTTGGATTTAATGCCTTGTGATATTATGCAGTGTAATTGTCCAGGCAATCTATGTCAACCCAAGGCAAATGTTTACTTTTGTTTACGTTGTTCAAGTGCATCTTTCATTTGGCATAGAATCTTACCATAATTGTATCCCCTGATTCATGTTGGAAAGTGTGGCTGGATTAGGGAGGGAGAAGGATCTTAGTCTTTTTTCAATTTCTGCTGCAGGCTGGACAGTAATTTCATTCATTCATTTGTCCTACTAAAAAGTTTAAAGTTCCTACTATGTGAGAGTGTTGGGGAGAGAATAATAAAAAGCAGACATGGTCCCTGCTCTCATGCTTTATGCTTTATAGTCTAATAAGTTTGAACAAATATTCATGATTCTAGAAATAACTGGTAAGGTTTCTGCTTCTGGATCAGGGGCAGGATATTATGAAATTAATGTGAAATTGCATTAAAAACTATGTAATATATTGATACACTAAGTATTATGTTACATGTCATCTCATGTTAATCAATCTGTATTTTATTTTGCAAGCTTACAAATTAGGTACTATTCATCTAATTTTTCAGATAAGGAAATTGTTAGACAAGTCCCATAACTTTCCCAGTGTTCAACAACTACCCAGGTCTGTCTGACAGTAAAGTCTAATTGCTGAGTACTTGTACTGGTATCATGAACTAAACAATCTACTTCTGCAAAGTGAATCTAAATTTATGTTATTTAGGTGAGTAAACCAAAAGTATTATTTACTTTTAAAAATTTTATTTATTCCTTTTTATTATTCTTTTTATTTGACCACACTGGGTCTTCATTGCAGCCTGCCGGCTCTTCGTTGCAGGTTTTTCTCTAGTTGCAGCGTGCACCACCTTCTGTTGTGGTGTGTGGGCTCTGGGGCCTGCAGGCTTAGTAGTTTCAGGGTGAGGGCTTCTCTAGTTGTGACACATGGGCTGAGTTCCCCTGCGGCATGTGGGATCTTAGTTCCCTTACCAGGGATCAAACTGGTGTCCCTGACATTGAAAGGTGAATTCTTAACCACTGGACCATCAGAGAAGTCCCCGAAAGTATTATTTACTTTTGACGGTGACCAAAAGTTGTAAACTCAAACATCTACAGAGAAACCCAGCAGGTAGGTCTCATAATATGGTGAAGCAAGAGGGAGCGGTGGGGACTTGTAGTAAGTTTAAACTTACATCCTTTGTCTGAATCTTCTTGGTGATTGCTTCTGTGTGAGGGCCCAGGGACTGTGTCATTGTTAGACTACATAGCACCTTTGTGCAAATTAGAAGATGATCCTCCTTCCTTTTAGTGGATATATGCCTGGCATGGTAAGTGAGTGCATGTTGTATATCAGCCCCAATTACCATTTAGGCTGATTCTCTGTGTAAGGCATAGCCGATAGAGTCTTTTTTAAAGAGAAGCTGAGAATCTGGATTTTTAAAGCGACATTTCTTGATTTTGGGGTGCTTCCCTGGTGGCCCAGCTGGTAAAGAATCTGCCTGCAATGCGGGAGACCTGGGTTCAATCCCTGGGTTGGGAAGATCCCCTGGAGAAGGGAACGGCTATACCCACTCCAGTATTCTGGCCTGGAGAATTCCATGGACTGTATAGTACATGGGGTCACAAGGAGTTGGACATGACTGAGTGACTTTCATGTTCACTTTTCTTGATTTTTAAGTGTTGGCAGTGAATTTAGAGTTTTAAAAAACCACTCTGTGTGTCAAATAAAACTCACCTGTATGTTGGATTTGGTCTGCTGGCTATCATTTGAAACTTCTGAATTATAGGCTAAGGCTCAGAAGTGAAATGTGATAGTTTTTATTTATTTGGTTATTATGTTCATTAAAAGTCTAGAGAAAAAAGTTTTCAATTTTGACCTGATCCCAGAAGTAAGACGCTTTTTAAGTATCTGAATCCTAAAGGCGAATGTGAAGAGAAATCATCTTTGTCTCTGAGAAATCTAGCTGTACTAGCATGAAAAATTCTCAAGTGTTTTGTTATTTGATAATTATGTATCTCTAACATGAATACTTAGAAGTTGAATTTATCAAGGTTAATTGTGAAAAGTAAGTAGAACTTGTATAAATCTCAAATTACCTTGAACTTTTCTTTTAGAGGTAGCCTATTAGTCATGGCCTCTGAGTATATTACAGTATTGAATGATGCTAAGAGGTTGAGCCAAGAATCATACCAGAGAAAATTTGCATCTCACATAAAAGAATTTGCCTTCTAGTCATGGATTTAGATTGTCCCTAAATAATTTTTCCGTAGTCTAAGGTACTTATTGTTTAAGTTTTGTCTTTTTAGTGACTCATTCTTTTATGTTATTTTATTTAAGCAAATACACCAAGCCATGACTTACTTGGGACAATGGAATCATGAAAGATATGAATCACAGTGAAAAGGGATAGGTACCAAAAATATACTCAACAACCTTTTTGCCTTCTGAGCTGGTTTAGTTCAGTTCAGTCACTCCATCGTGTCTGACTTTTTTGCGACCTCATGGACTGCAGAATGCCAGGCTTCCCTGTCCATCATCAACTTCCGGAGCTTGCTCAAACTTAAGTCCATCGAGTCAGTGATGCCATCCAACCAGCTTATCCTCTGTCATCCCTTTCTCCTCCTGCCTTCAATTTTTCCCAGCATCAGGGTCTTTTCCAATGAGTCAGTTCTTTGCATCAGGTTGCCTAAGTATTGGAGTTTCAGCTTCAGCATCAGTCCTTCCAATGAATATTCAGGATTGATTTCCTTTAGGATGGACTGGTTGGATCTCCTTGCAGTCCAAGGGACTCTCAAGAGTCTTCTCCAACACCATAGTTCAAAGGCATCAATTCTTCAGCACTCCATTTTCTTTATAGTCCAACTCTCACATCCATACATGACTACTGGAAAAACTATAGCTTTAACTACATGGACTTTTGTTGGCAAAGTAATGTCTCTGCTTTTTAATATGCTGTCTAGGTTGGTCATAGCTTTTCTTCCAAGAAGCAGGCATCTTTTAATTTCATTTCTGAGCAGGTACTTCAGGGAAATCTTATCTTGAGAAGTGATGGGAAGTTGTCCCCTGGTATCTCAGCTGATAAAGAATCCACCTGGAATGCAGGACAACTGGGCTTGATCCCTGGGTTGGGAAGATCTCAAAGAGTCAGACAAGACTGAGTGACTTTCACTTTCACTGCCCAGAGATGGAGAGAACAAGTTGATGCATTTTATACAGATGGAAAGAAAATACCAGGTCCATGTGAGTGGTTACTAATGACCTCTTTTGATGAAATGTTATTCTTTCCAGAGACTAGAGTTATTTGGTCCTTGGGTAGTCTCACATTACTTCTGAAGTTCCATAAACGTGAAATCCTTTTTTATCTTCAGGTAAAGTAGAGCATAGGTTATTGGGAACACTGTATTTTACTCCTTCACACCTGCAAATGAAACTTGTATAACTCTGTGCCTAAGCTCTTAATGAACTGAAACTGCAAAACTGCAAAAATTTGAGCTACACTCATGAAATTGCCATAAATATATCTAGTTGTATCGACACTAATGCATTCTGGAGAAGAGTGTCATTTTTGTTTAGAGGGAATCCTAGAATTAATCTTGATTGGATTCCCAAAACCTAACACTAAAGTGAATGGGTTTCACCAGAAAATAAGTAGGAGCTACAAAGTAAGTACATAGTTATTGATCTTTTTGCCTGTAACATTCAGCCTCTTGATTATTATGACCTCTAAGGACATATATTTTTCTTGTTAAAAATAATTATCAGTGAAGTAATCCTGTTAGGATATTCAGCTTCAGCTTTTCTCCTAATGTTATTTTCACTAGAACATTAGAACTAGAAGGAATCTTTGTAATTCATTTGATTTCCAAACTGTGGTACTTGGAACCCCACCTGCTTTGACATGTTTCGGGTTTCCTATGAGAGTTTAATTAACTTTTCATTAAAAAATATGTGGTTAATTCTCAGTTATCTAGGCTATAATAGGCAGTAAGAGGAAGCTGTTATTATAGGGCTTCAAAACCCCAGCCACATTTCAGCCAAGGCAGCTTAAATTCATTCATTAATTTTAAGTAAATATTTATCTAGAACTTATGATATGGCCGGGTTCCCTGGTGGCTCAGATGGTGAAGAATCTGCCTGCAATGTGGGAGATGTGGGTTCGATCCCTGGGTTGAGAAGATCCCCTGGAGAAGGGAAAGATTACCCGACTCCAGTATTCTGGCCTGGAGAATTCCATGGACAGAGGAACCTGGCAGGCTATAGTCCATGGGGGTCAAAAGAGTTGGACACAACTAAGCGATTTTCACTTTCACTTTAAGAGATGGCCAGGTACTATTTCAGGTGCTGGGAGCAAAATGGTCCAAAAAATAGACAAAGTCTCTGGGTTTCTAGAGCTTTTGTTATGTGATAGAGTGGGGGCAGGGGACAAGGACAGATTTCCAGTGAGCATGCTTGAAAAATAACTAGAAGGCCTGGAGCACCTTCCTACAATGTATCAGTCAGTCAGTCAGTTCAGTTGCTCAGTTGTGTCCAACTCTTTGTGACCCCATGAACCGCAGCATGCCAGGCCTCCCTGTCCATCACCAACTCCCAGAGTCTACCCAAACCCATGTCCATCTAGTTGGTGATGCCATTCAACCATCTCATCCTCTGTCATCCCCTCCTCCTCCTGCCCTCAATCTTTCTCAGCATCAAGGTCTTTTCAAATGAGTCAGCTCTTCGCATCAGGTGGCCAAAGTATTGGAGTTTCAGTCAACATCAGTCCTTCCAACGAACACCCAGGACTGATCTCCTTTAGGATCGACTGGTTGGATCTCCTTGCAGTCCAAGGGACTCTCAAGAGTCTTCTCCAACACCACAGCTCAAAAGCATCAATTCTTCTGTGCTCAGCTTTCTTTATAGTCCAACTCTCACATCCACACATGACCACTGGAAAAACCTAGTAGTTAAATTCTGGTCACTGTTCTGGAGTACAGTGAACAAAAAGCTAAGAGATGAGGTTAGAGAAATAACAGGGCAAGAACACACAGGTCTTTGCAGGTATGATAAGGAGCTTGGATGTTATTAGAGGTGCAGTGGGGGTATGGTATGATCTGATTTGTGATTTTAAAGGATCATTCTGGCTTCTGTGTGGCCAGAGTGGAAGCAGCAAAGGCTTTTAGGAGACTTAGTTTTCCACCTCTGGGCATGATGCAGTAGGTGTGTCAAGACAATGTTCCTACTGAAAACAATTATAAAAATCTGTATAAATTTCAAAACAATTTAAAAAAGCAACAGTGAGCTCTGGGAGGAATGAGGACAAGATGGACGCTAATTTCAGAAAGGATAGCTGATGATCAGGAGCCATTTCCCTCACTGAGGGCATCTGATGATTCTGGACATGGCCTAAGCATCAGAATTTGGCTCAGGCTGAAGGCTGCTTCTAGGAAAATAAAGCTTTTAGTGGTTGTGTGGATCCAGAGTGACAAAATTCAAGACTGGAGGGATATTAGACACATGGCCTGTTTTCCCCATAAGACACCTGCTGAACTTGGAGGCTTCACAGGTGATTAAAAAGCTTAATTTGAAAGTTCCTGAAAAATAGAGTGAACTATCTTGTATATTTGTGATGCTTAGGAAATGAAGACTCTTCCAGGAAGGAGGCCCCAAAACAAAACAAAGGATGAAATCCCTAGAAGGAGTGATGAACTGATTCACAGTTACTTTTCATCTGTCACACTTAACCAAATCTGGGTGCATCTAGAGGTCAGAAATCTAGACCTGACCTTTGGCAGAGGACCCTTCTTGGGAAGTGAAAAACTAACAGAAATTTTGACTTTTGGGGGCTGGAATAGCAAGATTGGAGACTTAAGGAGACTCAGATACATAACTGATCTTCCCTTGAAGACACTTGCCACATTTGAAGCTGTGTGGAGGAGGAAGATAAAGAACTAAGCTGTAAACATCTGAAGGGCAGAAGTGAATCTCCCTTCATCTTTCAGATTTGGGAAGTCAAAGTCCTCCCAGTTTATAGTTAAAAGCCCTAGAGAGCTATTTATGGTCAAGTATAACTAGATTGAGTTTAACAAAAACTATCACAGCCCCAATCCAACTCAATCCCTGACTGATTTGAGAATAATTAATTCCTTCAATAGTTATTCTTGGGCTTCCCAGGTGGCTCTAGTGATAAAAGAACTTACCTGCCAATGCAGGAGACATAAGAGACATGGGTTCAATTCTTGGGTCGGAAAGATCCCCCAAAGGAGGGCATGGCAACCCACAACCATTCCCACTGGAGTGGAGAATCCTGAAGAATCCCATGGATAGAGGAGCCTGGCTGGCTACAGTCCATAGGGTTGCAAAGAGTCAGACATGACTGAAGCAACTTAGAACACGTGCATGTAATAGCTGTCCTTGCTGTTCTCAAAGAGGAAAGCCTTTCTGGTAGAAGATAACATTATGTGAAGGCTCTGTCATTTTTGTTTTTAATCAGGAGACAGGATAATAGAAAATACCCAAGCATAAACACAAAGGAAAAAAACCAGAAAAACAGATAAGAGCAGTGTAGAACATTCTGAAAAGGACATGTAATTGAAGTCCCATAAGGAGAGGAGAAGAGAATAGACTGTAAGTAATATTCAAAGAGTTAATGGCTAACAATTTTCTAAAGCTATTAAGACATAAATCCATAGATTTATGTGGCATAATGCAATGAAAACAATACCTGTAATTGCATATATAAAGCTGCTAAAAAGCTAGTAAGTAGAGAAAATCTTAATTCAGCAGGAGAAAGGCATTACTTTCACATGAACATCAGTAAGACCTACATATGACTTGTCAACTGAGGCCAAAGATGTCAGAAGGCAGTGGAATAGCAACTTTAGCATGCAGAAAGAAAAAATGGCAGAAGTCGATACCCGATGAAAATAAATTTGAAAAATTAGCATGAAATAAGAAAATTTTCAGACAAATAAAATTGGAGGGAATTTTTTTCCCACCAGGCCTATATTAAAAGAAATAGTTAAGGGAGTTCTTCAGAGAGAAGCATATGAATTCAATAGGGAATGAAGAACACAAGACAGGGCAATATGTAGGTAAATAGAAATGAATATTGTCTGTATAGAACAATAATAGTAATATCTTTTGGAGTCTTAAACTGATGTATAATTAGGTGTGTGATAAAAATAATGCAAACAGCAAGAGAGGATAAATAGAATCTAAGTATTCTAGTTTTCTAGTAGTATTGGAAAATAATAAGGTAATAATTTATACTAGAATGTGATAACTCAAGTATGCATGATGTAATCTATGTAATTTATACAAGAATAATGAAAAAAACTAGTATAATAATTAACAGAAGAATAGATGCAAAATATATTTGATTAATCCAACAAATGAAAGAAAGGAAAATAAAAAGAATATAAAACAAATGGTAAAATCATAGCTATAAACCTACTATATCAATAACTGCATTGTAAGTAAATGAAGTAAATACTCCATGTAAAGGAGTGAGATTGTGAGACTGGATAAAAATACAAACAACTATATACTGATTACAAAGTTTAAAGGATGCAAATATTCAAGGACATAAGGTTAAAAATAAATGGATAGGAAAATATAAGCTTAGGAACACCAAGTGATACTTATTTATATCAAAGTTATATACTTACTGGTATCAGATAAAGTAGTCCTGTAAATTAAGAAGCGTTATAAGAGATTAGAGGGCTATTTCATAATTGTAAGGAAGCAATCCAACAGGAAGCAGGCTATTGCAGTAATCCATGCCAGGGATGATGGTGAACTGGACTGGAAAGACAACTGTAGGTGTAAGAAGAAGTAGTCAAATTCTGGATATATATTGTGGGTAGGTGCCAATAGGATTGATGTTGCATTTGATATGAGATGTGAAAAAGAGAGAAATATCAAGGAGGATTTCAAGGTTTTTTTTCTTGACAAGCTTGTTGAAAGGCTGTGCTGTCTACTGAAATGGGGAGGTTTATTGAGATGTGGAGTTAGGAAAGAGAAATAAAACTTTCATTTGGTCAGATGGAGTAGGATTTGGAGAAATAGCAGTAATCCACTTTTGTTCATTGAGTGCAGTACTATTGAGAAGGCATTTGGACACACAAATCTTTAACCTGGTGTAATGCCCTCATTTTTTTTCATTTATTTTTATTAGTTGGAGGCTAATTACTTTACAATATTGTAGTGGTTTTTGCCATGCATTGACATGAAACAGCCATAGATTTACATGTGTTCCCCATCCTGATCCCCCCTCCCGCCTCCCTCCCCATCCCATCCCTCTGGGTCTTCCCAGTGCACCAGCCCTGAGCACTTGTCTCATGCATCCAACCTGGGCTGGTGATCTGTTTCACACTTGATAATATACATGTTTCAATGCTATTCTCTCAGATCATCCCACCCTCACCTTCTCCCACAGAGTCCAAAAGTCTATTCTATACATCTGTGTCTCTTTTTCTGTCCTGCATATAGGGTAATTGTTACCATCTTTTTAAATTCCATATATATGCGTCAGTATACTGTATTGGTGTCTATCTTTTTGGCTTACTTCACTCTGTATAAGGGGCTCCAGTTTCATCCATCTCATTAGAACTGATTCAAATGTATTCTTTTTAATGGCTGAGTAATATTACATTGTGTATATGTACCATAGCTTCCTTATCCATACATCTGCTGATGGGCATCTAGGTTGCTTCCATGTCCTGGCTATTATAAACAGTGCTGTGATGAACATTGGTGTGCACGTGTCTCTTTCAGATCTGGTTTCTTCAGTGTGTATGCCCAGAAGTGGGATTGCTGGGTCATATGGCAGTTCTATTTCCAGTTGTTTAAGGAATCTCCACACTGTTCTCCATAGTGGCTGTACTAGTTTGCATTCCCACCAACAGTGTAAGAGGGTTCCCTTTTCTCCACACCCTCTCCAGCATGTATTGCTTGTAGATTTTTGGATAGCAGCCATCCTGACTGGCGTGTAGTGGTACCTCATTGTGGTTTTGATTTGCATTTCTCTGATAATGAGAGATGTTGAGCATCTTTTCATGTATTTGTTAGCCATCTGTATGTCTTCTTTGGAGAAATGTCTGTTTAGTCCTTTGGCCCATTTTTTGATTGGGTCATTTATTTTTCTGGAATTGAGCTTCAGGAGTTGCTTGTATATTTTTGAGATTAATCCTTTGTCTGTTGCTTCATTTGCTATTATTTTCTCCCATTCTGAGGGCTGTCTTTTCACCTTGCTTATAGTTTCCTTTGTTGTGCAAAAGCTTTTAAGTTTAATTAGGTCCCATTTGTTTAGTTTTGCTTTTATTTCCAGTATTCTGGGAGGTGGGTCATAGAGGATCCTGCTGTGGTTTATGTCGGAGAGTGTTTTGCCTATGTTCTCTAGGAGTTTTATGGTTTCTGGTCTTACATTTAGATCTTTAATCCATTTTGAGTTTATTTTTGTGTATGGTGTTAGAAAGTGTTCTAGTTTCATTCTTTTACAAGTGGTTGACCAGTTTTCCCAGCACCACTTGTTAAAGAGGTTGTCTTTTTTCCATTGTATATTCTTGCCTCCTTTGTCGAAGATAAGGTGTCCATAGGTATGTGGATTTATCTCTGGGCTTTCTATTCTGTTCCATTGATCTATATTTCTGTCTTTGTGCCAGTACCATACTGTCTTGATGACTGTGGCTTTGTAGTAGAGTCTGAAGTCAGGCAGGTTGATTCCTCCAGCTCCATTCTTCTTTCTCAAGATTGCTTTTAATGCCTTCATTTTTACAGATGAAGATATTGAGGCTTCAAAGCTTGCTGATAAGTTTACTTACTTACTTACCACAGCAAATAAATGGCAGAGCCAGAACTAAAATCTAGATATTTTGTACTAAGTCTAGAGTCCAAAACCATACTGTATACAATTTGTAAAATTGCTTTGTTGAACAGCAGAAAATATTTCAAATGGAATAGCAATAGTTATTAAAATGTATTGAGTACATGTACTATATGCTAGGTATTGTGCTAAATACTTGTTACTTTTCTCTTTAAATTTTTTTAAGAGCCCTTTTTTTATTGTTGTACATTATGTTCCTAGTATTTAATCTAGTAACTTTTTTTGTGTGTGAAGTTGTTTATTTGAATTTTATTGATTCAATAGTTTGGTCTGCATTTAATTTATACTTTTATTATGGCATTATAGACATTTAAGAGTTACAAACTTACATTTATAGTTTTTTTATTTTTAAAAAATTAATTGATTTATTTTAATTGGTGGCTAATTACTTTGCAATATTGTGGTGATTTTTGACATACATTGACATGAGTCAGCCATGGGTGTACATGGGTCCCCCATCCCGAACCCCTCCTGTCTCCCTCCCCACTCCATCCCTCTGGGTTGTCCCAGAGCACTGGTTTTGAGTGCCCTGTTTCACGCATCGAACTTGCACTGGTCATCTATTTTATATATGGTAATATACATGTTTCAATGCTATTCTCTCAAATCATCCCACCCTTGCCTCCTCTCACATAGTCCAAATGTCTGTTCTTTGCATCTGTGTCTCTTTTGCTTTCTTGCATATAGGGTCCTTGTTACTGTCTTTCTAAATTCCATATATATGCATTAATATACTGTATTGGTGTTTCTCTTTCTGACTTACTTCACTCTGTATAATAGGCTCCAGTCCATCTCGTTAGAACTAACTCAAATGCATTCTTTTTTATAGCTGAGTAATATTCCATCGTGTATAAGGACCACAACATCCTTATCCATTTGTCTGCTGATGGACATCTACATCTAGGTTGCTTCTGTGTCCTAGCTATTGTAAACAGTGCTGCAGTGAATATTGGGGTGCACGTGTCTCTTTCAGTTCTGGTTTCCTCAGTGTGTATGCCCAGCAGTGGGATTGCTGGGTCATATGGCAGTTCTATTTCCAGTTTTTTAAGGAATCTCCACACTGTTTTTCATAGTGGCTGTACTAGTTTGCATTCCCACCAACAGTATAAGAGAGTTCCCTTTTCTCCACACCCTCTCCAGCATTTATTTTTTGTAGACTTTTTGATGGCAGCTGTTCTGACTGGCATGAGATGGTACCTCATTGTGGTTTGAGTTGCATTTCTCTGATAATGAGTGGTGTTGAGTATCTTTTCATGTGTTTGTTAGCCATCTGTATTTCTTCTTTGGAGAAATGTCTGTTTAGTTCTTTGGCCCACTTTTTGATTGGGTTTTTTATTTTTCTGGTATTGAGCTGCATGAGCTGCTTGTATATTTGGAGATTAATTCCTTATCAGTTGTTTATTTTTCTATTATTTTCTCTCATTCTGAAGCCTGTCTTTTCACCTTGCTTATAGTTTCCTTTGTTGTGCAAAAGCTTTTAAGTTTAATTAGGTCCCGTTTGTTTATTTTTGCTTTTATTTCCAGTATTCTGGGAGGTGGGTCATAGAGGATCCTGCTGTGATTTATGTCAGAGAGGGTTTTGCCTATGTTCTCCTCTAGGAGTTTTATAGTTTCTGGTCTTACATTTAGATCTTTAATCCATTTTGAGTTTATTTTTGTGTATGGTGTTAGAAAGTATTCTAGTTTCATTCTTTTACAGGTGGTTGACCAGTTTTCCCAGCACCACTTGTTAAAGAGATCATCTTTTCGCCACTGTTTTTTTTGGCCTCCTTTGTCAAAGATAAGGTGTCCATAGCTGCCTTGATTTATCTCTGAAGAGCCCTCATTTTTATAGATGAGAAAACTGAGCTTTTGAGGTTGAGTACCTTTCCCAAGCTCATACAATTGGTGAAACTAGTTAAATAACAGGGAGTTCAACTCTTGTACCCATGCTTTCCTTTTCCCTGGTATGGTAGAGAATAGATACTCAGACTGTGTTGTGTCCCATTTCATTTCCTTGATTCTTTCATGTGTTTATGGTTGGTTTGTACAGAGATTATTTAATATTTCTGGCCTCTAGCTTTTCCTTTAGATTTTAAATTTGTCTGAGGAGTCATTTCCATCTAGTACATTTAGGGAACTTACTGATACTTACATAATGCTCTTTTTCTAGAGTCCAAGATGAATGTTTTACCAGGACGCAGGGATGACTTCTGAAATTTCAGCAGCTGTAACTGCTGTCTTTTTGGAACAAAGGAGTAGTTAGAAATCATTTGTAATAGTAAAAGCCTCCTCTCTTTTTATGATATAAGAGCCTTTTTGTTTTTGTTGACCTCTGAAAACCACAGAGAAAGTAAAGTGAAACCAACAACAAAAAAATAAATAAATAAAAATCAGAAAACCCAATACCTCAGTAGAATTACCTCCCCAACCAAAACTGAAGCATCGTCAGAAGAAGGGAGCAATTTTTTTTTTTTCTTTTGTCTTTAATCTGAAGGACAGTGTAAAAGCCTAGGTAGTCTCTGGGACTACTTTAATCAACTTAATGTACCCTGCAGAATTTCAGGCTTTGGGCTAGTACAAAGAGACACTCAGAGATGAGCCAGGGAGTGAGTGCTGTCTCGGGGCATTGGACTAAAAACCGCGCTCTATGTGATAGAAGGAGAGTTCCAAGAGGAGTCAACTGTGTGGTCCATTTTGCCTGGATTGATGCAATCTGGAAATGGGTTATGTTACTAAAGGTGTGGTGGCGAAAGCCAGCTGGTCCCTCCATCTAGCAAGATTTCCTTTACTGGGTGCTTGTAAGAAAAAAAGTGTATGGTCATGTGCCTTTGTTAGTTCAAAGGTTTTTACCACTTTATTTTAAAGCTGTATTGTTAATTCACAGGACTTAAAATATGTATTCCTGTCCCTTTCATTTTATCATTCTGAAGTAAATCAAAGACAAAACTTTTTTCTTCCCAATGAGCTTATCTGTTTGCAATCATGGGGTGTTTATACATATGGTCTCCTAGTTACTCAACTGAATCTTTGTGCCTTCAGTGGGAGTTGGTGAGGCATCACTCTTTCTTAGCGTTGGAAAGCACTTTTGCAAAAGGTAGACTTGCTATCTCTCTTTGGAGTAATTACAGTTTAGTTTATTGTAAAATGAAACAGAGAAAGCTACAAGTACATTTTTAAAAAGATCTAAAAGACTTAATCTCTCCCTTCCTTTTCAATTAATGTTGAGTACTCTATCTCACTATAATCTCAACCCTTGAGTATTTTCATCCAAAACTTTTGCTTTAATGAAACTTCTGGCTAAATTACACAGTTTTTGAGCACAGGCATTGTGTGCTATGTGGGATCATGCTAGCAAACATGAAAATTTTAGCTGTACAACAAACATAATATTCTCATGAACAATACTGATTGCTGTTTGCTATTATTAGCCTGAGGAATTTTTCCTGAAGGTACATATCTCGTATTGTGAATTGCTTGCTCCCTGGAGTATCTAAATACCATATTTTCTGACACACAATCCATACTTTAAAGTCTATCTTTTATCCATTCAATACAGTTTAAAGTATGATTTCAGTGACTGACAGTTTATTAATAAGGAGAAATGCTCATTTTTAAGAAAACTGGGAAAACAGAATAATCTTTTACCAGTACAGAAACATTGGTGACATTACCCAGTTTCCCAAAGAAATATTTTGTTCATCATATCTTGAAATGTGAATCAAAACACTCATGACAGGTGAATGAAGAGAGAAAAATTAAGGTATGGGCACAAACAAAAGCAGCATTAATAATTCAGGTAAATAAAATTTGTATACAAAAGAAAACTGTCAAGGTGATGGAAAATGTTTTTGTAAGTACAGGACATTTAAGCAACAGGAAAATGAGTTGAAGTTTGAATGTTTTACATTTCACATAAGGGCTTTGTATAGTTTGAGTTTTCCTAATTCCATTGTTCAGCAAACATGTTTACTATTGACCTATAATCTTTCCTAGGTTAAATGAATTGGAGTTTTTATTTTACTGACATTGCAGCAATTTTAAAGAATTAACACAGGTAGATTGTGAACTGTTATTTAATACTTATTATTAAAACCATTATTTTCTTGCCTGAGTCATTTATACTAATTCTGTCATGTCTCATTGTTAGTACCTCTCAGTAGGCCTCTTTGTGTACATGGCTGCTTTCATTTTTAAGACGCAGCATAAAAACATTACTCACCAAAGGTATATTTAAGGTGGAAGTTAGGAGAGCAATTTGTATCAACAAGAATAAAAAGGCATTGAGAAGAATTACTGTTTTCAAGAAAGACCTTATTTTAGGCTGGAGAAGTCATTACCTGCATGAGAATGACACCTGGTGTTTTTTTAGTTTGCTTTGTTTATTCGACAAATATTTACTGGGAACACGTTAAATATGTGGAAATATGATAGAACTCTAGGATAAGACAGTGAGAGATAATATAAAGAGCAGTGGGACCAAGTTAAATAACACCAAGGAATAACGAAAGTTAGGTAGAGGAGGGGACAAAAATACTTCCAGAAGAGGGAACAACGTGGGCTCCACATGATGAAATTGGGAGCCTGCAGATGTTTGGAGTAGCAGAGTTCTGTTGTGCAGGGATAAGGGAAAGAAAGAGTGGAGAGGAGGTAGATGAGGCAGGCAGTGGCCAAGTTACCATTATATAATAGGAAGACAAGGAACTATTGAAGGATTTTAAGCAAGGAAATGGCTGATCACATTGGGGCTATTGAAGGATCACCTTGGCAATTGTGTGGAATATGATTCAAGAGAAATATATGTAGAGTTAGTAGGAAATATATTGAGTAATCTGGTGGAGGTATGATAACTGTGTTGATTAATGGAGAGGGGATGGCTGGTTGGTATAGACTGTGAGCAATTTAGGAGGTAGAATTGATAACCATTTGGTGACTGGAGATAGAGGGTAAAGGGAAAGTTGGAGTTTTGTGTAGCTTTTAGGTTTCTGACTCAACGACCTGGATGAGGTATGGTGGAATCAGGCAGTATAGGAACAGAAACATGTTTGATGGCAGTGGTAGTTGTGGGTAAGATAGCCAGACCAGAAGCTTAGATTTAGACTTGTTGAATTTTAACCTAAATGTCCCAGTGTCAAGAGAGAATTCTAGGTCAAGGATATAGATTTGGGAATTTTTTATTTCTAATATAGCTAATGCTTCAGATGAAGATATGCAGCTTCTAAAAATAGCCTTTCAGTATTTTATTTTTTAAGTGGAAAAATACATACATGTGGTAAACAAATTAATCACATGTATACAATAAAAACATCTTCCTCCCATTCTAGACTCACAATTCCTCTCTCCAGATGTTGCTGTTGTTAAATATTTCCAGAAATGCACTCAACATTTTATTTCCAAGTACAAGCATAGATGTCTATGTGTGTACAAATAGGTGTGAATGGTATAAATATAAATATACATGTTTAAATAGAATGGTAGTATGTTATATTTACTCTTCTGAACATTATTTGTTTTTGTTCTTCTGTATGTCTTGGAGATCATGCTATATCAGTGCATTATCCTTTAATAAATGGACTTAATTTATTAAGTCATTTTTTAAGATTGATGATTTCTTCTTCCAGTTTTTATGACACACAGTGCTTTAGTGAACATCTTTGCACATGTAGCTTGGTTTATTTTCTCTCCGACCTGGAGATAGATTGGTTTACTGAAGAACCACTACTGTCAGTGTCTTTAGGACTTTCCTTTTGGACTAGTCAGACTCTAGTGGGGTTACAAAGATGCCTACAATCTTCTGCCTGGAGAGCAAATGCCTGACTGCCAATATTCTGAGGGCCAAGGAGATAAGTATGTTTTAAGTACAGCATTCCTCCAGTGAAAAAGCTGGCTTAAAATTCAACATTCAAGAAACTAAGATCATGGCATCTGGTCCCATTATTTCATGGCAAAGAGCTGGAGAGAAAAAATGGAAACAGTGACAGATTTTATTTTCTTGGGCTCCAAAATCACTGCAGATGGTGACTTCGGCCATGAAATTAAAGGATGCTTGCCCCTTGGAAGAAAAGCTATGACAAACCTAGACAGCATATTGAAAGGCAGAGACATCACTTTGCCAGCAAAGGTCTAAAGCTGTGGCTTTTCCAGTAGTCATGTATGGGTGTGAGAGTCAGACCATAAGGAAGGCAAGTGCCAAAGAATTGATGCTTTCAAATTGTAGTGCTGAAGAAGACTCTTGAGAGTCCTTTGGACAACAAGAAGATCAAATCAGTCAATCCTAAAGGAAATTAGCCCTTAATGTTCACTGGAAGGACTGATGCTGAAGCTGAAGTTCAAACACTTTGGTCAGCTGATGCGAAGAGCTGACTCATTGGAAAAGACCCTGGTCCTGGGAAAGATTGAGGGCAGGAGGAGAAGGGGGTGATAGAGGATGAGATGGTTGGATAGCATCACTGACTCAATGGACATGAGTTTAAGCAAACTCTGGGAGATAGTGAAGGACAGGGAAGCCTAGTGTGCTGCAGTCCATGGGGTTGCAAAGACTGAATGACTGAACAGCAACAACCTGCTCCCAACTGGACCTGGTATTTCCTGTTCATGGACCCTGTTACCCACCCTGTTTGCTTCTTCTATAGCATTAATTTCATCTTTTTTCTTAGATGAGAGAGGAGCAGGAGTGGAGGAGATGTGGGGACCCAGTTTTGCTTCTTAAACCAAGGTTTCAGACAGTCCTTTTTTTTAGTCACTTTCCCCACTTCACCTCGCTTGCAGAAGGACCCTGGAATTCTTATTGTCAATCATTGCAGGGATTCTGCTTTATCAATTATGTTGGTTCACTGCTTTCTTTACTACTAGTTTGAGAGTCAAGTATTGTGGGGTCTGCTATGTCACTTACCATTCTCAATTTATTTACCAGTTTCCAAAAATATTGCTTTCTTTCATGATTACCATATCTTATTTAAAATAAGTGATGTTTCTGGAGGGAGCAAAAGTGGTAGGTGTATGTTCAGTCTTGGCATTTTATTTGTTGGTCTATGTAGTCCCTCTAACTTGAAAATTTCTCATCTGTGAAAAGGAATAATATGACTCAGATGGTAAAGAATCTGCCTGCGATGTGGGAGACCAGGGTTCAGTCCCTGGGTTGGGAAGATTCCCTAAAGAAGGGAATGGCAACCCACTCCAGTGTGCTTGCCTGGAGAATTCTATGGAAAAAGGAACCTAGCGGGCTACAGTCCATGGGGTCACAAAGAGTCAGACTCAACTGAGGGAATTACACTTTCACTTCAAAGACAGTCATTACCAATGGGTTGGACCAGTTGCTATTTTTACTATGGGTACTGGGTCAGAGATCGGCCTCAGAGACAGAAGACACATTATTTAAAACACTGCTCTGCTCCTCTGATTGAATCAGGTTTGTGTGCCTTGATCTCTTTACTGGAGAGACGATACAGTGATTAACTCACTCTTTTATTGGGAATCCTAAAATGTGAGTATGTCACTATGTGTAGGTCTTCCCTCTTGGGCTAGTTGGAAATTTCTCATATTCTACTTGGGAATGGAAACTTATTGCTAGGCCTTGGAGATCTAAGCAGATGAAAGGCACAGCGAGCCTTGTTCTTCACCCTGCAGGTTTGAGCAGAGGCCCTGTTCTTTGTCACTTCATCCCTGTCTTCAGCTACGTCGGTGTCCCTGAGTCTGGGAGCTCTCAGGTTCAATCTTGCTGAGGAGAAAACCCTCTTACCTTCTGCTGGGGTGGGAGGGAGCAGTTTCATGCCTCTGTGGGTTATGGGAGGAGTTCTAGGAATTGAATTCCTTTTAAATCAATGCGCCTCTCAAACTTTGATATGTTTACAAATCACCTGGGAATCTTGTTCAGGTATCCAATCCTAATTCAGTGGGTCTGAGGTGGGGCCTGAAATTCTGTGTTTCTGTCAAGCTTTTTACTTTTATTTTTGTGCACACCACACATGTGGAACCTCCCGGACCAGGGGTCAGACCCACGGCCTCTGCAGTGGAAGTGTGGAATCTCAAGCTCCGGACCATCAGGAAAGTCCGCTAACAAGCTTTTTGGGAGATCTGTGTGGCTGGTCCATAGGCTTCAAAGAACAAAGCTTTATAGACTATCCTTCGAACTTTCCTGCTGCCTTGAACTTTACTTTCTTGGGGTTCTGGTGACAAGTTGTTTATGGTTAGTTTTTCTCTGTACATGCTTAGGCTTCAGGTTTTCCTGCTTTGTGAAAATGACCACTTGTTCATATTGAAGTGAGGTAGAACTCTGTTCTGTTTTTGTCTGCTTTTCTGTTTTCTTTGTGGGTTTGTAGCTTTTGATTCCTCTTTTGTAATTTTAGTAGGGTGCTTGAGGGAGCAGAGATAAACATAGGAGTTTATGTTGCCACATTCTCTAAAGTCAACTTAGATGATTATAGGTTTCAAAAAAATATTTTATGGTTGTAAAATTCTAGAGATGTCAGTTAGGAGATTATTTGTTGAGTTACCAGGAGGGAATGGTCAAAGGTCCTGGTCCCTTTTCACTCTTGTTCCATCAACTATATAACTACTTAATATGTGTAACTAGTATCCATAAGATATAAAACTGGGTTGCTACAATACCTTAAAGAATAG
Organism: Dama dama; assembly: GCF_033118175.1. NCBI lineage: Eukaryota > Metazoa > Chordata > Mammalia > Artiodactyla > Cervidae > Dama > Dama dama. The sequence goes on from NC_083700.1 coordinate 52,213,967, forward strand.
GAAGAGGGAGAAAATGCACAAGAACTATGAATAGGGTGAATTTGGGTAATTTTGGATTCAACAATAGGTGGTTTATTGTTGCAGATCTATGGAAATTTTTCCACCTTGAATGTCTTGAATTTTGGAATAATACAATTTTAATTCTGATCAAGTTTAAGCCTGGAGATTTAGGGCAATGAGTATGTAGTATCAGAGAAACAACCACAGATTATAAGCTGTAAAAGATCTTATCTGTCTATCTGTCGTTGACTATCTATCCATCCAGATATACATGTAAATGGATATATATCCCCTTGAGATGTAAATCCATATCCTCCAGAATTTATTTACATATATGAAAACAAATATAAAATATAGTCTTTCTTTTTTTTCACACAAAAGATAGTTGTTATATATACTGTTCTACACATTGTTTTTTTTTTTTCCATAGCAGTATTTCATCCTTATTCTTTAGGATAGTTGCATACTATTCCAGAATATGAACATACCAAAGTTAATTTATTTCATCCCCTATTGGACATCTGATATCTAAGTTGTTTAAAATCTTTTGCTCTTACAAGTGTTGCTGAAATCTGTGTAATTTCAAATATATGCTGATATATCTTTAGGATAAAAATTTTTAAGTGGAATTTCTAGATCAAAAGGGACATACATTTGTAGATATTTCCATTTACCAATTATTCTCTGTAAGTATTGGGCAGTTCATAGTTTTTTAGCAATGCTCAAGAATATGTACTTCCCAGATAAATATACTTTCAGTTCTGTATTTTCACTGATATGAAGGTTTTTTTAAACAGGCACTTTTCTTAGTAAGTATGAGGTTGAACATCTCTTTATATTTAAAAGCTACTTGCATATATAACTAAGATCATGGCATCTGGTCCCATCACTTCATGTGAAATAGATGGGGAAACAGTGGAAACAGTGTCAGACTTTTTTTTTTTTGGGTTCCAAAATCACTGCAGATGGTGATTGCAGCCATGAAATTAAAAGACACTTACTCCTTGGAAGGAAAGTTATGACCAACCTAGATATTAAAAAGCATATTAAAAAGCAGAGACATTACTTTGCCAACAAAGGTCCGTCTAGTCAAGGCTATGGTTTTTCCAGTGGTCATGTATGGATCTGAGAGTTGGACTGTGAAGAAAGCTGAGCGCTGCAAAATTGATGCTTTTGAACTGTGGTGTTGGAGAAGACTCTTGAGAGTCCCTTGGACTGCAAGGAGATCCAATCAGTCCATCCTAAAGGAGATCAGTCCTGGGTGTTCGTTGGAAGGACTGATGTTGAAGCTGAAACTCTAATACTTTGGCCACCTCATGCAAAGAGTTGACTCATTGGAAAAAACCCTGATGCTGGGAGGGATTGGGGGCAGGAGGAGAAGGGGACGACAGAGGATGAGATAGCTGGATGGCATCACTGACTCGATGGACATGGGTTTGGGTAGACTCTGGGAGTTGGTGATGGATAGGGAGGCCTGGTGTGTTGCGATTCATGGGGTTGCAAAGAGTCGGACACGACTGAGCGTTTGAACCGAACTGAACTGTATAGTTTGTCTAGAACTTGTGTACTTCAACTGATCATTTTCTTTGCCAGTTTTTCTACTGGATTTTTTTTAAAACAGGCTTCTTAGAACTCTTTATATTTTAGGGAGATACAGCACATACCCTAAGGTGAGTCCTCTTTAGTGATGCCCTTGCATAATTCCCTCTTTTTGAATGGGGGCAGAACCTGTGACTTGCTTCTAACCAAGAGAATTTATCAGAAATGAAGTGATTTTGCAGATCTATTTAAAGTTCCTAATCAACTGGAGACTTAATGAAGAGAGAAATTATCTGTTTGGGTGAGCCTGACCTAATCAGGTGAGTCCTTTAAAAGGCAGGTTAGAGGTCAGAGACTGGAAGCATTAGAGACTTGCTCTTTCTGATGCTGGTGTTGAAAAAGTGAGATGCCATGAATTATGCCAACTACATGAGGGAGTTTGCAAGCACATCCTTCCCAAGTCAAACTTCCAGGCTGAAATAGATCTTTCAGGTTTTGAGTCATAATTAGAAAGACCTTTCCTATTATAAAAAATTTCCCCACATTTCTTTTAGAACTCTTGAGATTTTATTTTTGTGCATTAAAAAATCTTTGATCCATTTAGAATTTAATCTGGCTTAAGGTATGAGGTATAGATAAAAGTTTGCTTTTTTTCAGATGGCTACCCAGATATCTATCTCCTGGTCTGAAAAACTACTTTTTTTCCCCATAAATTCTTTCATGTATTTGGATTAGCTAAAGTTTTAACATTTTGGTAGCATTATTTCTTGAATGAAATCTGTATATTATTTCTTTGAACTTTATTTTGGGGGGTATTTCTTACGATTCAGGAATTTTAATTGCTTACTTTTATAGCTCCATGGCTTAGTCTACTAAGAATAAAGTCTACTTAGTCTACTTGGAATAAAGTAGATACTCAATGAAGGCTTGTTGAATGAATGGTTAATATTGTTGATACTATGTAGAAAGTGTGCTTCCTATAAGTAGTTGGACATATGTACACTCACATACAAACATACACACACACAGTAGGAAAAAGCAGCTAGGCTTTGTATGCTCAATTCCTCTCCCCAAACCACCATATAGGTAACTTATGGCACCTCTGTGGGTTGGAGAAAGGGGTGGGGCAAGAGAAAAATTCCTCCCCATGGAAACCAGAGAATTGAACAGTTGGTGACTCCTGTACGTGTGTATGTGCTCACTTGCTTCAGTTGTGTCTGACTCTTTATGACCTTGTGGACTGTAGCCCACCAGGCTCCTCTGTCCATGGGATTCTCCAGGCAAGAAAACTGGAGCAGGTGCCATGTCCTCCTCCAGAGGATCTTCCTGACCCAGGGATCAAACCTATGACTTCTGCGTCTCCTGCATTGCAGGCAGATTCTTTACCCACTGAGCCACCTGGGAAGCCTAGAAATACAAAAAGTGAAAGTGAACAGTCATGTCCGACTCTTTATGACCCTGTAGACTGTAGCCTACCAGGCTCCTCCATCCATGGGATTTTCCAGGTGAGAATACTGAATTGGGTTGCCATTTCCTTCTCCAGGAAATCTTCCCAACCCAGGGATTGAACCCAGGTCTCTAGCATTGTAGACAGATGCTTTACCATCTGAGCCACCAGGGAAGATCCCAGAAATACAAATAATTGTTAATTAATTTTAGTCATGTTTGTTTTGCCTTCTCTCAACAGCAGGGTGGATATCTATATACTTCATTTCTCTTTGGTTCTCCTTGTCATTAGAAAAGACCCTGACACTGGGAAAGATTGAAGGCAGGAGGAGAAGGGGATGACAGAGGATAAGATGGTTGGATGGTATCACCGACTCAATGGACATGAGTTTGAGCAAGTTCCGGGAGATGATGAAGGACAGGGAAGCCTGGAGTGCTGCAGTCCATGGGGTCGCAAAGAGTCGGAAACAAATGAGCGACTGAACAACAATAACTTGTCAAGATATAATCATAAATCTACAGATATGCATTGACTATGTATTTTTTCCTTTTTTTTTTTTTTTTTTTTTTTGCTGCTCTGTGCTGTATGTGGGATACTAGCTTCCCTATCAAGGATTCAACCTGTGCTCCCTGCATTGGAAGCATAGAGTCCCAAACACTGGACTGCTGGGAAAGTCCTAATATTCATTGACTGAATCTGTAAATTCATTCGTAGGGACAAGGCTTCAGCCTAACATTGAGCAAAAACATTCCTCAAATTATGCTCTGCACGCTATGCATTTCCATGTGAATTTTCTAAAGTAGAAATTGGATGAACAAATGATAGTATTCACATGATATGGTCTTTGGAGAATACTTTCCTTCAATGCTTGATCTTCCTAATAGTGAGGTAGGGCTGCATTTCAGCACCACATGGGATAAAGTGAAGGAAGTTTCTTCCATCTGTCGCTGACACATACCTAAGCTGTGCCCTTCAACTTGGACTGGCCTTTGTTGGTAATACTTATATTCTGATCTCCATCTTGTTTAGCTCTCAGTTGATTCAGAACTCGGGTGGAGAAAAGGTTCTTTGTAATGGGCTTCCTCAAGCCTTATCAGTGTTTAATCTGAATTACTTTACTTTTCTTCCGATCCTCTCCATACATTGGAATTATTTAATTCAACTGATTTTGTTTTAACATATTGTGTTTTAGCTCAATGCTGAGTATTTAAAATAGAGATCACTGGCTACTTTTACTAATGGTAGTATGTTTAATGTGGCTTAATATCTCATCTCCATATACTCATTGAAGACAGCACATATTATGTATACAGGTTCATTGAGTATTTTCAGAGAATTAGCAGAGCCTGTGAAAGTCATTAAAAATTACCACAATAAGAAAAAAGGACAAACCACAAGAGAAAAGCAATCTGTACATGAGATTTCACTGCAGACTAGACTGTTTCAGTGTTTATAAATATTCGTCTGTAGAGAGAAGTACGTGTATTATAATAATTATGCATTAGTGCCTCATTAGTAGGGGGTTACATCCATGCTGTTTCTTTTTCCTCTAGTGTATTTCTGATAAGTTAGCATTTTAAAGTCTTATTTAAAATGTAATAAAAACAGAGAGAGGGTGTTTGTATCTACTCTATTCAAGAGTAGATCATTTGTAATTCCTTCAGCTGTGTGGAGCAACATGGTCCATGGCTTCTGACCTTACAGAGAGGAAGTAAAATATTGCCTTCCTCATCCAGAATCAGAACCTAATCACTTGAAAAATGACAAGCAGGACAAATCAGAACAGAGTTTTTATTGCATTCACATTTTATTCTTGACTCCGTTATATACATTTAAATTTTAGATCTCTAAATATGTTTTTTTTTTTTAAAGGAACCGTTTCCAGACTAGTATTCCTAGAAATGCTTTTATTGTGTACTTTGTAGGTACATTCTAACTGCACAATCCATAGACATTTTTCAGTCTTATCTGATCTTTCCATCAAATTTTTTATAGTTGGCCACATTCTCATATCTGAGGTCCTGTATAACTTTTGTTTCTATGTAATGCACATTGTTGTTTTCCTTCAATGTCTCTGACTGCTCTCTCTCCATTTTTAAAATGAGATCCTTTTTAGTTTCTTTGCTTGTCCCTAACATATCCCCCTGGATTCCATTTTTTCTTTTCACTGCTCTTCTCACATTTCATAATATCCTTAGATGATCTGCTTCAGTCTCATGTTTTCAGTTAGCATCATTGAATGCTGAGGATTCCTTTATCTGTATTTCTGTTCTACATTGAACCTGTGAAATCCATTTCTAACTCTATCTACAAATCTCATAAGTACTTAGAACTTAGCTAAAAACCAACTAGAATTGCCTATTTCTTCATTCTGTCTTAGATGATGGCATCACCATTCAGTCACCAAAGCAAGAAACTTGTAAATTTTCCTTGACAGCTTTTGTTACATCCTCTCCCATGTTCATTCAGGCACCAAGCTCTGGCAGATTATGCTCCCAAGTTTACCCCATTCTTTGGATCTTTCTTAACCCTCCCTTGTTGAAATTCTAGTAATAAACTACTTGGACCATTGCAACTGACATTTCATTAAGACTTATAAGGAATGGGCAGATTATAGACATGTAGAAAAGGAGTTTATGTAATAGAATAGGTAGCCATAAAGAATGGCAAAAATCTGTTACCATAAGTGTCCTTTCAGACTTTTACCCATATAATTGCAATGAAAACATTTATGTGTGTGCATATGTGTGTGTATGTATGTGTCTGTTAGGATACTCAACTCAAACCTAGCTTGAACCACCCCAGACAAAAAGGGTAGGAATTTACTGCCTTTTATAATCAAACTACAGAGAGGTCAGGGATGCAGCTGGGTTTTAAGAATAACTGGAACCATAGTCTTCAGTGTCACTAGGATTCGTTCTGTTTTTTATGTCTGTTTCTCTTGGTATACCAGTATCATTCTTTTATATTCAGTTCTCTGTAGAAGCAAAGACTGAAAAGTACATACATCTCTTGCAACATTCAGGTCTCATGTCTCTTATAACTTTTCTTCTTTAGCATCAATGAATAAGTGGAAATGTCTTGTCTCTGATGTCTAGGTAAAGAATTCTGGGAACAGACAATGATTAGATTGGCTTGGTCCATCACAGTGGCTGGGAAGGTGGTACTATCTGGGAACATGGAAGCTTTTACTAAGACCACGTTTGAAATTTGGGGAAAACACTTTTCATGAGAAGTAGGAAAGGAGTTTTTAGTGGGCAGTTTTATGTACTTTACATATAATAATTAACCCTCTTGTAAGCTAAAAATTCATTTACATTAAAAAGAATCTGTTTTTAAAGTGGAAGTATAAAGGCACACTTAACAAAAATGCTAAGTGCTAAATTTTAAAACCTTAGAGATCAGTGTGTTCATGGGCTGCCAGGTTAACTTGTACAGTTTCTTGGAATAAACTTCCATCATCTTTTAGTTGTAGAGTATCCTGAGTTTGCAAGGGAGCTTTAAAAAAGAACTGTTACTATTTGCAACCACTTACCTGTGTGAATCAATTATCTGCAACCAAAACAAAATTTAAAAAAAACAAAAAACAGGGATACTTCTCTGATTGCAGCTGTCATCTGGTTTCTATTTTGTGTTCAACAAAACTGCTGGTTGTAATCATTGATTGAGTTTATATTAAGTAAATGCTGTTTTTAATTTATAAAATGATATATTCTACGAATATTGCTTTCAGATTTTTAAAGTAAGATTTTGTTTGAAAGGATTATACTGCCAAAAATTGAAAACTAGTATATAAGAGCAGAGGTCAGCAAAGTTTCAGTAAAGGGCCATATAGTAAATATTTTAGGTTTTGTGAGCCATATAATCTTGGTTGCAAAACCACTCAGTTCTTCCACTGTAGGGTGACAATAGCAGTAGACAATACATAAATGAACTATGGTGACTGTGTTCCAATAAAACTTTATTTACAAAAACAGATGACCAAGTGGATTTGGCCTGTGGGCTGGGTTGTATTTTGCCAACCCCTGTATTAGAGCTATTGTTATAAACAGATAGATGAGGCTGTGCAAACTAGTTACATAGTCACCTTTAATGAAGAGGACAAATGAGATGCCCTCTCCCTCTCACCCTGTATTAACAGTTACTTTTAAGAGGGGTCTTTTAAAACAGTTCTGATTTTAGTAATGGTAACTTTCTAGTAGTTTAATTGAAATTGTTCTGTCACATTGTTTTTGAAATCCACCAACTTTAAATTAGCCTAAATATGCAACTTTTTATATGTTCCTCAACATAAAATTATCCAGAAGAGTTTGCATGTCCTATATTTGATAATCATTTTTTATGGTAGAGATTTATACATTAACAAACCCTTATTTATGATCCTGTTTGCTAGAGTAAGTGAAGAGTTTAAACTTGGTGTACTAATCATCATCAGTTTGTAACTCCCAAACTGATGTTTCTTTTTCTTTTGCTCTCAGTTGCTTGGATCATCTGAAAAAGGGCCTGAATAAATGTATCATTTGTCACTAGCTAAAAACTGTCATCATTATCTTGATTAATCAAATGTTGCTCTTAAAGATGGATTGAAACATAAAATAGCCAGTCTGGTTCCATATAATGAAGAGATTAATTTGACACAGAAGACACCCAATTTAGTATTGCTCAATGATCATGCTTTATTTAGAAAGCCACCTATTAGTATGTTTTTCCTTTATATACTGTTTTTTGTCTAACAGGAAGCAATGATTTCCCCAAGTTAATCTGCTTTCTTTAAACATAAAAGAATATTTATCTCAGCACTCTTAAATTCTAAAATCTGAAACTGTCTTATGAGGAAAGAGGAAATTAATGATGGATTAAAAAGCTTACAGTGATATTTCAAAAGAACAGCATGTATACTATCTATGGTGAAACAGATCACCAGCCCAGGTGGGATGCATGAGACAAGTGCTCCGGCCTGGTGCACTGGGAAGACCCAGAGGAATCGGGTGGAGAGGGAGGTGGGAGGGGGGATCGGGATGGGGAACACGTGTAAATCCATGGCTGATCCATATCAATGTATGACAAAACCCACTGAAATGTTGTGAAGTAATTAGCCTCCAACTAATAAAAAAAATAAATAAAAAAATAAAAAAAAGCTTACAGTGAAATTCGTTATTTTAATATATTGCCTGTTTTCTTTTTGTAGGAGTATGGTAGTAGAAGTCACAGCAAGAGAGACCTCAGAGGCCTCTGTTCCTTCTTCTGGATGAGATTAAAATGTCCTGTATACACATACTGAGATGTAAATTGTGCACTAACTTTCAAAGAAGTTAATTAGGCTTTACTGCTTTTTTTGTGTATGTGGTGTTTGGGAGAGGTTTTGGCAGAGTAAAAAGAATATTAAGTCACAGTGTTAGTTTTCTTTATGATTGATACTTAAAGGAACTGAGGGAGGTATATTCATGAGGTTTATATGGTATTTTAACATTTAATCACTGCAAATTGGATAATATTTCTTATTACTATGGAAAGAAAAGCAGCAAACGTTTTATTAACTAACTTAGGCCTCATTCCTTCGGGATGTTGTGTTTACTGTGGATGAAAAGTTGAATTTGATATTTAAAGAATTCTGAATTGGATTAGATTTCAAATGCTAATTGAGGAATTCTAAAAAATAGAGCAATACTGTTTCATTAATAGTTCATGGAAGTTTACCATTTGAAAGATTGAGCGGATGTGTTTGAGAACCTATAATGGTTTATTAGATAACATGCCATTTATGCATTTGATGGACTATTAAAATCAGTTTTGTTTCTTGTTTTCTTTTGAGAAGAGGCGCCTCAGCAAAATGCTGTGTGTGTGTGAGGGTGTGAAGTCTGTATATTTCTTTGCACACATGCGAATGGTTCATGTTTCCGCCTAAGTCTGCCAGCCTCCTGGTGTTGGTAGATGCTTTAAAGGATTCCAGGGGACTTTAAATATGGATAAGGAGACCCTGTGTAGATGATAGCCTAAGCTTGATTTTGCTGGTTCTGTAGCTCATTTGTAGGCTTGCTTCCCATCAGTGAATCAGCGTGCTTAGTTGTTCAGTCATGTCTGACTCTTTGTAACCCTGTGGACTGTAACCCACCAGGCTCCTCTGTCCATGGGATTCTGCAGGCAAGAATGCTGGAGGGGGTTGCCATGGCCTTCTCCATGCCCTTCTCCAGGGAATCTTTCCAGCCTAGGGATCGAACCCAGGTCTCCCTCCTTGCAGGCGGATTCTTTACCGTCTGAGCCTCCAGGGAAGCCCAGTGAATCAGGATGACAATCAAATGAAAAGTAGTTATTAAATATTCCTTAGGTATGTCCTACTGGTGGCACTAGTGGTAAGGAACCCACCTGCCAATGCAGGAGATACAAGAGACATAGGTTTGGTCCCTGGGTCGGGAAGATCCCCTTGAGGAGGGCATGGCAACCCACCCCAGTATTCTTGCCTGGAAAATCCCATGGATGGAGAGCCTGATGGGCTAGAGTCCACAGGGTCAGGAAGAGTCAGACATGACTGAAGCAACTTAGCATGTGTGCACACGCATTGTGGGCCACAGTAAGGTTTGCTTAATGATCGAATGCATCTTCACTTTCCACAAGTCAGGAGTCCTTGGAGGCTCTTTGGGATTGGATCCATAATTGAAGTGGTCAGAATTTTGCTTGTTGCCGATTTAAAGGAGAGTACATAAAGAATAAATATTTCAAAGCTGCTTAATGGATTTTAGGAACTTGTTTCCCAAGAGGATAACCCCAGCCTAGGAGCGAGGGCTATTGTATTCTGGTCCTACCGCCACCAAAGAGGAGTCATGTCACCTTGGGCAAGTTTCCTCACTCTTTTAGAAGAAGGAAAAGTATAGATTTGTTGCTTGGAGAGTGGGCAACATGAGAGGACAACATGAGAAGAATACATTAATATTTTAATAGTGTTCAGAAGCATAAGCATAAACAGTTATAGAAAATATGCACTTGAGGAAAAAATAAGTTTATCACTGAGAATGAATTCCCATGACGCTGAGAGAATCTGTTAGGATTGATGGCTTGACCTTCAACCCATCTATATATTTTCCATTTCTCAAAGCCAAAAACATTACTTCCTCCCCCTTCCTGCTGCCCTTTCTCCTGATTACAAAAGAGAAACATTCCTTTTGTAGAAAATTTGGGAAATACAGAAAATTACAAGTAAGAGATGAACTGTTTTACTACCCTGAAAGAAACTCCTTAAGATTTTAATATAAATTTATGGTTTCTTTCCTTTGTATATGTATGTGTGTATAAGCAAAATTGTAATCATGCTGTGTATAGTATTTCCAGCATATTATTTTAATAGTATACTGTTAACATTTTCTCACATTGAGTATTCTTCAAAAATATAATTTAAATAAATGCATAGTATTCCAAAACATAAAACTTGCTCAAAATATTTTCTTTACCATTATAAAAATGTCTTTATGCCAAAAATTTGGACAATATAAAAAGATAGGAAGAAGAAAAAAGAATCAAGGGTAATTCTGTTACTCAAAGAAATTAGTCTTTGCTTTCAGTGTTTTTTATGCATATTCACTATATTTATAATTTGTTTTCTGTCTTTTTGTTTAATAGTATAACGTGTTACATATTTTCCTGTATGGTTAAAATTTATCTTATACATCAACATTAAACTTTATAGTTAAATTTTACATTATACAAACAATGTTTGTAATGAATATTTCTGTGAGATTTATATATAACATATTCAATTACATTTTATAGTTCATGCACTTAGCATATTTACTGAGAACATATTTGCTAATGTATTTATTATGTGATGGACAGTTGCATATACATGTGAACAGATGGTGTAAATTATTGATAGTATATATTCTTTCATAATCATTTTGTTTCCATTACCAATGTATCTTTTTATGTGAGCTAATACTTTGGTCCTTTCATTATGAGTAGCTATATTGTAGTCTAATTGTATCATCATTTGTTTTACTAATCTACCACTGGTACAGAGTTGGATAACTGTCAGTTTTTCTCTAAGGCATTGTGATGAATATTCTTATGGTCAATTCTTTTTTCACATTCTCATTGTTTCTCTAAAACAATTTCCTAGAGTTTAATATCTTGATTGAAGGGCATATATATTTTTAACAGCAGACATATTTTTAAGACTTTCGATATATACTGACAAAATGCTTCTCAGAGAGGTGGTACCAATTTTCACTCCTAGTGGCAATGTTGTTGTTGTTCATTCGCCTAAGTCGTGTCCAGCTCTTTGTGACCCCATGGACTGTAATACATTAGCTTTCCTGTCCTTCTCTACCTCCCAGAGTTTGCTCAAATTCATGTCCTTTGAGTCTATGATGCCATCCAACCATCTCATCCTCTGTTGCCCCCTTCTCCTTCTGCCCTCAATCTTTCCCAGCATCAGGATCTTTTCCAGTGACTTGGCTCTTCACATCAGGTAGTCAAAGTATTGGAGTTTCAGCTTCAGCATCAGTCCTTCCAGTGAATATTCAAGGTTGATTTCCTGTCGGATTGACTGGTTTGTTCTCCTTGCAGTTCAAGGGACGCTCAAGAGTCTTCTCCAATACCACAATTCGAAAGCATCAATTCTTGGCTCAGTGATAAAGAATCCACCTGCTAACATAAAAGACGCAGGTTCGCAGTTCCCTAGGTTGGAAAGATCCCCTCGAGAAGGAAATGGCTACCCATTTTAGTATTCTTGCCTGGAAAATTCCATGGACAGGGGAGTCTGATGGGCTCTAGTCCATGGAGTTGCAGAGTTGGACATGGCTGAGTGTACACACACATAGGCTTCTTTATGGTTCAACTCTCATATCTGTACATGAATACTGGAAAAACCATAACTTTGACTATATGGACCTTTGTTGGCAAAGTGATGTCTCTGCTTTTTAATGCATTGTCTAGTTTTGTCATAGCTTTTCTTCCAAGGAGCAAGCGTCCTTTAATTTCATGGCTGCAGTCCCTGTCCCCAGTGGTTTTGGAACCCAAGAAAATAAAATCTGTAACTGTTTCCACTTTTCCCCCTTCTATTTGCCATGAAATGATGGGACTTGATGCCACTATCTTATTTTTTTGAATCTTGAGTTTTAAACCAGCTTTTTCACTCTCCTCTTTCGCCATCATCAAGAGGCTCTTTAGTTCCTCTTTGCTTTCTGCCATTAGAGTGGTATCATCTGCATATCTGAGGTTGTTCATATTTCTCATGGCAATCTTGATTCCAGCTTGTGATTCATACAGCCTGTATGGGCTGTAGTCCATGAACTACTGTGACCCCATAGACTGTAAACCACCAGGCTCCTCTGTCCCTGGAATTCTCCAGGCAAGAATATTGGAGTGGGTAGCCATTCCCTTCTCTATTGGATCTTCCTGACCCAGGAATTGAACCCAGGTGTCCTGCATTGCAGGAAGATTCTTTACCATCTGAGCCACCAGGGAAGCCCAGTAGCAATGTAAGAGGTCCATTTTCCCAATCAAAAAAAGGCATATCATTGGCATTTTAATTTTCATGCCTTGGTACTATGCCAGAAAGTCCCATTCCTCCTGTCATTTCTAGATTATGCATAGTTAAAATTTACATAGTTTTATTTAAAACTTTAAATTCTTTAATCTAAGTGAACATTATTTCTTTTGTTGAATAACAATGTAAGCATCAACTATTTTTCCCCTCCTAAATAGCTAACCAGTGGTCCTGGCACCATTTATTGAACAATTAATCCTTTCTACACTGATACGAAGTGCTGTCTTTATATATGCTTGGATATGTTGATGGGGTTCAGGACCATTCTCTTTATTTACTGTACAGTTTTTTAAAAATTTATTTTAATATCTAACAGCACAGATACTTCTTTTTAAAAAAATGTTTCAGTGTTTTCTTAGATTTATCTTATTGTTCTCTGAGATGCATTCTTTCTCTTTTGTAAATTTAGATATATTCTCTGTCTTTTTAATCTCAATAGTTATTTAAAGGAGTGTTATAAATTGCAAATCAGATTATCTTTTTTTTCCCTCTCCTCTTATTAATTTTCTAACTTTGGATCATGTGTTAGAAATTTTGGCTTTTATATTTTAAATTCCACAAAAGTTTCTTTGAGGACTTAAAATATATAGTCAACTTTTATAAATGTTTCATTAATTTTTGAAATGAATGTATTATCTGTTGCTTTGAAAGTCTCATATAAAAGTATTAAATCACACTCTAAAAATGTATTATTCAAAAAAAAATGTATTATTCAAATATCTTATTTTCTAAATTCATTTTTGTTTCATTTCACCTGTCAATTGCTGAGTGAGGTATGTTAAACCTGTCTCTATAGTTGAGAATATGTCAAATTACCCTTTCATTTTTAATAGTCTTATTATATTTCTAGATAAATAATAGCTCACAACAGTTTATATTCTTGATAATTATACTCTTTGATATGTTTTAAATTTTGAGTTTGAATTTTGTATTGTAAGATATGGCCACACCTACCTTTGTTTTAGCATTTTCCTTGTTTGTCTTTGTGGCTTCATTATTATTTTCATTTATAATGAAAAACTGCAAAGAGTTTTCAAATCAAATGCTATTAAAACAGGCTTCCTTGGTGGCTCAGTGGTAAAGAATCTGCCTGCCAATGCAGGAGACACAGATTTGATCCCTGATCTGGGAAGACCCCACACGCCACGGGGCAATTAAGCCCATGCACCTCAGCTACTGAGCCTGTGCTCTGGAGTCCAGGAGCCGCAACTGCTAAAGCCAGCGCAGCCTAGAGCCTGGGCTCAGCAACGAGTGACGGCCGCGCACCGTAACTAGAGAGCAGCCCCTGGCCGACTGCCTTACCCAGAGAAAGGGAACACGGCAAGGTCGCGTGGCAGTAAAGACCCAGCACAGCCAAAAATAAATAAATAGTTTAAAAATACTTAAAAAAGATTATACCAAACAACTTTAGTACCAATATTTCCCTTGCCACTACTCCCAAAAGATAACTACATTCATTTTTTATTGGTTATTTCTTCTGAATTTACCCCCAAGTTTCTAAATAATATACTTATATGGTTGTTGACTTATTATTATTCAAGAAAAAAGAACCCTCTATCCTCCAAATATAGTCATATCATAATTTTTGGTAAGTACATTTTTCCGTTTTACTTCACAAGTAGCTAACGATACAGCTAACATTTATTTAGTACTTTACATGAGCCAGGCATAACTTTAAATGCTTATATTCATGAATTAATTCTGCCATCACATAATTCCAGTGGATAAGTATTATGATTATTTATTTATTTCATAAATGGGAGAACTAAGATTCTAAGTTCAATAAACTGTGGAAAATTCTGAAAGAGATGGGGATACCAGACCACCTGACCTGCCTCTTGAGAAACCTGTATGCAGGTCAGGAAGCAACAGTTAGAACTGGACATGGAACAGCAGACTGGTTCCAAATAGGAAAAGGAGTACGTCAAGGCTGTATATTGTCACCCTGCTTATTTAACTTCTATGCAGAGTACATCATGAGAAACGCTGGGCTGGAAGAAGCACAAGCTGGAATCAAGATTGCTGGGAGAAATATCAGTAACCTCAGATATGCAGATGACACCACCCTTATGGCAGAAAGTGAAGAGGAACTGAAAAGCCTCTTGATGAAAGTGAAAGAGGAGAGTGAAAAACTTGGCTTAAAGCTTAACATTCAGAAAACTAAGATCATGGCATCTGGTCCCATCACTTCATGGGAAATAGATGGGGAGACAGTAGAAACAGTGTCAGACTTTATTTTTTTGGGCTCCAGAATCACTGCGGATGGTGACTGCAGTCATGAAATGAAAAGACGCTTACTCCTTGGAAGGAAAGTTATGACCAACCTAGACAACATATTAAAAAGCAGAGACATTACTTTGTCAACAAAGGTCCGTCTAGTCAAGGCTATGGTTTTTCCAGTGGTCATGTATGGATGTGAGAGTTGGACTGTGAAGAAAGTTGAGTGTTGAAAAATTGATGCTTTTGAGCTGTGGTGTTGGAGACGACTCTTGAGAGTCCCTTGGAGTGCAAGGAGATCCAACCAGTCCATCCTAAAGGAGATCAGTCCTGGGTGTTCATTGGAAGGACTGATGCTGAAGCTGAAACTCCAATACTTTGGCCACCTCATGCGAAGAGTTGACTCATTGGGAAAGACCCTGATGCTGGGAGGGATTGGGGGCAGGAGGAGAAGGGGACAACACAGGATGAGATGGCTGGATGGCATCACCGATTCGATGGGCATGAGTTTGAGTAAACTCCGGGAGTTGGTGATGGACAGGGAGGCCTGGCGTGCTGCAGTCCATGGGGTTGCAAAGAGTTGGACACGACTGAGCAACTGAACTGAACTGAACTGAAGGTTCTGAGTAACTTACTTTATTATAATTACATAAGTATTTTCACTATTGAGCCAAAGCAGAAACAATGATTATATTTCCTTTCTTATTCAACTTTTTTATTTCTTGAAGTTTATAATTGCCTTAAGATTTGCTTTATTTGCTTCATCAATAATTCTCTCCCCAAATCAAATGTAGAATCTCTTTAAATATTATTTTTCTCATGGTCAAAACACAATAGGTGACCAATTAGGCCTCCCCTCGCCCCATCCATTCTGGAATCATATGTACTCTTGCTCTAATCTAGAAGGACTGTTTTCTAAGCCTCTGCCTTTGTGATAGATTCCTTATACCTTAAACCCTGAGTTTTCTTCTTTCTTGCTCCTGCACTTTAATGGAGTTCATTCTCCAATAGTTTCCTGATAAATGTTACAGAATAGATAGATTTGGGGGGATTTTGTTTTCCTGAATTGCTCTTATTTAATGGAAGGAGAAGTTTTCCATGGATATATACATTTTCCGTTAAATATATTCATATTTGGGCTTCCTGAGTGTCTCATATGGTAAAGAATCTGCCTGCAATGCAGGAGACCCAGTTTTGGTTCCTGGGTTGGGGTGATCCCCTAGAGAAGGGAATGGCTTCCCACTCGGTATTCTTGCCTAGAAAATCCCATGAACAGAGGAGCCCTGGTGGGCTACAGTTTACCTTATATGGATTCTGCTTGGCTGTAGAATTCCAATTTGAAAACAATTTTCTAATAAAATTTTGAAAGCATTGATTCATTTCTTTCTAGTTTTTAATTTTGCACCTGAGAAGCTTGATATTTGATTTTTCTAACCTTTTATATTTAACATTTTCTGCCTCTGTGGAAGATTTTATGACCATTTTTATTTTATTACAGTGATAATTTCATGATGATATATCTTTGTGTTCATCTTTTCTTATTTAATATTCTGGCCATATTTTTCTCATTTGTGATTATAGGCCTTTTTAATATAGAGTTTTATATCCTCATGTTCTGAGAAAATTTCTTATTGATCATTTACTGTTCACTCTCTTCTTTATTCTTTTTCTCTGGAACTCTTAATTTGATAGTCACTTGACTGTTATCCATTATTTTATTGTTTTTGTCCTGTTTTCAGGGAGCTTTTGTCAACTTTATCTCTTGATCCTTTTACTGATTTAAAAACATTTTGCTCTCAACCTTTTTAATTTTAAGAGCTCTTTTGTGGCCTTTGAATGACCCTGATAAAATGTTACTCTGGCCTTGTTTCAGTTCTACAACATCTCTTATCTCTCAGAGTAAATGTTTACTGAAAAAAATCTGTTCTTTTTATGTTGTTCATTTCATCTAAATTGCCGTCTCCCACTCCTGTTATTATGTTTTAGTCTGTTGATTTTCCTCAAATATATGTTGGTTTTTGGTTGTGCATTCCCACTAAAGCATGAAGCTTTAGTGGAAACCTCACTTTTGGGTATTTATGTGCCTGAGACTTATAGCTCGGTGGCTTCACAACAGAGTCAAATTTGGTGACATTGATTTTTCATTGGGAAACCCCAAGTGTGAGAATCTGTAGTTCTTTTATCTTAGGCTAGTCAATACTCTAAGAAAGGGATCTCCTCATCTCCTTTTTGCAGTTTTAAGTCTAGCTGTGAAAGTTCTGGAGTTATGGACCTTAGCATGTTGGTACGTAGACTTTCATTTAGTTTTCCTATTTTCAGTCCAATGACTCTTACCCTGTGAGTCCATTGGACCTAAGGGAAAATTCAGGATAATCTCCCCATCTCCAAACCCTTAATATACTCACACCTGCAAACTCCATTTTTTCCATGTAAGGTCCTAGGGATTGGGCTGTGTGGGAGGCCATTATTCTGCTTAGCACTCCTGGCTAGGATGGTTGTACAATGCTCCTTGTCTCTCACTGTGGCCTTGAAATTACCTGGAGTCTCTCCCATTTCTCTGCCCAGCACCCATCCCAGGAGTCATCTCTGCCAAAACTGCAGCTTTGGAAATCTGGTCTCGTGGCTATATTCAGGGGGCACAGTTCTCTTTATGCTGGTGCCCTTTTTGTGCTTCCAGTCCTTTCAGTTTCTATATTGGGACAGAGAGACAGGATGTGAGGGTCAGTACTTCATGCTTGATTACAAACTTTAGAGTCAATTCCTAGCCACCAACTTGTCTTTTACCCTTGTTCTCTTACTGATAAGATACAGAGGAAGCAGATGCAAAAGCTACTTTGTGTTTACTATTTGAGTTACTACAAAGGAAGAGCAGTGCAACTCAAGTTTTATGAGAACCTTTCAGTACTCAGGCCATGCTCTCTGTTGGAAAATTTCCTGCCTTATGGGAGGAAACTATTGAGTTTGATCATGTAGGGTATTGTAACATGATTCTCTGAAATATGTATTATAGAAACTACAGGCTCTCAGTGCCTCTTAGTCTTCTGCCAAGAACAGTATCATGGCATAGAAATAAACCCCTTTTCAGAGTTACTAATGCTAAAAGACTTCTCTGCCTCATTGTGTGGGATTCAAGTGTTGCATATGCGTTTGCAATACCCACAGCGCAGGCAACTGTGTTTACAGTTGCTCCCATGGTACTGAACACAAGGTCAAATAGCAGAGGAGGAGCCTTACTTCATTGTCTTTGTCAGCCTTTCTCATTGGTTTTATAGTCTCCAGAAATTTCCCCTGGTTTTGATTTCCTGGTGGCACCTCTCCTCTGCTTCTGACACTGCAGTGGATTTTTGTTTTAATATTTATTCTTTAAGTTTTGGATTTTGGGCAAAGAGAAAAGGTAAACATGTCATTTCTCAGCCACTCAGAATAGGAATATTCAGCCTTTTTTTTTTTTTTTCTTTTTTAAAGAGTAGTGAGCATAGTTATAAGAGCTGTTAAGAGGCGTAAATATCCAGAAGTCAATGTCATGCCTGCTCAGCTCCTCAGGCATGTCAAAGAAATATGCGCAAGTTTGTTCCCAGCATTTGGATCACTGAAGAAATGCCACAAGCTTTAAACATATAATTGTTACTGCCATATTCGAGAAGGAAGACAGGAAAGAAAATTATGACAATTGTGGCATGTTCATTCTTTTAGCATCAGTAACTTGGCCAAAATGTTTCTAGATGACGTATGTAGCAAATGCCTCTGGCTCCCCATGTCACCTCTCCTCAGCCTAGCTCGGTTTTTAGCCATAGTTGCAGTGGACAGTTCCATGTAAGTTCATACTCACCTTGTGCTGATAATGCCAGGCTTCATGTGTGCGCTGTGTGTCTTTCTGTCCTCTTCCCCAGGGCTTTCTCTGATGCCCCGGTAGCCTGCTCAACTCCCATGCACGTGCAGCCCCAAAGTGGGGGGATGTTAACACCCCAAGGTCAACCCTCAACCAATGGGGGCAGAACACAGCGGATAAATGCTCCAGTCTCCTTGTCCTCTGGGTGGACGCTTCTGGGGGACTTTACGTATGCCTCTCAGGTAGTTCTGACTGGGTCAAGCCCTCATTGCCCAGAGAAGGGAGCTTCTTAATGCAGCTTTCTTCAGTGTTCTCCTCGTTTCTCTTACTCTCCGGGTTCCCTGCCCTCTGCTTCTTGGAGTTACCTCCTGTACCAAATCACCTGTACCCACGGCTTTGTCTCATTCTGTGCTTTTGGTGGAACCCATTAAGTGTCTACTGCTGAATTTTAATGAAGCTCTAAATAAGACTGAGGTGCTTCATTCCTGCCTTTGGCTGCATGGGGGGTGAAGGAAAAGAATAGAGAACACCCGTGGGCTTCTCAGTATGGTTTATGGACCTTCAGAAACAGTATCACACATGAAAACATAACTGCCAAGTAATTTTTTTCTCATTTATCAGCATCTGAGGACCGCATTAGTATGGATAATAAGAGTCAGGATGAGGGAAATAGCTGCTATTTGTGGCATGCCTTCTATAGAGCTCTGTTTATGGATTACATGCAATCCACTGAATAACCCTTAAAGATGAACGTTAGAATCCCCACTTTGCAAAAGTCTCAGGATAAAACAATAAATTGCCCAAGCCACAATAACCAGTAAATGGCATATTCCAGTTACTAGTGATTCCTCTTCAAAGCCTATGCTCGTTTTGCCTCACTTCATTGGTAGTACTTTTAAATAGATAATGCTGTATATAACTTATTTACTCACATGTTCAGTATTTTTTAAGCTTTATTTTAAAATTTTTATTCAAGGTAGTGTGTCTGCATGGTCCAAATTTCAAACTTCCGGGAAAGTATACAATTAAAAGCGTATTTCCCTCCTACCTCTGTTCCAGGCCTGTTGAGGAGGCTTCTGCTGTTACTGGTTTTTTGTCTATTTTTTCCAAGATATGCTGTCTGCATGCATGTGTGCTAAGTTGCTTCAGTTGTATCCAACTCTTTGTGACCCCATGGACTGTAGCCTGCCAGGCACCTCTGTCCATGGGATTTTCCAGGCAAGAATGCTGGAGTGGGTTGCCGTACCCTCCTCCAGGGGATCCTCCAGACCCAAGGATCAAACCCATGTCTCCTACATGCAGGCGATGCTTTAGTGATGAGCTACCAGGGAAGCCCAAGATATACTCTCTGTATGTGCATTATTTTATTTTTTACATTTACCATGCACATTGCTATTTTCTTTGTCTTGCTATTTTCCTTAAAATATGTTACAGATTCCTTCAGTTGTTTACAGGAAGTTGATTCATTATTTTTAATTGTTGCAAGGTATTTCATTGTATGGGTGTACCCAAATCTATATCATCTGTTCATCTTTTATCATATAAAACATTAATGCTTTTTGATACTGGATGAGCCAATTATTTAAAAGTTCTTTTAAAGTAAATTAGTAGCATGAATTATCTACAACATAAAATACAGGGAATGTTTTTTGAAAACAAAAATAAATGGTCTTTTTATCTGTTAATGAACAGGAAATTTTGAAATGAGTAAATTTCCACTTCTTTCAATTAGATATCTTGGTCTCTGTCTCTCTGTTTCTTTTCTGTTTCTTACCCCCTTACTTTTGATAACCATCTTTTAAAATTGTGCTATGCTCATTCTCAGAAGTCTAAGGATTGAGTTTGGAACTTATGGTCAGGGTCAACTTAATTCCATCTCTGTTGATTCAGAGGCCTTCTTTCAAAGGTAGGCACTGATTTCAGGAACTTTTTTTTCATAAACATTTATAGGGTAGATATATTGGTTGTATACTTTTTTAATAAAAAATCTCATTTTTTTTTTCAGGAGACAGAAGAAAATTCAAAATGTGTACATAAGGTGATTCCAGATAGTTATTCCTACTTTTCTTAGATTTATAAAGCTCTCTTAAAATTTGCACTCCGTGTATACTGAGTATAATATACTGACTATTCCATGAGCCTGCTAATGAAATGAATTAATAAATTGTAATTTGTAAAAGATCTGATCTTTCATAATTATTTTTTATTCTATCCTGTCTTGAAACTATGCTAGAGGAAACTCACTCAAGCTTAATTTTCGAAAAGTTGTCCACTAACAAATATTTTTCTTTTCTTTAATTACACTTTTAATTTTGAGATAATTATAGGTCCATGTGCAGTTGTGAGAAATAATACAGAGAGATTCCATGTACCCTTTACTCAGTTTTCCCCAATGATAACACCTTGCAAAATTACAGTACAATATGCACAACCAAGATGTTGGATTGATATAGTCAAGATAGCAAACATTTCCATCACCACAGAGATTCCTCACGTTGCCCTTTGATAGCTACATCTACTTCCTTCCCACTCCCATCCTCTCTTTAACCACTAGCAACCACTCATCTGATCTCCATTTCTGTAATTTTTAAAATTTCAAGAGTGCAATGATATAGTGTATGCATACTTTTTCTTCAGGAATCAGTATTAAACTTGTGGTGTATATTCCTAGTTTGACACAACTTTTATGTTTTATATTGGTCTAATTTTTTAAAATCAAACACCTTAGATATTCAATATTTTCATTTGTAGACACTCATTCAAGTTTACTGAATTAGCTTTGATTCCCTGGAAACTGAGATGGAGACTTGTATATGGGAGGTCCATCGGTGCTTGCTCTCAGTAGACACCCTTGTAAGAAACTGAGGGAGGAGGGATTGGACAGAAGGAGAAGCCACCCCAGAAGACAGTTGTAGCTGAGGTCGCAGCTCATCTACAGGGAGCTTTGCAACAGATGGGCCTGCAGTGTTGTCCCAAACTGAGGGAAGGAGGCTAAATCTATGAGTCTCTTTTCTATTTCCATTGATTCTTTGTATACATTTTAGAATTAGTTTGTAGATTTCTACAAAGGATCCTGCTGGGATTTTGATATGAATTGTGTTGAATCTATAAATTTATTTGATATGAATTGATATGTTAAGAATATAGAGTCTTGCAATCATTAAATACATATATCTGTATTTATTTAGGTCTTCTTTGATTTCTTTATTTGGTGTTTTGTAGTTTTCAACATATATACAAATCTTATATATATTTTGTTAGATTTATACCTAAGTATTTCATTTGTGGTGATACTGGAAATGATATTTTTTTTAAATTAAATTTTCAGTTGCTTATTGCTAGTATATATTGTCCTGTGATCTTGTTAAACTGACATATTAGCTTTACTAGTTTTATTTGCATATTCTTTAAAATTTTCTCCTTAAATAAGAAAAATGATACCATCTATAGGGAGAAACTTGTGGTTTTTTTCTTTCTTTCTTTCTGTTTGGTGTGACTTTTATTTCTTTCACTGGCTATGCCCTTCATTTAAATGTTAATTAGAAATAATGAAAATCTCTGCCTTGTTTCTTATCTTGGGGGAAGCAGTCTTTAACAATTATGTATGATTTTAGCTGTAGATTTTTTTTTTAAAGTGCCCTTTATTAGAGTGAGAAATTTCTATTCCATTTGTTGAGTTTTTTTTTTTTTTATGGTGAATAGATGTTGAATTTTATCAAATTTGTTTTTCCTGTGCCCACTGAGATGATCTATCATGGTCTTCTTCACTCTTTTGATGTGGTAAACTACATTGTTTGATTTTTCAAGTATTGAGCTAACCTTGCATTCTTGGAATAAATTCTATTTGGTCATCTTATATTACTTTTACATATTCTCCTGAATTTGATTTACTAATAGTTTATGAGGATTTTTATATCTATGTCCATGAAAGATAATGGCTTGTCATACTGTCTTTGTCTGGCTTGAGTATCAGGGTAATGGGCTGACTTATAAAATAAGACAGAAAGTGCTCATTCCTCTTCTATTTTATTTTTGAAGATTTTGTGTGGAATTGACATTTTTGATATTTTTTCCCTTAAAAGTTTAAAAAATTTTGCAGGAAAATCATCTTAGCCTGTACTTTTTTTGGTAGGATGTTTTTAACTGCAAATTTATTCTCTTTAGTAGATACAAGAAAATTTGATTTATTTATTTCTTCTTGAGTAAGCTTTGGTAGTTGGTGTCTTTTAGGGAAACTGTCCATTTCACTTATTTTGTCAAATAGATGTACATAGGTTGTTTGTAATCTTCAATTCTTATCCTGTGACTATCTGATCTTTATAGTGATAGCCCCTCTTTTATTTCTGATATTGGCAATCTGCATATTCGCTCCTTTTTTCTTGGGCTTCCCTCATAGTTCAGTTGGTAAAGAATCTGACTGCAATGCAGGAGACCCCGGTTTGATTCCTGAGTCAGAAAGATCCACTGGAGAAGGGATAGGCTTTCCATTCCAGTATTCTCAGGCTTCCCTTGTGGCTCAGCCGGTAAAGAATCCACCTGCAATGTTGGGAGACCTGGGTTCGATCCCTGGGTTGAGAAGATACCCTGGAGAAAGAAAAGGCTGCCCACTCCAGTATTCTGGTCTGGAGAATTCCATGGACTATAGGATTGCACAGAGTCAGACAGGACTGAGCGACTTTCACTTTCCTTTTTTCTTAGTCAGTGTGGCTGGAAGTTTGTTAATTTTATTGATCTTTTCAAAGAACTAGCTTTCTGTTTTTTTCATTGTTTATTTATTTTTCCTATTTTCAAATTCACTGACTTCGGCTCTTTATTTCTTCTGCTTGCTTTCAGTATCCTTATTGAGTTTCTGGCTTTTGTTCTATTTTTCTTTAAACTATATGGGATTGTCTTCTTTTATAAAATTCATTAATTTATTTATGTGCTAGGTCTTTGTTGCTCTATGTGGGCTTTCTCTAGTTGCAAGGAGCAAGTGCTACTCGCTAGTGGTGCTTGGGCTTCTCCTTGCAGTAGCTTCTGCTGTTGCAGAGCACAGGCTCTAGGGTGTGTGGTTTCAGTCGTCGCAGCAAACAGCCTTAGTTGCCCGTGGCATGTGGAATCTTTCCGGACCAGGGCTCAAACCGTGGCCTCTACATTGGCAGGTGACTTTTTAACCACTAGACTACCAAGGAAGTCCTGTTTTTTGTTCACTGATTACCACTGAAGTCACCACCTATAATTGTGAATGTGTCTATTTGTTCTTTCACCATATCAGTTTTTGCCTTATGTATTCTGAACCATATCTGTTAGGAATGTATCGTTTAGAATTACTTTGTCTTCTTAGTGAATCTTTTAATCATTATGTTTATACCTTATAATATCCCTTGTTTTGTACTCTACTTTGTCTAGTCTTAGTATAGTTATTCCAGCCTTCTTTTGATGATTGTGAGATACATATATTTCCATTGTATATTTTTAATCTATTTACACCTTTAGGTTTAAAGTGGATTTCTCATAGATACATGCTGTTTGGTTTTGCATTTTTTGCTGTTTGGTAATCTTTGTTTTTAAAATGATGAATTTTATCATTTATATTTAATGTAATAATTATATCTACCATTTTGCTAGCTTTTTTGTTTATTCCATTATTTTTGCTCCTCTTGTTCTTGTCTTTCCTGTTTGATTTTGCAGTGAGCATTTTAAAAAATTCCCATTTAGCCTCATTACTTGGATTATTATTTACATTTATTTTA
Organism: Dama dama; assembly: GCF_033118175.1. Taxonomy (NCBI): domain Eukaryota; kingdom Metazoa; phylum Chordata; class Mammalia; order Artiodactyla; family Cervidae; genus Dama; species Dama dama. The sequence continues at coordinate 52,238,269 of NC_083700.1, forward strand.
AAGATTTTTCTTAGTTGTTTATTAGTACTTAAAATGTACATATTTATGTAATCACAAAATAACTGCAAATAACTTCATGTTTTTTCACATATTACATAAGAACCTTATAATAGCATATTCCCAATTGTCCCTCTTTCATTTAATCTTCTCTGCAATCTTTGCCATATATTTTACTTTTATTTTTACATCGTACTACAAACCTTCAATTCATTGCTATTATTTTATTTTATTTTTTATTAAAAAATTTATTTTCATTGCTACTATTTTAAAATTAATTATCTCTTCGAGCTGTTAAAATGAGAAAAATATCTTTTACATTTACCTTTAATCATTTCTGAAGATTTAATTTCACTGTATACTCTCAAGTTTCTTTCTGGTATCATATTTCTTATTGTTAAAGAGCTTTTTAAAAAACATTTTGTAGTGCAGGTCTACTGGTAATGAATTTTCTCAGTTTTTGTTAGGAAGATAGTTTCAGTGGCATAGGATTCTGAGGAGATAGATTTTTTTCCCCTTTTCAGGATTTTGAAGATGTCACTCTGCTGTCTTCTAGATTGTATGGTTTATGACAGCCTGCTGTAATTCATCTTTTACTCAGTATGTCATGTGTCTTTCCCTCATCTTTCTTTTGCCTTCTGAGTTTCTCTTTGTCATTGGTTTCCAGCAGTTTGAATGTGATTTGCTGAGAAGTGTGCACCTCTTTGTGTGTATGTGTGTGAAGGGCTGTTTTCTTGTTTATTTTTTTCTTTTTTTTTTTAGTGTTCCTTCTTTTTGGGGTTTCTTTGATTTATGGTTTGCTGTATTTCATTGTTTTAGGAAAATTCTTAGCCATTATGTTTTCAAATATTTCTCTAGCTTGTTCTAGTCCTCTTTTTTTCTGGTACGTTAGATCATTTGATATTATCCCACAACTCTTGGGTGCTCTTCTGTTTTATTCATCTCCTTCCTCTTAGTGTTTGGACAGTACCTATTGGCCTGTCTTTGAGTCCACGGTTTCTTTCCTTGGCTGTGTTAGTTCTACTTATGAGCCTGTGGAAGGCATATTTCATGTCCAATATTAGGTTTTTGTATTTCTGACATTTCCATTTTTCACTTTCTTATAGTTTCCAAATATCTGCTGAAATTTGCTATATGCATATTGTCCACCTTTTCTATTAAAGATTTTCTCATGTTAATTATAGACTGATAGTTCCAACATATGATTCTGGTTATGTTGATTTCTTTGTCTCTTGATAGTACAATTTTTCCTCATTTGGTTTTAGTCTTTTTAAAAATAATTTTTGATTGAGTGTTGGGCATCACATATAGGAAGGAAAAGACTTAGGTAAATAGTATTTATGACTGAAATCAGTACAACTTTTGTAATGCTAGGTTAAATGTGCCTGTGTGTAGTTGGGGGAGTTGAGTTAATGTATCTAAGTTGGGTTTAGATTTGGCATCAAATGCTTCTAGGGTTACTTTGTGTTTAGGTTGGAACCTGAGTTACCAAAGAGTTTTTGGTGATGCTGCTGCTGCTGCTAAGTTGCTTCAGTCATATATTCATGTTCTATTCTTAGCTTTCGGCTTTTACTATGCACTTGTATTTCTTTTATTTATCTTAAATTAATTCATTTATTTTAATTGGAGGCTAATTACTTTAAACTATTGTGGTGGTTTTTATGCACTTATATGTTGTATAAGATCTCTTCATGTTCATATGTTCATGTTTTCCCCCTACTGGTGATAGATTGTTTTTGCTTTTTACTTGGAACTTGCTAGCTTGGTGGTGGGAGAAGGCAATGGCACCCCACTTCAGTACTCTTGCCTGGAAAATCCCATGGACAGAGGAGCCTGGTAGGCTGCAGTCCACGGGGTTGCTAAGAGTCGGACATGACTGAGCGACTTCACTTTCACTTTTCACTATCATGGATTGGAGAAGGAAATGGCAACCCACTCCAGTGTTCTTGCCTGGAGAATCCCAGGGATGGGGGAGCCTGGTGGGCTGCCGTCTATGGGGTCGCACAGAGTCGGACACGACTGAAGTGACTTAGCAGCAGCAGCATGGTGGTGGGGGTTGGGCAGGTTCCTAGTGTCCTGTTTTGGCCTTATTCTTAGGCAGGCCCTGTATCCCTGAGTCTTGGAGGTGAGGCTTCCTTTGTGATCTTGCTTCTTTTTCTATCAGAGCCACACTCTGCCTTGTTCTGTGTCAAGTCTTGTGAAGAGAGTTTCGTGCCTTTCTCCCAGTTATAGGAGCTCTGTAAAGGCTTGAATTCAGGACAGTTTCCTACCCCTCCCCCAAATGAAGAGCCTTTTGTTTTTTACCCTTCCCTTTGTCACAGTGGGTTTATGTATGTGCTTTTGGGGTGCCAGGTTTTGCTGCCCTTACCCCAGCAAGCTAAGATTTTGTCCTGTAGAAAAGGAGAGTGGGGCAGGGCGTTGTGCCTTTTCTGCTGTGGCAGCTGTTGTGGCCTCCCAGCCTGCACCACTGAAGCAAGCTTTCTCTGGTCTTCTGCCCTACCCTTAATCTGTTTTATGCATATGACAGAGGTCAGAGGAGAAGAGCCAGTGTGAACTCCCTTTGTTTCTGTAGCCATCAGGGATTTTATACACTCATATGAGTGTACACTCAGTTAAAATAATTTATTAAAATTCGAGTTGAATTCTTCTTCTTTTTTTTTTCTTTTTCCCATAAATTCAAGTTGAATTCTTCTTATGATCTTGTATGGTGCCGTGTTCCTCTGCTCTTGTGCTCTGCCACTAAGTGAGGCAGGATTTGTGTTTTTGTCTCCTCGAAATGTCTGACTTTCCGTATTATTTTAGGATACTTGGTGGCCATGTATTTTTGCTCTGGTGTGTGCAAGAAAAGTTATGATTTTGCATTTTACCTGGATTTTGTTGTTGTTACTCAGGTGGTGCATCTCTTTTCAGCTTTCTAAATCATCGGTATATGGGAAGTTAGTTACATCTTTAAGGGGCTGTTCCATGGCTCTGTAAGGCCAATAGTTTTGGGTAGTGTGGTATATGATACGTGTCCACATACCTTTGCTGTGAAGTTGGTTTCGTGGCTTGATGCAGTGTTTTGTGGTATCTCATGTTGGTGAATTAAGCAGTCTCTAAGTCTTTGGATATTAGTGCTGGCTTAGGCCATTGGGGCAAGAAAGGTAACCCTATGCCCAGATCCAAGTTGTTTCCAGTGTTGATCCCATGTTAGATGAATCTATTCCTTCCAAGGTGGAAGACTTCTCAGCTAGTCATCTTGCCACTAAGGGGATATTTGATCTTAAAGAATGGTGCCATACCAGGGGCTTAGCATTGATGTCAGTTGCTGCCAGATTGGACATTTGGTAGTGGTAATAACTAGGTTAGCCTTGGTAAGTGGAAGCCCATGCTATTGGGTTCATGCATATCTTCCATCCCTGCTGCCATGCTTACTTCATTAATGAACTGTTAATGCAGATACTCTGGTGTGGAAAATTACAGAAGTTGGATGACATCAACTCACTAAGTCTAGCCTCTGGTTATTTAGTACTTCTACGGTAAATGCTCCCTGTTGACAGTTTACATGTAGTACAAAGATTTTCATACTTTGGCGCTCACTTGCATGCCCCTAGGAAAACAGCCAGGACATTCTCTACTGCCCATGGGCCTGTGTATGTTCTTATCCTGGGCTACTATTCTTTTCACATAAAGTGGTGGTAAAGAACACTGCCTGGAGCTCTGTCCATTGAGAGGATTTTACTTCATTGCTCTCTTTCATGATCATTTCTAGGTGAGGTTTGTAGTGCAATAGTCCATTTTTGGCTTTCACCCACATACTGAGCTAATCCATATATGAACCTGGAAAGGTTGGCATGGAATGCCAAGCCTGGCATTTTTTCCCCTCCATTAGTCAAAAGTGACTCTTCTCCATCCCATACAGCCATAGTTGAGATTTGAGCGAGAGATATCAGTGCAACAGTGTTTACTTGTGACCTCTGGCCCTGCTCATTCCCCATCCTGAAAGTATGACTTCCATCTTACTTTGAATTGTTGCCATGCCTTCTCAACTCAGTGACTTTGGTCATTAGCTCATGATGGGAGGCTTTGTCTGCGTAATCACTTGATGTCCCTATCAGGGCCTGTAGGATGATGGGAGTTACTTTTTAAATGGTGAATAGTTCTCTGTTGCAGATTCTGTATCTTTGTTCCAGATTGATTGGGGTTTGTGGGCTCTTGAGGGAGGGCTATCCTGTACCTGTTAAGACTTTAGCAGCATCCCTTGCCTCTACCCACAAGATGCCAATAAGCTCTCGCTCCTTGCTTCCTTCAGCTGTGACAGGCGCACGTGTCTTCAGACATTGCCAAGAGTTCCCTTCAGAGAAAAATTTCCTCTGGTTGAGAACTACTGGTCTAGACAACCTGAGTTCCTTTTTGGACTGTATTATTATGTGGAGAGGGAGAGTTAACATAACCCTAGGGCATGACTCTGGATGTATATTGTCAGTCCCGTGTAGATGTGAACTTCTAATCTTCCTTTTCTTCCTTTTATCAGAATGGAGAAGAATCCACTCCCCAGATCAATGGCCTCATACCAACTGCCCAAGGCTGTGTTTGTCTGTACTTGCAAGGGTACCACATCTGGCACAGCAGCTACAATTGCTACTGCTTGGTTATGTTTATATTACTGTACTCTCATCTCCCGTGATCCATTTGGTTTTCTTTCAGAGACAGACAGATGAATTCAATGGATACACAAGAGGGACAGTCGCCCTTACATGCTATAAGTCTTTGACATGGTACTGTTCTTGCTGTTCTGCCCAAGATATGATGCGGCTTTTGATTTACTACCTTGGTTGGGAGTGGGAGGCAGTTTCTATGGCTTTTGCATGGATTTATGCTCTATGATAGCACTTAGTCCTGAGGTCAAAGAACCAATAGGAGGGTCCTGCCAACTACAAAGTATGTCTACTCCAGTTATGTATTTGGAGACTAGAAAATGATCACTCCTGTGCTGAAGTACCCAGGGGATGGAGTGGACCCAGTCTGAGCTAGAGTTTGGCTAGAACACCGTTTATTACCTTGCCCTCTTATATTTGGACTTGAAAAGGGAGGTTGTAATGGTGCTTGGGGTCCCCAGAGTCTGACACTCCTGAAAAGATCTGAGAATTCCTTTCCTCCATTCCCCCCCGCCCCCCACCATGATTATCCAAGTAAATGGCCATACATATTGGGCTTCCCAGGTATCTCAGTGGTAAAGGATCCACCTACTAATGCAGGAGACACAGGAGATGTGGGTTTGATCTCTGTATCAGGAAGATCCCCTGGAGAAGGAAATGGCAACTTAGTCCAGTATTCTTGCCTGGAAAATCCCATGAACAGAGGAGCCTGGCAGGCTGCAGTCCATAGTGTTGCAAAGAGTTGGACACAGCTGAGCATGCATGCACAACAACAACTGGGAGAATTACTACTGCATGCATCTGATGCAGTGGTCCAGGGTCCATCTCCTTAGGAGTCTGACCTCTCCTTCAGTCAGTAGATTCTGGATTTGAGAACCAGCTCAGAACTAGATAAGAAACTATGACTTCCCTAGACTGGTGGCCCTTAGTTTCCTAATCATCTAGTCTTGACTTTAAAAAGTTGCATAAATTAAGCAATATTCTTGCTGCCTGCCCACAGTTTTTTACTTCTGTGAACACTGTATTCCAGAAACCACCTCCAAATCTCTTTGGATACTGAGGTGCCCCGGTCGCCACTCCAGTCTTGCCATTCATCACAACAATTGGGCCCACTTTGCTTTTGATGGTTAAGTGTTATTACTGGACCTCTTTTATCTCAGGATTCTGGGATTTCTGTTCTCTAACAGTGTCTCCTGCCATCAACCCTGGCCTACAGAGTGCACACAGCTTCTGAATGATCCTAGCGTCTCTTTCCTCAGCACATTCCACGTCAGTAACTCTGGTAAATAGGGTACTCTGGTCTCTTACATGAGCTGGCTGGTGAATTTTCTGGACTTAAGTCATAGGCCCATTCTAGCATACTTCCTTCTACCATCTTTTTAATTTCCTTTGTCCAACATTATGGCAATTCTGTAATTTCTACTTTATTTAGTGTGGGCCGCTGATTTCCTAAACTTCCAGGAGGTATTGTAGTGTGTGAGAATTGTTTACTGGGGTCCTTGCCACTAGGAACCAACTTTTACTGGTGGATGGATAGATCAGCACTGAAGAGAGGTTTTGGCTGGAATACCAGAATACTCACTAACTTACTCATAGTTTAGCCACTAACTTACTCATAATCACAGCATACCTACTGTTATCACCTGTATTGGTTTTACAATGGCCTTTGTCAAAAGCAATAAAGAGTACTCTGGTAGCATGGTCTCTAAATAGATGACTCAAATTACATAGTAAACAGAATTTACTCAAGCTCAGAGCATCAGAGAAACACAAGATATATTTACTGACAGAAAGCTTTAAACCATATAACAGAGTTATGGGAAATGGCAACTGCAATCAATACACTGACCAGTGAACAGGTAGGAGGGATGGCCCCAGCCAAAGAGAAAAGCTTAGTCCCTTTATTCAAATAATTGTAATTTAAAAATCCAGAAACTATATTTACATACAGACACTGTGCTGAGCTTTGTTCATTATTATTTGACCTTTCAATCCAATAGAGAGATTATAGTCAGTATTGCTGAAACCATCCTTTGTTATACAATATAATGATGACAGCAACCATTTACTGGGTGTTTATGATACCAAGTGCTTTATAAAACATTAGCTCCCTAACTACCCATGTATGCATGCGAAGGGGTGACCAAAAGCAAATGTGATCCTTGTCAAAGCTGTCGCCTTCATGGTTATATACTTATTCCAGTGAAGTCAGTTACCATAATCCAAACAATTTCATCATTCCTCTTTGCGGATTGCTGTCAGAAACTGTGGAACATTACTGTACAATCCTTGCATGGTACACCATTATCCTCAGCAAGAGTATTTAGTTATTTGGAAATAGTTGAGTCATTCAGAGCCAATTTTGGTGAATAATTTGGAAAGGTATTCAATGTGAGTAACACGATTTTAGTTCTTTAAAATAAAAAAAATTAACTTCTAGACTATTTACCAGCAGTAATCTCAATTTTCTTGAATGTTTGTGAACTGTCTCTAAAGCATTTCTCAAAAAGTAGTTCCAGAATGTGCCCTGAGCAGTGACAGTATTGTTGGTACTTCTAAGGGGAGTACCTGAAAGAGCAATGCTTATTTAAATTAGATTCTATTGATTAATTTATTTTACTTTATACACAAAGAAATGGAAGGGGGAAGTATTATATTGATTTAAAAATAGGAAGGTGTATTTCCTCAAATTAAAGAAATTAGCTATCCATTTTATACTCAAGTTGTATTTGTTTTGCCAAGCCTACTTTATAATACAAAGTTTTGATAGGCTTTTTTTCATGTACTTCATCTTTAGAATCATTTTTAAATTGAAGTATTGTTGATGTACAATATTATATCTTACAGGTGTATAGTATTCACAATTTTTAAAGTTTGTACACCATTTATAGTTATAAATGTTGGCTATATTCCCCGTGTTGTACAATATAGCCTTGTAACTTGTTTTATACCTGAGAGTTTGTACCTCTTACTCCTCTACCCCCACATTCTCCCTCCCCACTTCCCTCTTCCCACTGGTAACCACTATTTTGTTCTTTTTATCTGTGAGTCTTTTTCTTTTTTGTTATTTTCACCAGTTTGCTGTATTTTTAGACTTCTACTTCTAGACTTTTTTAGACTTCTAATATCACTTCTAGTAGAAGTGATATTATACAGTATTTGTCTTTCTCTGTCTGACTCATTTCACTTAGCATAATGTCCACCAAGTCCATCCATGTTGCTACAGATGGAAAAATTTAATTCTTTTTTATGGCCGAGTAGTATTCCACCACATGTGTATGTTTGTGTGTGTATCATATCTTTATCCATTCTTCTGTTGATGGACAGTTAGATTGCTTCTAACTAGATGGATACTTAGAAGCAATCTATAATTATTAATCATAATTTGGTAATTATAAATAATGCTTCTATGAACATTGATGTACATGTATCTTTTCTTTTTTTTTTTTTTATTTTTTTTTTACATGTATCTTTTCAAATTAGTATTTTTATTTTTTTTGGATATATACCCAGGAATGAAATTGGTGAGTCATGTGGTAGTTCTATTTTTAATTTTTTGAGCAATCTCCATACTGTTTTCCATAGTGCCTGCACCAGTTTACATTCGCACCAACAGTGTACTAGGGTTTCCTTTTCTCCACATCCTGGCAACATTTGTTATCTGTGTTCTTTTTGTTGATAGTTATTCTGACACTCGTGAGGGGATATTTTGAAGTATTGAAATATGTTATCAGAACTTAGCAAATGGAAGCTACAGTCTTAGTTTCCTCTACATATTTCTTTTAAAGTATGTTATCATTATATATAAAATAAATAGAAAACTTCATATTAAATTATCTTAAATTTATAATATTAAATTACATATTAAAAAATTTTATAAGTGTAACATCACATTTTGATGATTTCTAACATTTCCCATAAATTTGTCTTGTCATTTTAATTTTTATTTATCTCTTCCAATAGTGGGTAGATAAGTTTTATTGTGACATTGGTGACAATGTCTCTGTAAGATATGGTCAAAAGGATAGAAGAAAATTTATGTTGTAACTACATGCTAACATGGTAAAATTTAGAGTGTTTTATGAAGAGGTAAAAAAAAAGAAAATTAAGAAAATAAACTGTTTCTACATTCTTAGAAAAGCAAATTCTTCTCTTAGGAATGTGTCTGTCACGAATAGACTGCTGTGCATGTTAGATGCTGTGTGTTAAGTTGCACTGAGAATTTACAACAATTTTCATAGGTGTGAAGGTGTGCAGGTAATTTCAAACTTGATTGTGTCAAATGTCATGCTTAATTAAAAGGTGTTCCTTGCAAATTCAGACCTAAATTTAGACACAGGAATTTATCCTCCTTCCCCTATCGTTCTTGAAAAACCGTAGAGTGTAATTTTGGGGTCTGCTGAACAACCTGAACATAAAAGGTATGCTTTTTTTTTGTTTGTTTGAAGATGAAAAGAATGCCATTTTTCCTAGAATGTATAAAGACCTTATTTTAGTAAATATTATTTGCAGGTTTGATTGGGGCATTTATACCTTGGCTGAAATAGTCATTGAAAATCATGATTTTCTTTTTTAACCCTTCAATTTCTCTGCCTAAAGTATGTCGAATTGTACTGCTAAATCTGCAGTGTCCCTGACAATCTAAGAAATTGAGGTGTTATTATTATTCCAGAAATTGGTTATTGCTTTGAACATAAGCACAATTAATTACACAGAACAGTATAGCAAATTTGTTTAAAACTAGGTCAGATTATTATTTTACCTATAATTTCATCAGCATAATGTATTACATTGTGATTATAATAGCTTAGTATTAATAAACTCAATTATTATTTAACATGTTAAAAAATATATTTTTGTCTTGAAAGACTGTCAAAAGAGATACTGATAATTGAGGATATATTCCCATGCTTCCATACCAAGCTGCTGAAATTTAATTGTTAGATGCTGAAAAACAGTCATCATATATATATATAAATAGCATATTTTTGTGGTAAGCATCACTATTAAGAATTTCTGCATATTTTCTGGCTAAATTTAAAATTTTCATTTTGGAAGAGAAAACTCAAAAATGAATAAATGAATTAAACTTCCTGAAAATAAATTAGAATGTGAAAATGCATTTAAAATCTGGCTATTCTTTTCCAAGCCAAAAAAAAAAAAAAAAAGGCAAAAAGGCTATTCTTTCCCAAGCAGGCAGTCTCTTGTAAAATCCACTTTGTTGCATCTACTTGAATCTTAGAGCAAGATGGCCTCATTCACTAGACTTTGGAAATAAATCAAGGACCTTTGTGTGCGCTACTAAATAATGTCCGCGATATCACACACTCAGCAAAGATCCTTCTTTTTTAGTTGCTTTGCTGTCTAACTTGCTCCGTATACTAATGTGGTTCTGCCAGGATTGTGGGAGATGTTGATATTTGGGAATGCTGCCGATCAGCTTGCTGGTTTCAGAAATCGCACCAAAGACTTGAGGTTTTAGCGGAATTGATAAGAGGAAAGCCAACATAAGAGCCCTTGCTTTGATGCACGTTATAATAGCCAGCAAAACCCACCATGGGCAGCCTTGAGAGCAGACCACTACTCTGAGGAATACTTAGTTCTTTGGGGCTGATTATGGCTTATTGAGGCAGAAAACTTGTTCCAGTTCAAACTCTTTGAATTCCTTGTTCACTCAATAGTGTGTCAAAAAAGAGCATTCAATGTTTCATGTCACAAAATCACCGCTGGCCTAAATTGTTCCTATTTCTCTTTTGCATATGGTGTGCAAGAAAATTTTCAACCCTCTTCCGTAGCACCATAATGCTTTGATATGGGTAACATTGCCATAACAGCCTGCATTAAGGAACTTATATTTTATTCTTCTTTTCAGTGTACATAAAAATCCCAGCTTAGTCCTTTTTTGTCTTTTCGATCCTTTGAACTCTTTCAAGCTATGTTTCAAGACTTTCTGGGCTTTGACGGAGCTGGGCATTCACTGTAAAAGCAGTCAATGCCTCAGTGAGACCACAAGCAAAACTGTGAGTGTCTTAAGCAGGGACCACACAACTCTTGTGAGTATTTGCATATTTTAGCAACTCTGTTGAGTGTGAATCTCAAAGCAAAGAATGCTGCTCATTAATTTCCTTCATTAAGCATCTTGGGCCATATACTTTTCTGAACAGAGCGTTACCTGTATTGGATTCTTTGGAGCTAGTGTCTGTGTCTGTGTGTGTGTGAGTATGCACTGGAATATAGGTGTGTGTCAGTGAGAGTGTGCTTGTGTATTGGAGTCGTGGCTCCGCATTATCATTAGAGAATATATTTACATGGTAGTGCGAAATTCTAAAGTGCTGATTCAGACACAAAAGTATATGCCCTGAAGTAGCCAACTGTGGGCTCAAAGAGAGCAAGGCCAAAGCTGGACTGCTCAGTTCATTTTCCAGTTCAGTAGCTGTAGTAATCCAGCTTCGCCAGCTGCTAACAAGATTGGGTCTGAAGTTTACCTCCACAATGAGATAATCAGATTACCAGCCACAAAGATCAAATAATGACCCAGCTTTCGAGCAAGTTCAGCAGGCCCTTGATAACACTGTGTGGTCCTTGAGGCTTGATTAAAAAATTAAATGGCTAAACTTTGCCTCAATATTTTGCATTGGGATTTTGAGTGACTTGATGATTCTTTTCAGGGTGCACTTTCCTTTTCTTCTGTTGGTTTGAAATTAAGAGGTAGGAGAAAAGGAGGATGCTCCCGCTGTGCAGTTGTTCTTGAGCTGGGCTTTAAATGAAGCATGTAGAATTTTTAATTTGGTAGCATAGGGAAAGCAAGGCGAACTCAAACTCATTCCTGAGCCAGGAGTTAGGCTGTAACAAAAACAGCCATCTCTGCCTCTGCTCGACGTCGTCTCCCAGCACCGTGCCTCCAGACCAGAGTGGATTTGGTCTTTCTCTCCCAGGCCAAAAATGTTTGAAAGTTTTGGTTTTGGCTACTATATGATAGCTGTTTTCAGTAGTAAAGGGATTATTCTGAGAGGCATACAAATGTGATTGTCTCACAGCAGATGGTGCTCACGGCTTCACCTTTGAGAAAAGTTAATTAAGCCAAGCATATTGTGCCCATAGAGAGGAAAATGTAGATGAATATTGAGCAATCAAACTCAGTGTCTCCTTTTTTCATGCCTTTGCAATGGGACACAGAATCCCATTGAAAAAGAATTATGTACAGAATCAAATTAATTCACATCCAACTTTACTCTCTTCCCACGTTTTAACAGGGGTGCACACCAGGCCCTTCAGAAGTTTTGTCCACAATCAATGGGCCACACTGCGGTGTCCACTAAATTAAATGAACCAGTGCAGAAGAATCTCTTGTGAGATATTAAAAGGGTGAAAGGCTGTTTAATTCAAATCCTTCCGTAGAGTCTTTTCACAGCCCCCTTTCCATCGTACAGTATAAATTATTATCTAACTCCTTTCATCTCAGATCAATTTACAAAACAGAAACAATTACCCCTTGTTAATGAGAGTGAACACTTCTAATAATTATGAAAGTTGCATTTGATTCTGTTTCCTCACAGGTCCTTGTTTACAATCTAAGTTAGAGTTGCATACAAAGTAACATAAAATAGGAATTCTCAATTTGAGAAATGGCTGGTCGTGAAACAAATGGGCTTTGCATGTTAATGAGTGTTGTTTGAGGAATACATTCAAATATGATTCACTGATACCTGCTTCCATTTTGTTAATACTATGCTTTGATGGTTCTTGCAGATATCAATGTTTCAAAGGGGGCTGCTTTTCAGTATGGAAGTTTGGGAAGGTGTTCACATCACCCTCTCTGCAAATGGTGGGTGATTGTTGATGGACAGGCTTACCTCGAGGAGTGGTAGGGAAAAGGGTTTAACCGCGGCCTCCTGCCATGCTGAGTGGTTTGAGGCCTTAGGCAGGCTCCATGAGCTTAACTTTATCTTTCCCTTCAAAACCAGTGACGAATCCAAAAGGATAAAGGTAGACTTTAGACACCAAAGGAGCACTGAGACTTAAATAGAAAAGCAAATTTTCATCTCAATTGGATAAAAAGGGGCCAGAGGAAATGACTCAGCTCCCTGAAAGAAAAGGCCAAGTCTGAGGTAGGCCTAGCAGCTGGGTTTCTGCACCTGTCCAACTCTCCTTCTCGTGACTGGTCAGCCCCTGGGCTCAGCTATTATTTTGGTTTCTCAGGGTGAATTCAGCTAGTGGAGCAGTGATTATGGAGCTTGAAGAGGAGAGGGAGGCAGTCACTGGGAAGAGAAGGGAATCATAACATTGGCCAGCAGTGGCCAGAATAGTTACTAGAAGGTCTTCTTTGGCTGTGGGGGAAAAAAAATCCAAAGTAGGAAAAATTTCAGTAACCATGTCAATCATTTAGAAGTCATTTTATAGAGCAGGCTGTGCAAATTGTGCTTGTGGTGGGATAAGAAAGCTGACCATAGGGAAAAGAAGAGCTCCCAAATGAGAACTTAGAAATGATCAACATAGTAGGCAGTAGGGGCCATCTAAGTGTTCTAATAGTGAAGTGAGTGAAGTCACACAGATCGGACATGACTGACCTTGTGGACTGTAGCCCGCCAGCCTCCTTGGTCCATGGTATTCTCCAGGCAAGAGCACTGGAGTGGGTTGCCATTTCCTTCTCCAGGGAATCTTCCCGACTGAGGGATCAAACCCAGGTCTCCCACATTGCGGGCAGACGCTTTACACTCTGAGCCACCAGGGAAGCTCAATTATTAAATTATTAACTAACTCTTTTCATCTCAGATCAATTTACAAAACAGCAACAATTACCCTTTGTTAATGAGAGTGAACACTTCTAATAATTATGAAAGTTGCGTTTGATTGTTTCCTCACAGGGTTCTAATAAGAGAGTAATAGAACTATGCTATTTCTCTAAGCATCATTGGAGAAATGAAATCCTTACTTATTTTTTGGAGATTAAATTTACCAAAACCTCTTGTGAAAAAGCTCAACATTCGAAAAACGAAGATCATGGCATCTGGTCCCATCACTTCATCGGAAATAGATGGGAAAACAGTGGAAAACAGTGGCTGACTTTATTTTTCTGGGCTCCAGAATCACTGCAGATGGTGATTGCAGCCATGAAATGAAAAGACGCTTACTCTTTGGAGGGAAAGTTATGACCAACCTAGATAGCAAATTAAAAAGCAGAGACATTACTTTGCCAACAAAGGTCCGTCCAGTCAAGGCTATGGTTTTTCCAGTGGTCATCTATGGATCTGAGAGTTGGACTGTGAAGAAAGTTGAGCACTGAAAAATTGATGCTTTTGAACTGTGGTGTTGGAGAAGACTCTTGAGAGTCCCTTGGACTGCAAGGAGATCCAACCAGTCCATCCTAAAGGAGATCAGTCCTGGGTGTTCATGGGAAGGACTGATGCTGAAGCTGAAACTCCAATACTCTGGCCACCTGATGCAAAGAGTTGATTCATTGGAAAAGACCCTGATGCAGGGAAAGATTGAGGGCAGGAGGAGAAGGGGACGACAGAGGATGAGATGGCTGGATGGCATCACCAACTCGATGGACATGGGTTTGGGTGGACTCCAGGAGTTGGTGATGGACAGGGAGGCCTGGCGTGCTGTGGTTCATGGGGTTGCAAAGAGTCGGACACGACTGAGCGACTGAACTGAACTTGTGAAAAAATAGGAGGATATCATTGCAAGTATACTCTATCGTTTTTCCTGTACATAAGTAAACTAGTGCTAAGTGTGTTATATCATTTAAAAATGTTGCAACCCAGTAAGGAGAAGAATTGTGGTAAGAAATTTGAAATCTTATAACATTAATTCATCCATTTAATATTCATTGCAAAAATTTTTCGAAAACTTACAATATTCTAGACTCAGTGTTAATACTGGGAATACAAAATAAAGAGTAATATTTGTTTGTATCGAAGCTCACAGCTGGCTAGTGGCAGGAACTTAGACATTGACATACATTGCACAAATGCCAGGATAAAATCTTGATTGTTTGATTTTATTTGACAAATATTTATCTGATGTGCGGTTCATATTGTGCTAGGTACTTGAGATACAAAGAGAAATAGAGTCTGATTGCTGCTTTCAAGGAACTTATAATTAAGTGATGTGGGGCAGAGGGATGAGAGAACACAGGATGATCTGGGGTGTGGGATATATTCCTAATTTTCAGTTTGTGGCTAGCACAATGTACCCTCCCTAAGTAGTTTTCCAAAAGACAATTTCTAAGAACAATATCAGAGTCCCCAGGGGCCTATATTAGCAATAAATATAGCCTCAGTTCAGTTCAGTCGCTCAGTCGTGTCTGACTCTTTGCAACCCCATGGACTGCAGCACATCAGGCCTCCCTGTCCATCACCAACTCCCAGAGTTTACTCAAACTCATGTCCATTGAGTCAGTGATGCCATCCAACCATCTCATTCTCTGTCGTCCCCTTCTCCTCCTGCCTTCAATCTTTCCCAGCATGAAGGTCTTTTCAAATGAGTCAGTTCTTCCCATGAGGTGGCCAAAGTATTGGAGTTTCAGCTTCAACATCAGTCCTTCCAATGAATATTCAGGACTGATTCCCTTTAGGATGGACTGGTTGGATCTCCTTGCAGTCCAAGGGACTCTCAAGAGTCTTCTCCAACACCACAGTTTAAAAGCATCAATTCTTAAAAAAAAAAAAAAAAAGAAAAATAAAAGCATCAATTCTTCGGTGCTCAGCTTTCTTTATAGAAATAAAATATAGAAATAAATATTTCTTTATAGAAATAAAATATAGCCTCAGTCTCTCATAATGTTTGCTTTCTCTAATGCGTTCAGAAATCCTTTAGGATTTTGCTCATGTTCAAAATGTTTGCCCTATCTCACCATTAGCGCTTGGCTTGTAAAGAATATTCAGAGCTTGGCTTGAAAAGAATATTCCATAATTGTTCCCAGAAAGTGCTCCAGAAAGAGTCAGCTCAGTTCATTTCAGTTCAGTCGCTCAGTTGTGTCCGACTCTTTGCGACCCCATGAATCACAGCACGCCAGGCCTCCCTGTCTGTCACCAACTCCTGGAGTTCACTCAAACTCACGTCCATCGAGTCGGTGATGCCATCCAGCCATCTCATCCTCTGTCATCCCCTTCTCCTCCTGCCCTCAATCCCTCCCAGCATCAGGGTCTTTTCCAATGAGTCAACTCTTTGCATCAGGTGGCCAAAGTATTGGAGTTTCAGCTTCAGCATCAGTCCTTCCAATGAACACCCAGGACTGATCTCCTTTAGGATGGACTGGTTGGATCTCCTTGCAGTCCATAGACTCTCAAGAGTCTTCTCCAACACCACAGTTCAAAAGCATCAATTTTTCAGTGCTCAGCTTTCTTCACAATCCAACTCTCAGATCCATACATGACCACTGGAAAAACCATAGCCTTGACTAGATGGACCTTTGTTGGCAAAGTAATGTCTCTGCTTTTTAATATGCTATCTATGTTGGTTATAACTTTCCTTCCAAAGAGTAAGCGTCTTTTCATTTCATGGCTGCAATCACCATCTGCAGTGATTTTGGAGCCCCAAAAAATAAAGTCAGTCACTGTTTCCACTGTTTCCCCATCTATTTGCCATGAAGTGATGGGACCAGATGCCATGATCTTAGTTTTCTGAATGTTGAGCTTTAAGCCAACTTTTTCACTCTCCTCCTTCACTTTCAACAAGAGGCTTTTTAGTTCTTCTTTGCTTTCTGCCATAAGGGTGGTGTCATCTGCATATCTGAGGTTATTGATATTTCTCCCAGCAATCTTGATTCCAGCTTGTGCTTCTTCCAACCCAGCATTTCTCATGATGTACTCTGCATAGAAGTTAAATAAGAAGGGTGACAATATACAGCCTTGGCGTAATCCTTTTCCTATTTGGAACCAGTCTGTTGTTCCATGTCCAGTTCTAACTGTTGCTTCCTGACCTACATATAGGTTTCTCAGGAGGCAGGTCAGGTGGTCTGGTATTCCCATCTCTTTCAGAATTTTCCACAGTTTATTGTGATCCACACAAAGGCTTTGACATAGTCAATAAAGCAGAAATAGATGCTTTTCTGGAACTTTCTTGCTTTTTCTGTGATCCAGCGGATGTTGCCAATTTGATCTCTGGTTCTTCTACCTTTTCTAAAACCACCTTGAACAATTGGAAGTTCACGGTTCACATATTGCTGAAGCCTGGCTTGGAGAATTTTGAGCATTACTTTACTAGAGTGTTAGATGAGTGCAATTGTGCGGTAGTTTGAGTATTGTTTGGCATTGCCTTTCTTTGGGATTGGAATGAAAACTGAGCTTTTCCAGTCCTGTGGCCACTGCTGAGTTCTTCAAATTTGCTGGCATATTGAGTGCAGCACTTTCACAGCATCATCTTTCAGGATTTGAAATCGCTCAACCGGAATTCCATCACCTCCACTAGCTTTGTTTGTAGTGATGCTTTCTAAAGCCCCCTTGACTTCACATTCCAGGATGTCTGGGTCTAGGTGAGTGATCACACCATTGTGATTATCTGGGTCTCGAAGATCTTTTTTGTACAGTTCTTCTGTGTGTTCTTGCCACCTCTTCTTAATATCTTTTGCTTCTCTTAGGTCCCTACCATTCCTGTCCTTTACAGTGCCCATCTTTGCATGAAATGTTCCCTTGGTATTTCTAATTTTCTTGAAGAGATCTCTAGTCTTTCCCATTCTGTTGTTTTCCTCTATTTCTTTGCATTGATTGCTGAGGAAGGCTTTCTTATCTCTCCTTGCTGTTCTTTGGGACTCTGCATTCAAATGGGCATATCTTTCATTTTCTCTTTTGCTTTTTGCTTCTCTTGTTTTCACAACTATTTGTGAGGCCTCCTCAGAGAATCATTTTGCCGGAAAGAGTACCCATGCCCAACTTTGAAGACTGGTCCTTTTCTCACTGCTGTCTCCCTCTGGAGCTGGAGCATGTTACCATCTGGGAAGCACTGTGTCGGATTAAGTCCCCGGCCCTGGTCCTGTTTTCTCAAATATCGAACTGTCTAGTCACTTAGAAATTTTCTGAGACTGAATCAGCATCTCAGTGCAAACATTTCTATAATACTAGAAGAAATTAATTTGCATGAAGATGCTTATTCACTTTGTTTGACTTTGGACTGATTGATAGACTTGGAGCCATGTCATTTGCGTTTACAAATGAATGAGTTTGACCAAACGTGTTGATTGTAGGAATGAGCTTTTGTCATGCCCCTCTCTGTCTCTCTTTCTTAGATGTGTGACCTTTGACAAGTCTTTCAATCTCCTATCTGTAAGGAGTAGGGGGATGATATGTTTGCTCATTCTCTTATGGGGTTGTTGTGAGTATCCAATGAGTTAATGGATGGGAAATCATCTTTCCAAATGTGGTAGAAAAGTATGATGGTAACAATAGTACTAGTACTAATTATTTTTATCAATGAAATATTCATTGATTTGATATGCATGTAACTTTGGAGCCTGAGGGGTCTGGGTTTAATGCCTAGTTCTGTGATTTTGAGCAAATCATTTACCTTTCTGAGCTCCAAGTTCCTCATCAAGAAAATGGGCAATAGTAGTAATTTTAGAAAGGGAGGCAACATATGTAGTAACTGAATACTTGATGTTATAGACTGCATAATTGTGTCCCCTCAAAACTTACATGTTGAAACTGTAACCTCCAATAGGATGATATTAGGTGATGGGGCCTCTGAGGGTAATCAGGTCTTGAGGGCAGAACCCCTGTGATGGTATTGGTGTCCTTATGAGAAGGGAAAAAGTGCCAGCCCGTCTGTCTACCATGTGAGGACACAGCAAGAAGACTGCTGTCTGCAACCCAGAAAAGGGCTCTCACCATAACATGGACATGCTGATGCTCTGATCTTGAATTTCTAGAACTGTGAGAAATAAAATTTCAGTTGTTTAAACGAGCCAGTGTATGGTATTTTATTATAGCAGCCCAAGGTGACTAAAACACTCGGACTAAGGTTATTTATTGTCATTATCAGTCACAACAGTGATGGCAGGATCCATACCTAAGAGAAGCACTGAAGGATGTAGTCTTTGTGAGGATTAAATGACATAAATGATTCATTCCACAAATACTTACTGATATTTTCCAGGTGCTAGAGAATGTCAGTAGGGAACAAAGCAGACCAAAATTCCTGCCCTCATGGAGCTAACATTCTAGTGGTGGGAGGTAAACAATAAAAACATCAATTAACAAGTACAATATGTAGCCTGTTGAATGGTAATAGGTATTATGAACAAGGATTACAAAGAGGAAGGAGTTTCTGATTTGAAGTAGGGTGGTCAAGGAAGGCATCAATGAGAAGGTGGACTTTGCGTAGTGATCTGAAAGAGGTGGGGGAGAGAGCCAGAAGGTGACCGGGTTAGGGAGCTTGTGAGGCAGAGGGAAGCGCAGTTATAAAGGCCTGAGGTGTGAGTTGACAGCAGGCATGGCTGGATCTCAAGCGTCTTTAATTAATGCAAGACATTAGTGGGGAAGTCTGTCCAAGACCTGGAAATCATCTTGTTAGAATGTATATCCCAAGCAACCAGCTTGAGGTTGACGTAGGGGAATGCTCTATCCAGTTGGCACCATAAACTGGCCACATAGCTTTACCCTAAGCCTGCTCTTGAGGGCACAGGCCATCTGGGCTGGCTTGGTTTTCAACCAAAAATACGACAATGGCACAACTCCTTTTAACTTCCAATTTCTAAGAAACATACCTAACCAACCACAAGTGCTTACTGTGCTGTAGGATGGGAGTCTCAGTTTCTCTTTGTCAGAGAGTCCTAAAGAGAGAAAAAGAGGGCATTCACAGCCCCCAGAGGCCTGGGGCCACAGTCTCCAGTAACACTGAAAGCTTGAAATTTCCTGAGAGCTTGAGTTTATCTTCACTCATGCCAAATTTACAGTGTATTTGTTCTATCTTTATGAAATACTAAAACTTCAAAAAAAAAAGGAACAGTCTAAGTTATATTTATTCTAAAGCTTTATATACTCATTTGTTTTGTATGCTACCATGTACCTTCTTGAGAAGTATTAAAAAATTAGGCAGTTGTTGTTGTTCAGTCACTAAGCTATGTCTGACTCTTTGCGACCTCACGGACTGCAGCACGCCAGGCTTCCCTGTCCTCCACCTTATCCAAGAGTTGGCTCAGATTCATGCCCAACCATCTCATCCGCTGCCACCCTCTTTTCCTTTTGCCTTCAGTCTTTCCCAGCATCAGGGTCTTTTCCAGTGAGTCTGCTCTTTGCATCAGGTGGCCAAAATATTGGAGCTTCAGCTTCAGCATCAGTCCTTCCAATGAATATTCAAGGTTGATTTCCTTTAGGATTGAATGGTTTAATCCGCTTTAAGTCCAAGGGACTCTCAAGAGTTTTCTCTAGCACCACAGTTCGAAAGCATCAATTCTTTGGTGTTGACCCTTCTTTATGGTCTAACACTGAATGCTCTTGTTCAAACTGTATCATATCTATAAACCTTGTGAATGTGGATTTGCATGCAAATGTAACCCATGCCTGATTTCCTTCTAGTCTTATTATCTCCAATATACAATTTTCTACAATTCTCCAAAGTGGGTAAGTATTGCCTCTTTTTGACACCCCTCTCTTTTCCCTTGTGATTTCTTTTCCTTTTCTTTTTTAATTTAAATATATTTGACATATAACATTGGGTAAGTTTAAGGCCTACAACATGTTGATTTAATCATCTATTGTAACATGATTGCCTTTGTAGGGTTGGTTAGCACCTTTATCATGACACATAATTATCATTTCTTTTTGGTGGTGGGAGTAATTAAGATCTAGTCTCTTAGCAAGTTTGATGTTTATAATACAGTATGCATTTCGCAACCCCCCCCCCATCTTCTCACTGCTACCAGTGCTAATCCTTTTTGTGTTCAAGCCTCTTTTTGTCTTCTTACTTATATTGTTTGAAAATACGTTTGCAGAAGCCAGACTGCTGCCACTTTCTTCTTTTTTTTTTTTAAAGCAGGTCTACTGAGGTATACTGCCGGGATTTTTAATCGTGTCACCACTATTTACTGGCTCTGTGATTTGGACAAGTTACTTAACCTTTCTATGTCTGTTTCTTTATTTTAAAATGAGGATAATCATAGACTCTGTCTTCTAGGACTGTTGTGAAAATTAATGAGTTAATGTCTGCAAAATGCTTAGAACAGTGTATAATACATAGAAAGTTCTCAATAAGTGTTATGCTGTGCTGTGCTTAGTTATGTGTGACTCTTTAGACTGTAGCCTGCCAGACTCCTCTGTCCATGGGGATTCTCCCGGCAAGAACACTGGAGTGGGTTGCCATACCCTCCTCCAGGGCATCTTCCCAACCCAGGGATGGAAGCCAGGTCTCCCACACTGCAGGCAGATTCTTTACTGTCTGAGCCACCAGGGAATAAGTGTTATCTGTTGTCTATTATCTGCTTTTTAGCATCCTGGATTACTGGAGTGTGAAAGTGCTGACAGAGCATTCATTCATCCTCCTCTTCCTCCACTCTGGGCTGTCTAGCTGCTCTCTTCTGAGTGCTCCCACAGCACTTCCTACAAATTCTAGCCCTTCTCAATGCATTGTGATTATTTGATTATAAAACCTTGTTTCTCCCGTTAAACGAGTGGTTTTCAACAGGCTGTAAAATTTTGCCTAGTCCCCTCTAGGGGACATTTGGCAATGTTTGGAGACATCTTTGGTTGTCACAACATTTTTATAGCACAAATGAGGCAGAATGCTACCATCATCCAGTGGGTAGAGGCCAGGGATGCTGCTAAACAGTGTAGGATGCACAGGACAACTGCACAGCAAATAATTAGTTCAATTCAGTCACTCAGTCGTGTCTGACTCCTTGGAACTCCATAAACTGCAGCATGCCAGGCCTCCCTGTCCATCAACAACTCCTGGAGTCCACCCAAACCCATGTCCATCGAGTTGGTGATGCCATCCAACTATCTCATCCTCTGTCATACCCTTCTCCTCCTGCCCCCAATCCTTCCCAGCATTAGGGTCTTTTCCAATGAGTCAGCTCTTCGCATCAGGTGGCCAAAGTATTGGAGTTTCAGCTTCAGCATCAGTCCTTCCAATGAACACCCAGGACTGATCACCTTTAGGATGGACTGGCTGGATCACCTTGCAGTCCAAGGGACTCTCAAGAGTCTTCTCCAACACCATAGTTCAAAAGCATCAATTCTTCGGCGATCAGCTTTCTTCACCGTCCAACTCTCACATCCATACATGACAACTGGAAAAACCATGGCCTTGACTAGACAGACCTTTGTTGGCAAAGTAATGTCTCTGCTTTTTAATATGTTGTCTAGGTTGGTCATAACTTTCCTTCCAAGGAGTAAGTGTCTTTTCATTTCATGGCTGCAATCACCATCTGCAGTGATTTTGGAACCCAAAAAAAGAAAGTCTGACACTGCTTCCACTGTTTCCCCATCTATTTATCTGATGAAGTGATGGGACCAGATGCCATGATCTTAGTTTTCTGAATGTTGAGCTTTAAGCCAACTTTTTCACTCTCCTCCTTCACTTTCATCAAGAGGCTTTTTAGTTCCTCTTCACTTTTGCCGTAAGGGTGGTATCATCTGCATATATGAGGTTATTGATATTTCTCCTGGCAATCTTGATTCCAGCTTGTGCTTCTTCCAGCCCAGCGTTTCTCATGATGTACTCTGCATAGAAGTTAAATAAGCAGGGTGACAATATACAGCCTTGACGTACTCCTTTTCCTATTTGGAACCAGTCTGTTGTTCCATGTCCAGTTCTAACTGTTGCTTCCTGACCTGCATACAGGTTTCTCAAGAGACAGGTCAGGTGGTCTGGTATTCCCATCTCTTTCAGAATTTTGCACAGTTTATTGTGATCCACACAGCCAAAGGCTTTGGCATAGTCAATAAAGTAGAAATAGATGCTTTTCTGGAACTCTCTTGCTTTTTTAATGATCCAGCCATATTGCCAATTTGATCTCTGGTTCCCCTGCCTTTTCTAAAACCACCTTGAACATCTGGAAGTTCACGGTTCACATATTGCTGAAGCCTGGCTTGGAGAATTTTGAGCATTACTTTAGTAGTGTATGAGATGAGTGCAATTGTGCGGTAGTTTGAGCATTGTTTGGCATTGTCTTTCTTTGGGATTGGAATGAAAACTGATCTTTTCCAGTCCTGTGGCCACTGCTGAGTTCTTCAAATTTGCTGGCATATTGAGTGCAGCACTTTCACAGAATCATCTTTCAGGATTTGAAGTAGCTCAACTGGAATTCCATCACATCCACTAGCTTTGTTCGTAGTGATGCTCTCTAAGGCCCACTTGACTTCACATTCCAGGATGTCTGGCTCTAGGTGAGTGATCACACCACCGTGATTATCTGGGTCGTGAAGATCTTTTTTGTACAGCTCTTCTGTGTACTGTTACCACTTCTTCTTAATATATTCTGCTTCTGTTAGGTCCATGCCATTTCGGTCCTTTATCGAGCCCATCTTTGCATGAAATGTTCCCTTGGTATTTCTAATTTTCTTGAAGAGATCTCTAGTCTTTCCCATTCTGTTGTTTTCCTCTATTTCTTTGCATTGATCACTGAGGAAGGCTTTTTTATCTCTCCTGGCTATTCTTTGGGACTCTGCATCCAAATGGGAATATCTTTCCTTTTCTCCTTTGCTTTTCGCTTCTCTTCTTTTCACAGCTGTTTGTAAGGCCTCCTTAGACAACCATTTTGCTTTTTTGCATTTCTTTTCCATGGGGATGTTCTTAATCCCTGTCTCCTGTACAATGTCACGAACCTCCATCCATAGTTCATCAGGCACTCTATCAGATCTAGTCCCTTAAATCTATTTCTCACTTCCACTGTGTAATCATAAGGGATTTGATTTAGATCATACTTGAACGGTCTAGTGGTTTTCCTACTTTTTTCAATTTAAGTCTGAATTTGGAAATAAGGAGTTATGATCTGAGCCATAGTCAGCTTCCGGTCTTGTTTTTGCTGACTATATAGAACTTCTACATCTTTGGCTGCAAAGAATATGATCAGTCTGATTTCAGTGTTGACCATCTGGTGATGCCCATACACAGAGTCTTCTCTTGTGTTGTTGGAAGAGGGTGTTTGCTATGACCAGTGCATCAAGGAGCAGTGACTGTGAGGTTGCAGGAGGGCCAAGAGGAGCTACTCCACGTTCAAGATCAGGAGGGGCGGCTGTGAGGAGCTACCCCTCGTCCAAGGTAAGAGAAACCAAAGTAAGACAGTGGGTGTTGCGAGCCGGCCTCAGAGGGCAGACACACTGAAACCATAATCACAGAAAACTAGCCAATCTGATCACATGGCCCACAGCCGTTGTCTAACTCAGTGAAACTAAGGCATGCCGTGTGGGGTCACCCAAGACAGACGGGTCATGGTGGAGAGGTCTGACAGAGTGTGGTCCACTGGAGAAGGGAATGGCAAACCACTTCAGTATTCTTGCCTTGAGAACCCCGTGAACAGTATGAAAAGGTGAAAAGATAGGACACTGAAAGATGAACTACCCCCCCCCAAAAAAAAGATGAACTCCCCAGGTTGGTAGGTGCCCAATATGCTACTGGAGATAGGTGGAGAAATAACTCGAGAAAGAATGAAGGATTGTTTTGCCAAAGCAAAAACAATACCCAGTTGTGGATGTGACTGGTGTAGAAGCAAGATCTGATGCTGTAAAGAGCAATATTGCATAGGAACCCAGAATGTTAGGTCCATGAATCAAGGCAAATTGGAAGTGGTCAAACAGGAGATGGCAAGAGTGAACGTCAGTGTTCTGGGAGTCAGCGAACTAAGATGGACTGGAATGGGTGAATTTAACTCAGATGACTGTTATATCTACTACTGTGGGCAGGAATCCCTTAAAAGAAATGGAGTAGCCATCATGGTCAACAAAAGAGTCCGAAATGCAGTACTTGGATGCAGTCTCAAAAATGACAGAATGATCTCTGTTCATTTCCAAGGCAAACCATTCAATATCATGGTAATCCAAGCCTATGCCCCAACCAGTGACGCTGAATAAGTTGAAGTTGAACGGTTCTATGAAGACTTACAAGACCTTTTAGAACTAACACCCAAAAAAGATGTCCTTTTCATTATAGGGGACTGCAGTGCAAAAGTAGGAAGTCAGGAAACACCTGGAGTAACAGGCAAATTTGGCCTTGGAGCACAGAATCGTCAGTCCAAATCTTTGTTGTGACGAGACAAAGAAACGAGGAGCATACACTTGCCTGACAGAATGAAGCAGGGAAAAGGCTAATAGAGTTTTGCCAAGAGAACACACTGGTCATAGCAAACACCCTCTTCCAACAGCAAATAATTACTTTGCCCCAAGTGTCAGTAGTGTTGTTGTGGTTGGGAAACCCTGTCCTGGACTGTGAATCCAAAAGGCAAGTCTCCCCCATCTTTATATATCCAACTTTATAATGAGGGTTTCCTAGGTAGCTCAGTGGTAAAGAATTCACCTGCCAACTAGGAGACATTAGTTTGATCCTTGGATCCCCTGGAAGCTCCCCTGGAGAAACAAATGGCAATCTGCTCCAGTATTCCTGCATGGGAAACCCCGTGGACAGAGGATCCTGGCAGGCCACAGTCCATGGAATCATAAAGAGTTGGACATGACTTAGCTTTTGGAAGTCTCTGGTATAATGTCTGGAGCAGGCACCAAGCTGTTTATTGCATCAGTTATTGCATGGGTACTCTTGATGCAGAGGACATGATACTTCTGGTGGAAGTTCTGTCTTCCTAAATCCTTATGAACTCTCTTAACCACGGACTCTGATGTTTGCATATTTATCACATGTTTATCATGAAACTCCAAAAGACAGCCCCCATAGCTATGTAAGAGAGGCTATCTGCTTTTATATCTATATACTGGATATCTAAGCATGTTTAATTTCCTTCTTTTTTGTAGTACTTGGCCATGAGTGAGGGCCAAATCCATACAGATCCTCTGATGAACTACTGCTGAGTATGATTTAGACTTATATTAGATCTCTAATAAAGTCCTGAGAAGATTTCTAATCTTTTTTATTCCCCCTTGCTCTCTAGCCACTTGAACATTCCTCCCTGTGACCTCTGGAAATGGCTGGAAGGACATGAATCCCTAACCCTCTCAAGTCATTCCTTGATTCCTTGAATTGCTACCTGAATGAGCACAGAGGCACAGTCTCCCCTTTTCCCTCTGCCTCACCAGTTGCTACCAGTCAGAGAGGAAATGACTAAAGATGGAATGAAGGCCTCCAGCTGGGCTACGAGGAGATCTAGCCAGTTTTTAGCACCTTTTAATGTGAAAATGTCTCTCAGCAGGACTTCCTCGCTCACTGTTTGTTTAGTTATGTGGTCAGAAAGTGGACATAATTTTCTCGAATTATTCCTGCCAGACACTAAATTATATCTCAAAGAGCAAATCTTTTGATTTTTTTTTCCTCTACCATTCATTTTCATTTTTGTTACCACATCAAGGAACGATGGCTGATCCAGTTGAAACAATTTTCTTGCTAAATTCCAGTGGAAATGAAAAAAAAAAAAAAAAAAGAGCCAGTTCAGAAAATAAGCAAGAGGATTGAGTAGTTTATTTCTATAATGTGAAGTCCAAGATAGAATTCAGTTAAGTTTCCTTAGCATTCTGAAATTTCCCCTAGAGTCCAAGAAGAGAAACCATCCTAGGATAAGGGGAATGTAAAAGGTATTGGCTTAGATTTGCCAAGTACAGGGTGAGAGTGTGGGACTGGTTTACTGTCTGTTTGAAGTTGTCACTGAGTAGTAATGGGTTTGGAACAGAAGAGAAGAAGAGAAATTATGTCCTGCTGTGTAAAACAATTAAAGTTGACATTGGCTGTAAGCAGAAAAACTATTCAGGGGAGAAAGAAATTTTAGCTATGAGAAAATGATATAACTGCTAGCCTTTTATATTATTTCAGGACTAATTCTGTCATTTACAAGAACCGTCTATTTTTGTGCAGTGTGAACCCTTTTTATACACAAACATTAGTTACTCCATTTGACCAATAGGCACTGGCTGGTTTTAGGCACTGCCTGTGTGCTGGGATGCAGAAATGAAAGACATGTAGCCTACAGAGGCATTCCCTTATATCCAGTTTTCCAGATAACAGAATATCCATTTATCTAATCTGGTTGTGATTAATTATCTTTATCTGCAATCATGTTTCTGATGATAATAACTCCAGTTCTTATTTGCTGTGGGAGCCAAATGAGCTAGTTTATGTAAGAAAGCATGTTCACTGGGAAATATAAAGCACTATACACATCATTAAAGTAATGCTCAAAATTCTCCAAGCCAGGCTTCAGCAATACGTGAACCGTGAACTTCCAGATGTTCAAGCTGGTTTTAGAAAAGGCAGAGGAACCAGAGATCAAATTGGCAACATCCGCTGGATCATCGAAAAAGCAAGAGAGTTCCAGAAAAACATCTATTTCTGCTTTATTGACTATGCCAAAGCCTTTGGCTGTGTGGATCACAATAAACTGTGGAAAATTCTGAAAGAGATGGGAATACCAGACCACCTGACCTGCCTCCTGAGAAACCTGTATGCAGGTCAGGAAGCAACAGTTAGAACTGGACATGGAACAACAGACTGGTTCCAAATAGGAAAAGGATTACGCCAAGGCTGTATATTGTCACCCTGCTTATTTAACTTCTATGCAGAGTACATCATGAGAAACGCTGGGCTGGAAGAAGCACAAGCTGGAATCAAGATTGCCGGGAGAAATATCAATAACCTCAGATATGCAGATGACATCACCCTTATGGCAGAAAGCAAAGAAGAACTAAAAAGCCTCTTGATGAAAGTGAAGGAGGAGAGTGAAAAAGTTGGCGTAAAGCTCAACATTCAGAAAACTAAGATCATAGCATCTGGTCCCATCACTTCATCGGAAATAGATGGGGAAACAGTGGAAACAGTGACAGACTTTCTTTTTTTGGGTTCCAAAATCACTGCAGATGGTGATTGCAGCCATGAAATGAAAAGACACTTACTCCTTGGAAGGAAAGTTATGACCAACCTAGATAGCGTATTAAAAAGCAGAGACATTACTTTGCCAACAAAGGTCCGTCTAGTCAAGGCTATGGTTTTTCCAGTGGTCATGTATGGATGTGAGAGTTGGACTGTGAAGAAACCTGAGCACCAAAAAATTGATGCTTTTGAACTGTGGTGTTGGAGAAGACTCTTGAGAGTCTATGGACTGCAAGGAGATCCAACCAGTCCATCCTAAAGGAGATCAGTCCTGGGTGTTCATTGGAAGGACTGATGCTGAAGCTGAAACTCCAATACTTTGGCCACCTGATGCGAAGAGCTGACTCATTGGAAAAGACCCTGATGCTGGGAAGGATTGGGGGCAGGAGGAGAAGGGGACAACAGAGGATGAGATAGCTGGATGACCTCTCCAACTGGATGGACATGAGTTTGAGTAAACTTCGGGAGTTGGTGATGGACAGGGAGGCCTGGTGTGCTGCGATTCATGGAGTCGCAAGGAGTCAGACACGACTGAGCAACTGAACTGAACTGACTGATACACATCAATTATTATTTCATTTTTAGGGCCAAGTCTGAAATTATCTTATATCACTTCTGTCCAAATCTCAGTCAAGGTAACTTCAGGGGCATCTGGGAATGTAAAGGAGCACATGGGTTTTGGTTAGCACTTGACATAGACCCCACTTTAGAGGGACAGAGAGAGGGGGAAGTCTTAACTACCTAAATGCCTTAGGGAAAGATGATAACAGGACTTCCCTGAATGAAGTGGTGGTTACCCCTTATGCACTTAATGGGCATTTGTACCACATGATACCCTGTGCATATGGAGGTCAGTTCTATGTTTGAAACTTATTTTATTACTTTACTAGCTACTCCAGTATTCTTGTCTTGAG
Organism: Dama dama; assembly: GCF_033118175.1. Taxonomy (NCBI): domain Eukaryota; kingdom Metazoa; phylum Chordata; class Mammalia; order Artiodactyla; family Cervidae; genus Dama; species Dama dama. Next base: position 52,266,779 of record NC_083700.1, read on the forward strand.
AACCCCATGAACAGTATGAAAAGGTGAAAAGGTAAAAAGATAGGACACTGAAAGATGAACTCCCCAGGTCTGCAGGTGCCCAATATACTACTGGAGGTCACTGGAGAAATAACTCCAGAAATAATGAAGAGATGGAGCCAAAGCAAAATAGGCACCCAGTTGTGGATGTGACTCGTGATGCAAGTAAAGTGTAATGCTATAAAGAGCAATACTGCACAGGAACCTGGAATGTTAGGTCCATGAATCAAGGCAAATTGGAAGTGGTCAAACAGGTGATGGCAAGAGTGAACATTGACATTTTAGGGAACAGCGAACTAAATTGGACTGGAATAGGTGAATTTAACTCAGATGACTGTTATATCTACTACTGTGGGCAAGAATCCCTTAGAAGAAATGGAGTAGCCATCATAGTCAACAAAAGAGTCCGAAATGCAGTACTTGGATGCAATCTCAAAAGCGACAGAATGATCTGTTTGTTTCCAAAGCAAACCATTCAATATTACAGTAATCCAAGTCTATGCCCTTACCAGTAATGCTAAAGAAGCTGAAGTTGAACGGTTCTATGAAGACCTACAAGACCTGCTAGAACTAATACCAAAAAAAGATGTCCTTTTCATTATAGGGGACTGGAATGCAAAAGTAGGAAGTCAAGAAACACCTGGAGTAACAGGCAAATTTGGCCTTGGAGTATAGAATGAAGCAGGGCAAAGTCTAATAGAGTTTTGCCAAGAGAATGCACTGGTCATAGCAAACACCATCTTCATAGCAAACACCCTCTTCCAACAACACAACAGAAAACTCTACACATGGACATCACCAGATGGTCAATACCAAAATCAATTTTTTATATTATTATATTCTTTGCAGCCAAAGATGGAGAAGCTCTATACAGTCAGCAAAAACAAAACTGGGAGCTGACTGTGGCTCAGGTCATGAACTCCTTATTGCCAAATTCAGACTTAAATTGAAAAAAGTAGGAACAACCACTAGACCATTCATATTTGACCTAAATCAAACCCCTTACAATTACACAGTGGAAGTGACAAATAGATTCAAAGGATTATATCTGATAGACAGATGCCTGAAGAACTGTGGACAGATGTTCATGACATTGTACAGGAGGCAGTGATCAAGACCATCCCCAAGAAAGAGAAATGAAAAAGGCAAAATGTCTGTCTGAAGAGGCTGTACAAATAGCTGTGAAAAGAAGAGAAGCTAAAGGCAAAGGAGAAAAGGAAAGATATACCTGTTTGAATGCAGAGTTCCAAAGAATAGTAAGGAGAGATAAGAAAGCCTTCCTCAGTGATCAGTGCAAAGAAATAGAGGAAAACAACAGAATGGGAAAGACTAGAGATCTCTTCAAGAAAATTAGAGATACAAAGGGAACATTTCATGCAAAGATGGGCACAATAAAGGACAGGAATGGTATGGACCTAACAGAAGGAGAAAATATTAAGAAGAGGTGACAAAAATACACAGAAGAACAGTACAAAAAAGATCTTCATGACCCAGATAATCACGATGGTGTGGTCACTCACCTAGAGCCAGACATCCTGGAATGCGAAGTCAAGCGGGTCTTAGGAAGCATCACTATGAACAAAGCTAGTGGAGGTGATGGAATTCCAGTTGAGCGATTTCAAATCCTGAAAGATGATTCTGTGAAAGTGCTGCACTCAATATGTCAGCAAATTTGGAAAACTCAGCAGTGGCCACAGGACTGGAAAAGGTCAGTTTTCATTCCAGTCCCAAAGAAAGGCAATGCCAAAGAATACACAAACTACTGCACAATTGCACTCATCTCACACGCTAGCAAAGTAATGCTCAAAATTCTCCAAGCCAGGTTTCACCAGTACGTGAAACATGCACTTCCAGATGTTCAAGCTGGATTTAGAAAAGGCAGGGGAACCAGAGATCAAATTGCCAACATATGTTGGATCATTGAAAAAAGCGAGAGAGTTTCAGAAAAACATCTACTGCTTTATTGTCTGTGCCAAAGCTTTTGACTGTATGGATCACAACAAACTGTGGAAATTTCTTTAAGAGATGAGAATGCCAGACCACCTGACCTGCCTCCTGAGAAATCTGTGTGCAGGTCAAGAAGCAACAGTTAGAACTGGACATGGAACAGCAGACTGGTTCCAAAGTGGAAAAGGAGTATGTCAAGGCTGTATATTGTCACCCTGCTTATTTAACTTATATGCAGTGTACATCATGAGAAATGCTGGGCTGGATGAAGCACAAGCTGGAATCAAGATTGCTGGAAGAAATATCAATAACCTCAGATATGCAGATGACACCACCCTTATGGCAGAAAACAAAGAAGGACTAAAGAGCCTCTTGTTGAAAGTGAAAGAGGAGATTGAAAAAGTTGGCTTAGAACTCCACATTCAGAAAACTAAGATCATGGCATCCGGGCCCATTACTTCATGGCAAATAGATGGGGAAACAATAGAAAAAGTGACAGACCTTCTATTTTGGGGCTTCAAAATCACTGCAGATGGTGCCTGCAGCTCTGAGAATAAAAGACACTTGCTCCTTGGAAGGAAAGTTATGACCAACCTAGACAGCATATTAAAAAGCAGAGACATTACTTTGCCAGAAAGGTCCATCTAGTCAAAGTTATGGTTTTTCTAGTAGTCATGTATGGATGTGAGAGTTGAACTATAAAGAAAGCTGATCACTGAAGAATTGATGTTTTTGAACTGCGGTGTTGGAGAAGACTATTGAGAGTCCCTTGGACTGCAAGGAGATCCAACCAGTCCATCCTAAAGGAGATCAGTCCTGGGAGTTCATTGGAAGGACTGATGCTGAATCTGAAACTCCAATATTTTGGCCACCTGATGCGAAGAACTGACTCATTGGGAAAGGCCCTGATGCTGGGAAAGATTGAGGGCAGGAGGAGAAGGGGACAACAGAGGATGAGATGGTTGGATGGCATCACCAACTCAATGGGCATGAGATTGAGTAAACTCTGGGAGTTGATGATGGACAGGGAGGCCTGTCGTGCTGCAGTCCACAGGGTCACAAAGAGTCAGACACGACTGAGCGACTGAACTGACCTGAACTGAGCTATGTGATATCAGGCAGTTTAGTAAAGCTGTCTGAGCTTCAGTTTCCTCATTTGTGAAATGGGCCTGGCAATACCTTTCTTGGAGACTTTTATAAGAATTGAAAATAAACATGTGAAATGCCTTTTCTCAGTATCTGTTGCCCAAGTAGGTACCTAAAAATAGTATATATTAATGTTTCTACCCACTTCCTAAAGCTGTAAATGGAGACCCATAACACACCTTTGCCAAGGACACAGTTAGTAAAAGGCAGAGCTGAATCTAGCCCCCAGTTCAATTACTCCTAGTCTGATGTGCTTTCCCTTACACGACCTGTCCCACATTAATTTGTCACCAAGACTTGAGTCATCCTTCGAAATGTTGTTTTGAATTGTCATCTCTGTTTCTTAAGAAGGCCTCCTGCTTGGATTTATGCAGTAATCTTACTGGTGCCTTTCATTCCGATTTCTTTTCTGTTCTCATTCTTGGTGAATCTTCCAGATTGATTGTTTTCTTATCCTAGAATTTCCATTATCTACTACATCAGCTCTAAATCCTTCTGCCTGTTTTTAAAGGTCTTCTATAATCTGACCTTATCAGAAGACCCACGGAGCCTGGGGGACAGGTTGTATTATATGCATGTGACTGTATAAAGAAATGGCAACATATCTGCTGGTATGTGTTCCTTTCCTTCTTCCCAAATGATTGGCAGACTTTTTCTGTAGAGGGCAAGACAATAAATATCTTGGGTTTTGTGGGTCTCAGGGTCACCATCACAACTACTTAATACTACCATTGTGTGAAAGGAGCCATAAACTGTAAACAAATGTGGCTTTGTTCCAAGAACACTTTCTTACAAAAATAGGCTTCTGGCTGGAACTTGACAACTCCCCTTGTACACTGCAGCTTCATACCACCTGTCCTTTTCTCTCTTTCTCCTTTTCCTGGCACATACCCTCTTTTCCATATGAACTGGTTTTCTTGCCATCATATATATGTGGTATGAACATTCTTTTTTCCTCTGTCTTTGCTTGTACAACTCCAGAACCTAGCAAGCTCTTCTTTGTAACTATTCAGACACTTTTATCATTATGCTTGCCATCTGACCTCTTTTCCAGTCTAAACCATATCAACGACAACATTTAATTATATAAATGAAATTTATTGCTAATTGTTTCATGTGTGTCTTAGCTCCCCCAATTAAAATTGTACATTCCTATAGTCCCAAACTGTGCCTATTGTATATGTAATTAGATATTATAAAGTAAATACTAGTTGATTCAATTTTTTGGACCTGTATACTACTCTAGCAATATGAACTAAGAACTTGGCAGATAACCTGGCTTACTTCATAAATCTTCTGTGGAAGTTAGCGACTAAAAATGGTTAGTAAAGCAAATGGTGCCCAGTAAAACATAACTCAGAAAAACTGTCTACAGTGTCATTTTCATATTTTTAGTTTGTGTACAGAAATTCTCTCATAGTTTTCTATGGATTCATCTGAAGATTTATCTGCTTTGAAGCTAATCTTTTCAAATATTCCAGGCCCACTGTCTTTGGCACATAAATTTGCCAGTGCTCCAGGCCTAGAAAAAGATAGAGAAATGTTCAGCTGAGTCAGTATGGCTGAAATGTAGAGGGACTTCTTTGAAATGTAGTGTGACTTTGACAGCGGTGAATTGCTTCAGATTTCCCAGGTTTTTTTCCTCATATTTCTTTAAAAAAGTTAACATATATTAACAGATGCTAGATATTAGGGATTCAGGCATGTGGATAAGCTTCATAAAGGAAGCTCTGCTCAGTTGCTGAGCAAACAGTTTCTGATACACTTTGATGTTATTTCTTGCTTGAGATTTTACTAGTAAACGTTTTGGCTTAGTCAATTTATTTTGGATGTTTTGTATATTATCCAGTAAGGTGGAGTAGTGATGACAAAATTTTATTATGTCTTTTGAATGGTTTACAGACAATCTGTGAGCCTTTATTAATCTTGGGTATGTTCTCCTACCTCTTTTTAGCTTTTCCAAATTGTTCTGTCTCCAGTGTCTCCTAGGAGACTATAAGGGCAGATATCTACTTTTATATTTCTTTGATCTTCCCTTATTCTCTATACACTGATTTTGATTGCTTGAATGAATAAGTGGCTGAACAATCTAGGAGAATAAATATATATCAAATGGCTGTATATAATGGAGAAAGATGTTTGTATGTATTTTATAAAAAAATGCTCAGATGAAGTTGTCAAGGCAGGAAAGTATAAAAAGATTTCTTAGATCTTTAACAGATTCTTCTTCAACTGGCCTGTTTAAGTTAGTTCTCTTTGGTAGGCTATGCTCACCTATTATCAGGGAAATATCAATAGGAAATTCCAAAATTTTCCAAGAGACTGAGATGCTGGGACTACTGAGGTCATTAAGGTTATCTAATAGTGTTAAATGTTCATCCTTTGAAAGCCCTAAGAAAAGGCTCCCACATTTGCTCATATGATACCTGTTCATGTAAATCTACATAATCAAATGAGGGCTTATAGTTCTCACATCTGGAGAACTGTGTGTTTTTTGGTTAAATGGTGTTGTGTATCTGCTTAAATTATTTTTCTTGTTTCAAAAATAAGGGAAAGTCCCATATTCCAAACACAAATTTTATAATGATATCACTTTCACACTCCTGCTTCTGATAGAATAAATTCTTAAATCAGTATCCTATAATTTTGTCAATAAAAGAGATTCTAATTATTTTTTCAGAAAACACCCAGGTCCCTCTTTAGATTTGGTGAACTCTGGCATTTTAATAGACATTTTGATTTTTTTTTAAAAAAGCCCTATTTTTAAAGAGGTTAATTAAAACAAATAGGATGGAAACTTGACCAGTTTTAATATTTCATTAAAATATTTTGTGGATATTGCCTTTCTTCCTCACTTTGCTAGATTTTTCCAGTGCTGCTAATCTCTGTCTCTGTTCTATCCTGGTCTCTAAATGTGTTTGTTCCATACAGTTTGTGTATATGTTCACTCATTAATTCAACAAATACTTATCAAGTAGTTACTTAAACACTTACAGTCTTAGATGCTCTCAAACCAATAAACATGCCATCAAGGATCAGCTTGAAAACTTTCTGGTACTTGATACATTGCAGAAATATCAAATTCACTTAAGTTCAATATATGTTTAAAGAATTGGCTCTATTTTGTGAACAATATGCCTGCCTTTTTGAAAAAATGCAACTCAATTCTTTTTGAGCCCCTTGAAGATTAAGTGTGGCTCTCACGTAGCCTTGCATTTAAAATTCCTTCTATAGGTTAAGAACTCAGTAGGTATGTGTTGAACAAATACGTAGATTATCAGCCTGCAGTGTATAAGTTTATTTATTTTTTTACTTAGAAACTTTTGGTAAGAACATTTAACATGAGATTTACCCTCAACAAATTTTTAAGTGTGCAATACAGTATTCTTATCTATAGGTAGGATGTTGTACAGCAAATTTCTAGAATTTATTCATTTTGTGCGGCTGACATGTTATGTCCACTGAATAGCATCCCCAATTTCCCTCTCCTTCCAGCTGCTTGCTGGCAATCATTGTGTTTCTGTGAGTTTGACTATCTTGTTGTGAAAGTGTTAGTCACTCAGTCGTGTCTGACTCTTTGTGACCCCATGGACTGTAGCCTCTGTCCATGGAATTCTCCAGGCAAGAATACTGGAGTGGGTAGCCATTTCCTTCTCCAGGGGTTCTTCCTGACCCAGGGGTAGACCCCAGGTCTCTCACATTGCAGGCAGATTCTTTATCATCTGGAGCACAAGGGAAGCCCTTGACTATCTTAGATACCTCATATAAATGGAATCATGCAATCAATCATACAGTAATCTTCTATGACCAGCTTATTTAGCGTAACATCCCTCAGCTTCATTGTATTATTGTGTACTGGCAGGATTTCCTTCTTTTTCAAGGTTGGGATAGTCAATGGTATGTATATACCACATTTCTTTATTCATCCATCAATGGACATTTAGGTTATTTCCATATGTTGGCTACTGTGAATATTGCTGCAGTGAACATGGAAATGCAGCTGTCTCTTCGAGATCTTGATTTCAGTTCTTTCAGATGCAAGTCCAGAAGTGAGATTGCTGGGTCATATGGTGGTTCTCCTTTATATTTCTCTGAGGAGCCTCCACACTGTTTTCCATAGCACTGTACCATTTTGCATTTCTATTAGCCATGTACAAGAGTTACAGTTTTTCCACATCTTTGTCAACACTTTTTATTTTTGTTTTTAATGATAGCCATCCTAACAGATGTGAGGTGATAATCTCATTGTGGTTTTGATTTTTTAGGCAAGAGTACTGGAGTGGGGTGCCATTGCTTTCTCTCAAGCAGACATTGCTAGCCAACTATATATTATTGAAAGTGCCCAGATAATTAACTGCCATGGAAAGATACATTTGTTTCATGGTTTAAACCAAGTGTTTTTACTTTTTTTCCATTTATTTTTATTATTTCGAGGCTAATTACTTTACAGTATTGTAGTGGTTTTTGTCATACATTGATATGCATCAGCCATGGATTTACATGTATTCCCCATCCCGATCCTCCCTCCCACCTCCCTCTCTACCCGATCCCTCTGGGTCTTCCCAGTGCACCAGGCCCGAGCACTTGTCTCATGCATCCAGCCTGGGCTGGTGATCTGTTTCACCCTAGATAATATACATGTTTCGATGCTGTTCTCTCGAAACATCCCACCCTCGCCTTCTCCCACAGAGTCCAAAAGTCTGTTCTGTACATCTGTGTCTCTTTTTCTGTTTTGCATATAGGGTTATCGTTACCATCTTTCTAAATTCCATATATATGTGTTAGTATACTGTACTGGTCTTTATCTTTCTGGCTTACTTCACTCTGTATAATGGGCTCCAGTTTCATCCATCTCATTAGAACTGATTCCAATGAATTCTTTTTAATGGCTGAGTAATATTCCATGGTGTATATGTACCACAGCTTCCTTATCCATCCATCTGCTGATGGGCATCTAGAAACCAAGTATTTTTAAAAGAGGGCTTTAGAGTTCCATGGGATAATGGTAAAGATCTTTTGTGAGGAAGTGTATTCTTTGGTCACCTAAGCTTAAGAAATGCTGGGTTAAACAAGGAAAATAATCTTTGTTGCAGCTTCTCAGAGTCTTTAGCGTGCATTGTGAAAATCCAAGAAGAGTGATAGAGTGTGTAGCATATCCCCAACATATGTGACCATAAAATTCCACTAATAGAACATTTCTCAGTACTGGTGCTTGTACAAAATAAACTTCAGGAATTATATTCCAATTGTGTTCTGTTAGGTCCTAGGACACAGGAGAGGTTCTTGGAGATTTCTACAGGGCAGGGTAAGCCATGGTAGGAAAACAGGCTTTCACTGTAGCTTAAAGCAGAAAAAAAAAATGTAGTTTTATCAGCTTGTGTGTTTGAATTCTACATGACATTGTATATAGGCTACTGTAAAATATTTGTTAATTATTGCTCTAGGGTTGATGCTTTTGAACTGTGGTGCTGGAGAAAACTCTTGAATCCCTTGGACTGCAAGGAGATCAAACCAATCAATTCTAAAAGAAATCAATCCTGAATATTCATTGGAAGGACTGATGCTGAAGCTGAAGCTGCAATACTTTGGCCACATGATGGGAAGCACTGACTCATTGGAAAAGACCCTGATGCTGGGAAAGATGGAAGGCAGGAGAAGGGGATGACAGAGGATGAGATAGTTGGATGGCATTACCGACTTGGTAGACATGAGTTTGAGCAAGCTCTGGGAGTTGGTGATGAACAAGGAAGCCTGGTTTGCTGCGGACCATGGGGTTGCAAAGAGTCAGACATGACTGAGTGACTGAACTGAACTGAAGGTTGGGGGAAAATTAGTTTTTTTTTAAAAAAATAAACAGTGAAATTTCCAACTTAACTCTAAAAGTGGCTATGACATCCCTTATGCAGTAATAAATTTCATAAAGGTATACCCTCCCAGCCCTGTTATTTAGAATGTCCCTCAGACATATTAAAGCAAGTTCACATACAGTCCACATACATCCATACAGATATCTACAGAGATGTAGACTTGATGTACTGAACTTCCAAATTAGTTTTCTTCCTCAAGTCCTTTTCTTTCAACCCAGAATATTCTACCTCTTAGGATTCTTTGTGGCTTTTGTTGAGTATTATTCTGAAATGGTTTGGTCATACTGGGTTGGCCAACCCAATGTAAGCATATAGAGTTTAATAATGAATAACTTTTTATTAAGAAACGCAATGTGAATAAAAAGTGTAAAATTAAAATTCATAAAGCATAATATAATTAACTCCTGTCTATCTACAACTCTGTTGAAACTGTCGGTATATTTTTTCCTAAATCCCAGAATCCCCCTGCCATTCCCTCTTTGATTTTAGAGTTTGTCATTTCTATGTATTGAATTTTTATTTCATAAATATGTATACCTGAACAGCACAGTATACTTTTGCATGTCTTTCCCCCCTCATAAACTATCATCTTTATTGGCTTTATTGGCACTGTATTTTTTGCTCAGCATTGTATTTATGAAATGTATCCAGTTGATACAGTAACTCTGGTTCATTTATCTTAATTACTATTAGGTGAGCTTCCTAGGTGGCACTAGTGGTAAAGAACCTGCCTCCCAATGCAGGAGACATAAGAGATACAGGTTCTGTCTCTGGGTCAGGAAGATCCCCTGAAGGAGGAAATGGCAACTCACTCCAGTATTCATGCCTGGAGAATCCCATGGGCAAAGGAGCCTGGTGGGCTACAGTCTACAGGGTCACAAAGTGTCGGACATGACAGGTGATTTAGCACACACGCATGCTATTTGGTATTCTCTAAGTCATCCAGTGATGAACATATTTAGATTGTTCCCCACTTTTTTGCAATTAAAAATGAGGCTGCCATGAATAATATTTTAATAGTAATAATTTAAACTTTTCTTTATGCACGCATGCAAAAGTTTCTTTTCCAAAAAGTGAAATTTATGGATCATGGGGTGGATACATGTTTAACTTTCCTAGATTGCTTCTCAAGTGATTGTGTCAATTTATACACCCACCAATGGTTTTCTTTCACCAACCAATATTTCTCTTGACTATACATCCTTGCCAACACTCAGAATGATAAAGTTTTGGCCAGTAGGATGAGTGGGAAACAGTATTTTCATATTATTTTAATTTGCATTTCATTGTTTATTAGTGATTATAGCTTCTTACATGATTTTTGGCCTTTGGGGTTTCTTATACTTTAAAACCCTCTTCATCTCTTTTGCTCATCTGAAATCTTTCATGTTTATTTAATACCCTTTGTGGAAAAAAAAAATCTTTAGGCCCATTCTGGAATGTGATAGGGTAATTTTGTGGTTTACTATGAAAAAAAGTCATTCTGTCTTCATCATATTCAGACTGGTTGGAGAAGAATTTGACCTGTTAGCCCCATGTGACATTTTGAATCACTTATCTATGTGATTCAAACTATGTGATTCATAACTTAAGGCTATGTTGAGTCAATGGCTACAACAAAATTTCACCACCATTTGAGGACCCTGAACAAGGCACAGAGGACTGAAACATATTGTCTGTAAAGATTCAAGCCTAGGTGAGAAGCTTCAGTCTCCCAAGATAAAGCTAGAGATTTACTAAGACGCTACACTTCAGCTTTCACTTTTCATCTGAAAACCTCGAGGCATTCAGGAAACATTAATTAATTAAGCTTTATAGCAGCCCTGTGAAACAGGTAAGGATATTCAGGAATGCTTCTCCAGGGAGCAACATGGCAGCTGCTTGGCAACAGGCAGGAATACTCAGTGGCAGACAGAAAGGAGTTACAGACACGTGCAATTAAAAAATGAGAAGGGCACTTGGAGGTGGGGTTTTTGCCTTGGAATTTGGCTGGGCTCCTAGCACTGATCGCTCTCGCGTCAGCAGGAGGGCTGGTTCTGGCAGTGAGTACTGCTGAAAGTTCAGGTGAGCCTGGACCATTTTGAGTCTAAGTGCAGTATTTCAGTGTTTCCTTAGAGAAGATGATGTTTGCTTGTTTGTTGATTCATTTAATTACATGAGCTACCACTCCTCATGCTTCAAAGCTTACTCTGAGGGGTGAACAGAGCTAATGTAGAAAAATAAGTAAAATATGGACCCTTCTGAGTGAAAATGTCTATTTTTCATGATCAAAAGATTTCCTATGAGTTTTCTTTTTTCTGTCAAGACAATCTGGGGCAGAGAACACCAATTAGAAACAAAAATCACATCAACAATGCCAGTATTTAGAATTTAGAAGGGATTTAGAAGGAGAAATGTTTACTGTTTAAAAGTTCAAAATTTAGATAAATTAGTTTTCTTTAGTAAAGGAAAAATAGGAGTATAATCTAATTGTCTTTTCTTCTGTCTAGAAGGTTTTAATTTTAAGATCTTGTGTTATTTTTTTTGTGAACACAAGCACCACAGTTAAAAGTTTGAGCTCAAAAGAGTTTCAGTGAGTCCTAGAGAAGAATTATTCACTTTCAGTGTTAAAGGAGAATAAAATTAATTTAATTAGGTATTTCTACCTGTGCCAAGTAACTGATATATGTTAATTTTATGAATGCTCAAAATACTGCACAATTGCACTCATCTCACACTCTAGTAAAGTAATGCTCAAAATTCTCCAAGCCAGGCCTCAGCAATATGTGAACTGTGAACTTCCAGATGTTCAAGCTGGTTTTAGAAAAGGCAGAGGAACCAGAGATCAAATTGGCAACATCCACTGGATCATCGAAAAAGCAAGAGAGTTCCAGAAAAGCATCTATTTCTGCTTTATTGACTATGCCAAAGCCTTTGACTGTGTGGATCACAATAAACTGTGGAAAATTCTGAAAGAGATGGGAATACCAGACCATCTGACCTGCCTCTTGAGAAACCTGTATGCAGGTCAGGAAGCAACAGAACTGGACATGGAACAACAGACTGGTTCCAAATAGGAAAAGGATTACGCCAAGGCTGTATATTGTCACCCTGCTTATTAAACTTCTATGCAGAGTACATCATGAGAAACGCTGGGCTGGAAGAAGCACAAGTTGGAATCAAGATTGCCGGGAGAAATATCAATAACCTCAGATATGCAGATGACACCACCCTTGTGGCAGAAAGTGAAGAGGAACTAACAAGTCTCTTGATGAAAGTGAAAGAGGAGAGTAAAAAAGTTGGCTTAAAGCTCAACATTCAGAAAACTAAGATCATGGCATCTGGTCCCATCACTTCATGGGAAATAGATGGGGAAACAGTGGAAGCAGTGTCAGACTTTATTTTTTTTGGCTCCAAAATCACTGCAGATGGTGATTGCAGCCATGAAATTAAAAGACATTTACTCCTTGAAAGGAAAGTTATGACCAACCTAGATAGCATATTAAAAAGCAGAAACATTACTTTGCCAACAAAGGTCCATCTAGTCAAGGCTATGGTTTTTTCAGTGGTCATGTATGGATGTGAGAGTTGAACTGTGAAGAAAGCTGAGTGCTGAAAAATTGATGCTTTTGAACTGTGGTGTTGGAGAAGACTCTTGAGAGTCCCTTGGACTGCAAGGAGATCCAACCAGTCCATCCTAAAGGAGATCAGTCCTGGGTGTTCATTGGAAGGACTGATGCTGAAGCTGAAACTCCGATACTTTGTCCACCTGATGCGAAGAGTTGACTCATTGGAAAAGACCCTGATGCTGGGAGGGATTAGGGGCAGAAGGAGAAGGGGACGACAGAGGATGAGATGGCTGGATGGCATCACCGACTCAATGGACGTGAGTTTGAGTAAACTCTGGGAGTTGGTGATGGGCAGGGAGGCCTGGCTTGCTGCGATTCATGGGGTCGCAAAGAGTCGGACATGACAGCAACTGAACTTAACTGAACTGATGTATATCTTTTCTTCAACATCTAATATTGGGTTGGTCAGAAAGTTCATTTGGGGAAAAACCCAAATGAACTTTCTGGCAAACCCAATATGTTAATTTCACAGAAAGATATACAATGAAAAGTAAAATATCCCCACCCTCACCATCTCTTCCTTTTGTATATATTTTCAGAAGAGTAAAAAAGGTTTTATGCACATACCTGTATGTGTAGAAATATATATGGTGAATGTACAATTGTATGTATGTTTATGTATATATATTTAAAGTACATGTGTAATTTTAATTTATGCAAATGGAATCATACTATGCATACTACTGCCTTCATAGATTTTAAGATGTAATATATGTGGGAATTTTTTCCCCTTAAGCATGTACAGAGCACTCTCATTATTCTTGACTGCATGATATTTCATTGTGTGAAGGTACTGGAGTATATTAACTGGTGCTTATTGATGGATATTTAGATTGCTTCCTTATTTTATAATTATAAACAATTATAAAGATATATCTGTATCCTGGGATATATTTTTGTATACACATGTCCATAGAAAAATTTCTAGCCATGGAGCAGTTGGGTTAAAGAATGTGTATTTAGAAATTTAATAGATATGAGACAAATTGCTATCCGAAAATATGTAAATTTATACTTTTCTGTCAATAATAGAAATTCCTGTTTCCACACACTGTTGGCAACACTGGGTATTACGGTTTTTAAATTTTTGCCAGATAGGTGAATTGTGGTAGTTCATTATTTTGATTTATATTTCTTTAAATTTAAGAAAAGTTGAACATGTTTTTATATGTATAAAGGACCTTGTTATTAGTTTTCCAGTGAACTACCTGTTCATTGTCATTGACTGTTTTCTATTGCATTGTTTTTTAAAAATATTTGTTTATTTCTGCCTGTGCTGGTCTTTGTTGTTGCATGGGCTTTTCTCTAGCTGTGGAGAGCAGGGGCTCCTCTCTGGTTGCAGTGTGTGGGCTTCTCACTGCAGTGGCTCCTCTCGTTGTGGAGCACAGGCTCAGGGGGCTCCGGCTTCAGTGGTTGCAGCTCCCTGGCCCTAGAACACAGGATCAACAGTTGCGGTGCTGGACTTAGTTGTTCCGTGGTATGTGGGATCTTCCCGGGTCAGGGATTGAAGCCACGTCTCCTGCGTTGACAGGTAGATTCTTTTTTTAAAAAAATTATTTATTTTTAGTTGGAGGGTAATTGTTTTACAGTATTGTGTTGGTTTCTACAAACATCAACATGAATCAACCATAAATTTACCCATGAGCATGTGGATTCTTTACCACTGAGTCACCAGAGAAGCCCTACATTGTCTTTTAAAAATTTACTTATATAAGGTCTTTCTAAAAAGTAGGAAATTAGCTTTTTGTACATGGAACAATGGACTGGTTCCAAACTGGAAAAGGAATATGTCAAGGCTGTATTTTGTCATCCTGTTTATTTAACTTATATGCAGAGTACTTTATGCAAAATGCTAGGCTGGATGGAGCACAAGCTCCGAATCAAGATTGCCAGGATAAATATCAATAACCTCAGACAGGCAGATGACACTGCTCTTATGGCAGAAAGTGAAGAAGGACTAAAGAGCCTCTTGATGACAGTGAAAGAGGGAAGTGAAAAAGTTGGCTTAAAACTCAACATTCAGAAAACAGATCATGGCATCCGGTCCCATCACTTCATGACAAATAGATGGGGAAACAATGGAAGCAGTGACAAACTTTATTTTCTTGGGCTCCAAAATTACCACAGGTGGTGACTGCAGCCATGAAATTAAAAGATGCTTGCTTCTTGGAAGAAAAGCTATGACAAACTTAGACAGCATATTAAAAAGCAGAGACATTACTTTGCTGACAAAGATCCATCTAGTCAAAGCTATGTATGGATGTGCGAGTTGGACCATAAAGAAAGCTGAGCACCAAACAATTGATACTCTTGAACTGTGGTGTTGGAGAAGACTCTTGAGAGTCCCTTGGACAGCAAGGTGATCAAACCAGAAAGGACTGATGCTGAAACTGAACCTCCAATACTTTGGCCACCTGATGGTGAACTGACTCATTGGAAAAGACCCTGATGGTGGGGAGGATTGAAGGCAGGAGGAGAAGGGGACAACAGAGGATGAGATGATTGGATGGCATCATCAACTCAATGGACATGAGTTTGAGTAAATCTGGGAGATGGTGATGGACAGGGAAGCCTGGCATGCTACAGTTCATGGGCTTACAAAGAGTCAGACATGACTGAGCTACAAACTGAATTGAACTCATATTGAACATATTTTTGAAGTAATTGGATTTTTTTACTCTTTTTTTTGTGCATAAATTTTATATTTTTATGTAAGCAATTTCTTTAGGTAATAAAAATTTATTTATGTAAATAATTTCTTTAAAAAATTGCTTCTAGGTTTTTTTCTTTTGTTTTCCAGAGATATTTTCAATTCTAAGTTTATAAGCCAATTTGCCTGTGTTTATTCTAGTGCTTTCACAGGTTTTATTACAACTTTTCAATTCATCTTTTTTTTTTAAAATAAGAAGCAATATAGCATTGGATTGTACTTGGGAGCAGACTGAACAAGTAGGGGCTATGGGACGCAGGCTTTGTTGTAATAAGATGATGAAGTGACCTCAAGTACCTGTGAGAGGATGTGATTGGCTTGTTTGAATGATTTTGCAGACTAGCAGAAAAATGAAAGCATTTATAAGGACAAAGTAGAGTGCACCTGGTCCTGCTGATAGGGGAATTAGCCAGGTGAGGAGCCTTTCCACTGGGTGAGGGACATATCTGGTAAGTGCAAGGGAACTTAAGCTTTTGGGCCTTGTGAGGCTTGAAGATATCAAGGCAGCATATAGCCTTACATGATAGTCTTCCATTTTCAATTTTCTAGTTCATTAAAAGATCAACATTATACACATTGCTTAACTTTATGTTTGAATATGTTAAAAACGTCAAAGTTTTGCAAAACTCTTTTCTGAGAAAATATTGCTTTTACTTGTTAAACCCAGGTTTCTAAGTAAGATTTTGGTTTGAAAACAAACCAAAAAAAGCTTGGAAACCAAAGGACCACAATCTGCTGTTTCCCTCTTATATCACTAAACTTGTTCCCTACTTGATGATAATTAAGAAGGGACAAATAGCAAATGATGAACCATATGTAGAAGAATCAGTCCTATGATATATTTTAACCTTCCTCCCTATACTCTTCCTCTGTAATTAATAAGTATTTTGAGAAAGAAATACTTGAAGCTAAGTAATTATTTTATTCTACATCAAACTTTCAGTTTATTCACTTATATTTAAATGGACTCATGATTTCCTGTATTTCTCAGTGAGTTATATTTCATTAATATCTTTATTTTAACACTCAAATTGTCTGTAATTCAGTCAATGCGAACTCCTTCAAGCTGATATTATAAGGGTATGATGGGGTTGAAATCTACCATCTTGCTGCTTGTTCTTTGTTCTACTTTTCCTCCCTCCCCCCCTTCATTTGGATTGCATGCTTTAAAAATAATTTTTTTCTTTTCCTTTTATTGGATTTTGAACCAATAATTCTTTTGTTGTTTTATTTCAGTAGTCATTTAAAGCTTATAATATCTATCTTTAACTTATCACAATCTATTTTCAAGTAACAGGACACAACTTTGTGTATCTTTTAAGATCTATAAAGCAGTATACTTCCATTTCAACTCTCCTGGTGTTTGAGCTATTATTATACATCTTACTGCTGTATTTGTTATAAATTCTACAATTCGTTGTTATTTTTGCTTTAAAATATCATTTATATTTTAAGTGATTAAAAAGAAAGAAAATATTATTTTATATTTGCCCACATATTTTCTAATGTTCTTCATTCCTCTGTGTCAGTATATCTACAACTGGTATCTTTTTCCTTCTGCCTACATGGCTTTCTTTAATAGTTCTTACTGTGCAGTTCTGTATTATTTTTTATTTCAGCTTTTATATATCTGAAAAAGTCATTATTTCATGTTCATTTTTGAAAGATATTTTCTCTTGACATAGAATTCTAGGTTTAAAGATTTTTTTACTTTCAAGACTTTAAAGATGTCACTCCATTGTCATTAGCTTGCATTGTTCCTCATGAGAAGTCTGCCGTCATTTGTAAGATCATTTCTATAATTTGTCTTTTTTTCTGACTACTTTTCTGATTTTTTAATTACTGATTTTAAAGTTTGTTTAATATGTTTCAGTATAATTTTCAGATTTTTTGGAGTCTACTGAGCTTCTTTGATCTTTGGGTTTAAAGTTTTCATCAATTTAGAAAATGTTCAGCTATAATTTTTTCAATTATTTTTCTGTCTCTATTTCCTATTCCCTTTAGGAACTCCAATTACTTAAGTTAGGTCACCTAAAATGGTTTACTTTTTTTCTGTTTGTTTTATTTTGTATAACTTCTGTTGTATGTCTGAAAGTTTGCTACTCTTTTTCCCTGAAATTTGTAAGTTACTCTTATCCTATCCTAAGTGTTTTCCATTACAGAGATCATAGTTTTTATTTTTAAATGTTTGATGTGAGTTTTTAAATCTTCTATGTATGCAGTTAACATAATCTTTCTTCTTGCTTCCTGAATGCATGAAATAGTTACAGTAGTGTTTTTGTTTTTGTCTACTAATTCTGTTTTGCGTCACTTGGCTTTAGATTGCCTCTCCTTATTATTGGTCACATATCCACCACCCACCCCCACCCCCCCCGCCCCCCGGATGCTAAGTAATTTTTGATTTCTTGCCAGATTTTGTGATTTTATCTTTCTGTGTGCTAGATATTTTTGTGTTGCTACAATATACAATATGTCTTCATTTTAATCTTTGTTAAGCATAACTGGGGTAATGTTTACTCAGGGGTACATTTTTCCTATTGCTGAGGCAAAAGCCTTCTGAATACACTGCTGATGCTCTGTGAGTTATTTAGTTTCTCACTTTGGCTGATAGAAATAGGAACTATACATACCTTTCCCTGTGTGAGCTCTAGATATTTCCCCCTCTAGTCTCTTTTAGAAGTTCTTTCCTTTGCCTTGAGTTGTGTTGATCATTGTTCAGCTGATAGTCAAGTGGGACTCTGCAGAGCTGAACCGTGTCTTTTCTCTCTCTCTCTTTTTCTCAGTGAATCTCTCTTCTCTCTGTTTTTTGGTTTGTGAATTATAGCTGTGATGCCTGATGTCTCAGCTCAGGGTAAGAGAGCCTCCAGCCTGCAGGGACTTTCTGGGCCTGGCTACTTGTTGTGGAGGATCCTCTTGCCGGTGCATCCTGGCCACCTGGTGTCTCTAGGTGAAGGTAGCATGGTATCAGTCCTGGTGGGAAGGAGAGTATTACTTCTGGCTGTTTATTATCTGTAAGGCTTCTCACCGATCTGATCTGCTTCCCCTTTCCTCACTTTGGTGTTGGCAGTGGGACTCACCTTTGATCTAGATGAGTAATGAGTATACTGGGGGATCTTTTGTTGCTCTGTTGGAGGTTGGGAAACACCAGGGTTAAATCTTTATTAGGGTGAGAGTGGAAGGGACATTGATGCCCTTGCCCACCCCTGCCCCACCATGTTATTCCTCTAGTCCTGGGGTTCCCTAACCAGTTTACTTTCTCTTTCCACCTTTCAGAGTTCTCATTTGGTTGTGTCTTGCATTATTGCCAGGATTGTACTTAGAGAGTTGGAACAGGAGGAAAGAGCTTATGACATTTTGTTAGAATCAGAAGTTTCAAGACTTACTTTTTTTAATAATTGGAAATTATTTTTTATTGTAGTAAAATATACCTAATATAAAATTTGCCATTTTAACTATTGTAAAGTGTACAGTGCAGTGGCATTAAGTATATGCACACTGTTGTGAAGCTACCACCAGTATCCATCTCCAGAATGTTTCTTCTTCCCAAACCGAAACTCTGCACCCATTAAATCACTCCCCCTCCCTACCCCCCCCCCCAAGTCCCTAGTAACCACCATGCTACTTTCTGTCTCTGAATTTGACCACTTTAAATAACTCATATGAATGGAATCATACTGTTATTTGTCTTTTTGTGACTGTCTTATTTCACTCAGTGTAATGTCCCCAAGATTCATCTGTGTTGGTTCATTCATCTAGCTATTTGATAAATAGATGAAAATACAGGTTTAGTAGTTTTTCCAAACCACAGCTCTTAAACGTGGTGGGATTTTAAACCCATGTCTGCATAATGATTGCCCTGGTCACAGGTCTGCTTGTTGTCATGTAAAGGCTGTCAGTATAATTCCATTCATTCATTTATTTTTTGATTCTTTCAAGTAGCATTTATTGAGCTCATGCTGAGTGCTGGGCTTTAGGGATGGAGGTGTTTGGTACAGAGCTACAAGATGCTGTTTCTGAGTTCAGCAAGCTCACAGCCTGACAGGAGACGGAATCGGTAAACAGTGGTTTACTGTATAACCACAGTCAGTGGTTGTAGTGGGACATGATATGCCATGTAAGAGAGGAAAGTGCTGAAGAGCAGGGAACCCCCACTGACTCTCAAAGTCATGAATGTAGTTTCTGGAGAGAATGTTGCCTTAACTGGAGTTTGAAGGCAACCTGACTTGTATTTTCTATTATAACCTAATACAATACCAGGAGTACTGGAGACACTATTGAATTTTGCTTATTGCAGTTAGTTGCAGGAGTTAACCAGAAAATTGAGACAGGCGTGTATGTGTGTGTGGAAACATCTTCTAAGAAGAAGAAATGATGTAGGAAAAGGGATACAGATGATGTATAATATGGTCCATTTGAGGAAATGCAGAGATCGGTGCAGCAGAAGTAGATGGGGTATGTTGGGGAGCAGCAGTAGAGGAAGCTAATCACGGAGTAGGCGCAGGTCATGGAGTGTACTGCATACAGTGTAAGAGAGGAGAGTCATTGGAGGGCAGTGGTGTGAATGTAGCTGAAATCATTTAGAAGCAGCTACTGGAAAATGTGCTCTGGTTCTGTTGTCCTATTTGGGTAAGGATTTTGCCAGAAGATTTGATTCGTTCTTAGATCAAACATCTTTTGAAAAGTGTAGGCTTCTATCCTGCTGCTTTTACAATTACTCTTCTGTCCTGAGAGAAATTTGCTTCAGTGCATAGCAATCATACGCCATCTACATATTTAACCACTCTTAGAATACCTCCGATGCTGTGGCAGACACTGCTGTACTCTTCCCTGTGGGCGCAGGAGGAATGAATTGCCCTGTAACACGCTCAGTGAAACCCTCCCTGTGTGTGATTTCCCCCAGGTGGAGGACTCGGGCACACGGGGTAAACTTTTCAGGGCTTGAATGTGTCTTCGCCTTCTTCTTTGGAGCCACAGACCATCTGGAAATAAATATCTTTTTATGTTGAGTCAAGTTCAAAACAACGTACAAGGCACCCAATTTACACCTGTGGGGAAAGAAGAAACTTCAGTGAGAGCTAATTGAATAGCTCTGCCCTTGCAGCA
The DNA here is from genome assembly GCF_033118175.1 of Dama dama. Classification (NCBI taxonomy): domain Eukaryota; kingdom Metazoa; phylum Chordata; class Mammalia; order Artiodactyla; family Cervidae; genus Dama; species Dama dama. The sequence goes on from NC_083700.1 coordinate 52,287,178, forward strand.
GGCACCTGTGTTTCTGTTAGTGGAGAGAAGTCCCCTGGAGAACCAAGAATCAGGCAGCCCGGTTTTCCTGGGAACCCTTGCGTTCCAGAGAAGTGCAGGATTTCAGAGGCGGTCTTTCTGTTTTCTGAGCATGCAGAGTGTTTGCAGGATGAGCAGTCTGTTATTTCTCTGACAGCTGCAGCAGCCCCCTCTGAGGCTCTTCAAGCTGCCCCCAGAGGGTGGTCACTGGGGATGGGATGATGGGAGGGGGACCCCAGGGTGGAACACATGATCCTCCCCTGAAAGAACCCATCATCTGATGATTTTATAGGTATTTGCCTCTGGAGTATGGAGGACTGTCAAACCAGTAGCTAGTGAGTCATGATAGAGCGGGTCAGACTTGCCGAGGCGCAAGGGAGACAGCACCACTGGTTGAGAGAGCCAGGCAGGGTGCTCCATTGTGGTGGGTCAGAGCAAGATTTTGAGATTAATTTGGTATTTGGCTTGAAGAAGAGGAGATGTACAGCCATTCCAAGCACGTGGAAAGCAAGTGAAGTTGGAGACAGATCACTGGAGTTTTCCAAAAGATCTATCTGATCTTGACTTTGCCCTGCTTAAAAGCTGTCATGGCTCATTATTTGTGGGACAAAGTGCAAGCCCTTAGCTTGGCATATCACCGGCCTCTGCTTACCCTACAGCCTCCTCATCTCCCCCGCCCCCACCATGTGCCCTGGTCCCTAGGCTCTAGAATACCACCCTCTTAGACCTGTCTGAGTACTCCTTGCTATTTCATGCCTCCTTGGTGATGCCTCTACTGTGTCCTCTGCCTAGAATGCCCTCTCCTGTCCTCTCAGCCTGTTGCAGTCTCATTCTTCAGAGTTCTTCTGAAATCTCACCAGCTACCAAGGGACATTAGGTGATGGCAGTGGGAGTAAGTCCATTTGGTCTGATTCCAGAGCCTCTGCTTTTCACTACTGTCTGGGCCCATGTCTTAATTTACAGAGGTGACAGCATAGAGATGTTAATGCCAATGAAAAAAAAGTTCAGTATTACAGCTCCCCTAGAAACGAGAGGCACAGCTCACCATGCAGGGCCACAGAAAAAAAACTAGGCTTTGGTCAGGGAGCTGAAGGGGCTCAAGCGGCAGTTTAGGCAGGAGCGTTACTGGGGTTTCTGAGGGGAAGATGAGGGAGAGCAGGGAGAACAGCTTCAGGCTGGCTAGTGTGCCTTGGTGTTCTCTGCTTGCCTGCTCTCCCTCCTGGGGTGATGGCCGTCTGAGATTTTCAGACCAGATAGAGGAGCTGTGGTTCTGGAGTGGTCAGCTTACAGATCAAAGGCCTGCTCCAGGCCATGGCCTTTGTCATCTCTAAGAACCGGCTTAGAACTCCAGCCAGAAAGGTTTTTTTGAAGATGTTAACAGAAAATACAGAAATAAAAAACATGACGACTACAATCTCTATGCTGTCTTAGTTGGTGGCACAGATGGTAAAGAATCTGCCTGCAGTGCAGGAGACCCGGGGTTCAATCCCTTGGTTGGGAGGATCCCCTGAAGAAGGAAATGGCTACCCATTCCGGCATTCTTGCCTGGAGAATCCCATGGACAAAGGAGCCTGGTGGGCCACAGTCCATGGGATAGGAAGGAGTGGGACACAACTAAGGGACTAACACTTTCACTTTCACACGATCTGTAAGCAGATACCACCATGCGCTACAGTTTTATACTGTATGGAATTAGTCTCAGTAGGTGAACTGAGTGCTTTGGGAAGAGAGGTTGTCTGGGATTCTAGTTCCCTACCTGCTACATCATATTAAGCAAGACATATTTACCCGTGGGCTTTACTTTTCTCATTTGTAAAATGTTAAGTTTGGTCTTATTTATCTACAGATTATTTTTATTCTATTAATATATTCATTTTCTCATATTCCAGAAATATTGGTAAACTTTAGCACATTGATATAGAATTGTATTCAAGCACCTAAACAAATGGCTTCTGTTTAAAAAGGGTCTGGTAGGATATGGCCTAATATCAAGATTTGTTGTTGTTTAGTCACTCAGTCATGTCCAACTCTTGAGACCCCACAGCCTGTAACCAGGCTCCTCTCTCCATGGAATTCTCCAGATAAGAATACTGGAGTGGGTTGCCATTTCCTTCTCCAGAGGATCTTCCCCACTCAGGGATCAAATTCCTGTCTTCTGCATTGCGGGCAGATTTTTTACTGCTGAGTCACCAGGGGGATTTAAAAACAAATTGAAAACAAAACAGCACAAACGTTTGTAAAAGTTGGAGGAAAGGAGGATAAAACAAGTCAGAAAGATTCCTCTGTTTGTTGACTGTGTGACCTGAAGCAAGATTATCCTCTCTGATTCTCAGTTTTCTCCTCTGAAAATGAGTAAAATAATACTCTGTAGGGTTGTTCTAAACATTAGGTTAGGTCCTACGCATAAAGATCAGCATGCAATATATAAATAACCCAGTAGGTTTTAGCTGTGGGTTTTGGGATGGTATGGCCACTACTTGTAGAGGGTGTGCTAAGAGGGCAAAGACCAGCCGCCCCTTATGACCTTCTTGAGGACGTTATTAAGAATGAAAGACATTATTTCCAGTATCAGGTCTACTAAGAAATGAGTAAAACCAGTGTAGAAAGTAGTATTTATTTTTACAGTGGTAATCTTATTTATATAGATAAAACAACATAACTAATTGACTTATTTTTGTCTTATTTTTGTCTTTTCGTGAGGAAAATGGTTCTTTTGAGCGTAAATGAAGGAGACTCAGTGCCCTAGCCCTGAGGAATAACCAATCATTACTGCTGGAGTCGGGGAGCCCAGGCAAACTGCCCTTCTCTTTGCCACCTTTCCGTCCTGCTTCTGTCGGGTCCGCATTCTGGATTCTCTGTCTGTTGGAGTCCGCTGGTGGTTCATGGACACCCACCTGGTGTCTGACTGCCTGTTGGTGCCACTGAGCCTCGTTCTTATTGTCTGTGGTAACGGTGGCCTAGGAGCCCCCACAAAGCCATGGGAGAGGCAGTTGCTTAGGTGGCTATTGTCTAGGTCTGCCTCCTTCTACGGGGATATGATTTTAAAGCCCCTATAATTGAGGTCAAAAACATTTTAACAAGAACACATCCTAAGAAGGGAATTTCCTTAGGCTTATGGAGGAGAAGTTGGAAGGATTCAACTTTCTAATGGTGATTTATGTAGCCATAATGGGGCTTGGAAAGTGACAATTTATTGGAAAATATTTTCTTTTTTGACAAGTCAAACCTTACAGTGCTATGGAAATGGAAAAGAAGTTCCAGGGTGAGAAAATCCTACTTTTGGAATAAGAGTTTTTATTCTTTGATAGTTAAAGATGTTTGAGTTAGGGCTTTACTACCTCATTAAAATAGTGCCATCTAGTGGTGAAAATTTCAAATTGTAGCTGGGTGCCCAGAGAGTTGTCACAAACCCTCAGGGGGCTGAGCTTAAAGATCAAGCAGCATTTAAAGTTTGATCCTTTATTTGTTCATATATTGTTTCATTTCATTATCATTTACTACATGATGGGAATCTTTATGGGTGCTGTGTGGAAAGAAGCAAGCAAGCCCTGACCTCAAGGTGTGCACAGTCTAGTTGGGGAGAACGCTTGTAAACTAGTGATTGTGGTCCAGTGATAACAGTTGTGAGAGCAGCACAGCGGGACCTTGTTGTTCAGCCGCTCAGTCATGTCCAACTCTTTGCAACTGTATGGACAGCAGCACGTTAGACTTCCCTGTCCTTCACCATCTCCCGGAGCTTGCTCGAACTCATGTCCACTGAGTTGGTGGTGCCATCCAACCATCTCGTCTGCAGCAGAGCCTAGACAACTGAGATGTCACAAGAAGCTTCAGTGACATTGCTAGAAAGCCCTCCCATGTGTACTGAAGATGTAACTCACAGAAAGTATGATGGCAAGGAGGAGACAAGCTGGCGGAAGTATCAGCAGCTTGCGCAGGGCTGGATTCCTGACATTGCCAGACCTCTCTTTTGGATTTCCGCTTGGATCTTTGGCTCTACCTCTAAATCAGGGAACTGAACAAACGCAGTTTCCTATCCAGTGGAAGTCTCTCTCTTTCATGGGTTTGACTCTTGGCCAAGAGTCAAAGTGGTATGCTTAAAGCCCTGGACATTTTCCAGGAAATAATTATAAATCTTTACATGTCTTATTGCTCTTTGCTCATTTATCTTTTCATTTTCTTCTCCTCTGAGAGGTTTTTTTTTTTTTTAAATAAGTTTTCCTCTTCTTTACATAGCTTTGTCTCTGTAATACAACTCACACAGTTTTTTTTTTTTTTTTTGAGGAACACTCATTGAGTGACCCTGTTGAGATATCTAATCTTTCTAGCGCCAAAGGTTGTTTTCTCTTTAAAAAACAAGGCCAATAATATTGACCTACCTACCTTAATTAGTGTTGGTAAAGTGCTTTAATTGCGATTTACTATTTTATACCATCTAAACACAAGCAAAAGACTTGTTATGCCTTTTCTTCACTTGTTTTAAGTTTCACTGTGTGAAAATTTCCCCTCATACTGTTTTTGGGTAGAGTTTAACACTTGAAAATTTTCCACTTCATTTACTTTTTAACACCATACTCCTTGAATAAGTCTTTTCACTTTCCTTCTAATTGGCTCTCATTGGTTTCCTTAGTTTTCTCCTCCTTCCTTCCTCTCCATGTTTTCTATGAATGGCACTTTTCCATCTCTGTCCTTCTTGTGTATTTCCCCTATACTATTGTAACTCTTAGTTTATTTTTTCTTTCTTCTATTGGCTCTCCAACTTTTTTTTTCAACCTGCTACTTCTCCTCTGTTCTGGTTCTTCCCATTCCATCTCTCTCTCTCTCTACCATATGTCTCTCATGATGTTTCTTGTGCTATCTTTTATTTTCTACCTCTGGGAAGTTTGTAAATAGCCACTGCTGATTGAGAAATCCATGTTTACTTTGTCCCAGTGACCAGACAGGAGCACCACTCTGCTGGTGTAAGGAGGTCAGAGATCTCTGAGGAAGAAAGAGTGAATTCATTAATTTATCAGACATGGACCGACTGCCTGCTAGGTTGCAGGCATTGTGCTAAGGGCTGGATGAGAACAGATGTGCAGAAGAATGAGATGGTCCTTGCTTTCAGGGAGCTCATAGTCTAACCAGAAACAAATAGGTCAGCACACTATTATGATACAGTTAAGAAAGGGGCTATAATAGAGATAAGTAGGGAGCATTATGTGTGTACAGAGGCCTGAAATAGGTGTGTCTGGAAGAGGTGGGAAAAAATTCATAGTGCATTAGGCATTTGGACTGGAACGTGAAGAATGATTGGAGGATCACCAGGAAATGGTTTGAGACACTGAACGACCATTCCAGGGTGAAGGATGATTTACTGAAGCAAGGAACCTTAAATTGATATGGTGGCTCCAGGACAAGGCAGATGGGGGTTGTAGGGTATATTGGTAAGAGATGATAATGGAGAGATGGGAGAGAGTTTTGTGGAGATTCTTGCATTCTGTGTAATGGAGTTATGGAATCTTGGGGAGCCATGGATAGACCAGGAGCCATGGTATAGATACTTAGGTATCTAGGTTTGTTGTTGTTAAGTCATGTTTCTTTGCAACCTCTTCAACTGCAGCACACCAGACTTCCCTGTTATTCACTATCTCTCAGACTTTCCTTAAACTCATGTCCATTGAGTCAGTGATGCCATCCAACCATCTCATCCTCTGTTGCCCTCTTCTCCTCTTAGGTATCTAGATCATGTGTAGCTTAAGGGGATATATGAAAATGAATGATGAATGAATTCATTGGACATTTCAGAGGTCAAATGGACCCATGGTGAGAATGGATGTGGGAGGTGAAAGGGAGTGAGCATTTAGGGAAGATTTACTTTCATTGGCATATTTGTTCCGTAGGATCTCAAATTTTCCTGCATTATTACCCTTTTCTATCCTTTTTTTTAAAAATTAGAATCTTTCCTAAAGAACATAAAATTTGAAGTTTTCTCTTTAGCTAGGAGAAATTGTTCTAAATTGTGGCAACAAAATTCTCTTTTATCTTCCCTGGGTTGGGCTTACGTGTCTGTCCAGCTGTGGTGGTTCTCAGGATAATCACAGGTTCTACTTTCAAGCTTCTGAAGGAGGCAGGTTTGCTGTGGTATGTGTCAGGCCAGTGCTGTTCGGGTGAAGCCACAGAGCACTTTACCCACTTTACCCTCTCACTGTACAGACTGGGCATCCTGTGGCTGTTTACTGGGTGGAGGCAGAGCTAATTCTGAAAGGTGGATCCCATAAAAGGTATATGTGTTATCTTTATATGAAATTACTATATGTGGAGGGAGGGAGACTTGGAGAGGTTGGAGAGGTTGAACGTCAGCAGGCTTTACCTTCTTGCATTTTTTTTTTTTACTTAGATCAGTATTGAAATTTTGTATATTTTTCACAGTCAGGTAATGGGGTAAGGGAAGGATGTTAAACCAGTTAAGTTTGTGGAGACTTATGACCAGGTTAGGACTCCTCTTCCTCTGGAGGATTTGAAGAAGCACAAGCTAGAATCAAGATTGCTGGGAGAAATATCAATAACCTCAGATATGAAGATGACACCACCCTTATGGCAGAAAGTGAAGAGGAACTGAAAAGCCTCTTGATGAAAGTGAAAGAGGAGAGTGAAAAAGTTGGCTTAAAGCTCAACATTCAGAAAACTAAGATCATGGCATCTGGTCCCATCACTTCATCGGAAATAGATGGGGAAACAGTGTCAGATTTTATTTTTTTGGGTTCCAAAATCACTGCAGATGGTGATTGCAGCCATGAAATTAAAAGACGCTTACTCCTTGGAAGGAAAGTTATGACCAATCTAGATAGCATATTAAAAAGCAGAGACATTACTTTGCCAACAAAGGTCCGTCTAGTCAAGGTCATGGTTTTTCCAGTGGTCATGTATGGATGTGAGAGTTGGACTGCGAAGAAAGCTGAGTGCCAAAAAATTGAAGCTTTTGAACTGTGGTGTTGGAGAAGACTCTTGAGAGTCCCTTGGACTGCAACGAGATCCAACCAGTCCATCCTAAAGGAGATCAGTCCTGGGTGTTCATTGGAAGGACTGATGCTGAAGCTGAAACTCCGATACTTTGTCCACCTGATGCGAAGAGTTGACTCATTGGAAAAGACCCTGATGCTGCGAAGGATTGGGGGTAGGAGGAGAAGGGGACGACAGAGGATGAGATGGCTGGATGGCATCACTGACTTGATGGACATGAGTTTGGGTAAACTCCAGGAGTTGGTGATGGAGAGGGAGGCCTAGCATGCTGCAATTCATGGGGTCACAGAGTCGGACACGACTGAGCGACTGAACTGAACTGAACTATACTGAGTTAGCATAGGACCCAACCTCATGCCTTAAGAAATGACAGATGTCAAATTTGGGATCTAGTAGCACCTAAAATTCATTAGCTCTTCAGATTCATCATTCCCACTATACTTCTTCAGTGTCTTGAGGGCATACGCCATTGTTGAGGGCATAACCCAATAATTTCTGGATTTTATTATTCTGGAAATTATTCTGGAGGCAGAAATTGTTCTGGAGGCAGAAATTATTCTGGAGGCAACAATGCCCTGGTCTTGAGTCTCCATCTTCATCAGGCATTAGATTGATTGTATCAGTAGTCTCAATTCTGTATCCTTTCCATATCCACGCACCTTTGGCTCATGGCTTTATAATTCCTCTCACCGGAGTTCAGTTTTCTGCTTTTGATTTTGAGTTTGGCCATGTGACTTCCTCTGTCCAATGGAACGCTGAATTAGTTTGACTCCAGTTTTGATGTTTAATCATTGATGATGTTGAAGCTTCCAACCTTCCCTCCTCTACTGCATCTGGCCTTAGGAAAGAAAACACACATGTGCCTCCTGAGCTCTTGGCATTGACAGAAAGCCTGAATACCCTAAAACCCACTTGATAAACCCTTCACCCCGCTGCCACCACTATAAAGACTCAACCCACTTCTTCTTCTCTTGCCATTCCAGAGTGTCTTGTATCTGTTGTGTTCCCTCAAGAAATCCCTTGTGCGAATGATAAGCGTTTTTAAAAATTCTCAGTGTGTGAAGTGTCATCAGCCTTGACTTGCAGCCTGTTAATTGAAGGGTGGGAGGTGGTGTTGTATGTCTACCCTACCTTCACAGGATGACTACAAACAACTGTGTATGTGTGATACTCTCAGATGGTTGAAAAATGGTTTACTGTTTCAACTGTTGCTCCTCTGTCATGGCCATGAGAACATGCCTGAGCTAGCCTTCTGGAGACTGAAACACATGGAGAAGAGACAGCTGCCCCTTCACCCTGGTGAGTGCATCAATCAACAGACAGCTGACCCCAGTTATGTGAACAGCTCAGCTAAGATCAGCAGGCCCCCCTAGTCAACCCACAGCTAATTGCAGATGTATGAGTGAGGCCAGGCAAGACCAGCCAAGGCCAGCTGAGATCAGCCGAACTCCAGACTTTGAGCTACATATATTTTTTTGTTGTGTACCACTGAGGTTTTGTGGTTGTTATGTAGTAATGTGGTGGAAATAATGGGTAAATCAAGTGTGGGGTGTTCTGGACTCACCATGGGGTAAATAATTTAAAGTCTCCAGACTTTAACAATTCTTACTGAAACCAGCAAGTCTCTTTCCCTCTCTATTTTAAGAGTTTATTTTGTTTAATTGTGTGTGTGTGTGTGTGTGTGTGTGTGCGCGCGTGTGCCCATGTGCACGCGCTAGAACTCTTAATAAGCAATTCCAAAAAAAAGCCTTAAGTAAGATTAGCAATTTGCACCTTTTTAAAAATTAACAGCGCTCTGTTGTTTTGATATTGAGCTCCATTATCAATTTGCATCTTTAAAGAGGTGTAACCTTTCTCAGATATTTTGCTTCGTGTTCTTATATTTAACTAACAAGACTTGATTTTTACATTGCTTATGTTGCATTTAGTTCTGCACAATTAAAGCAAGGAGAGAAGAAGAATGCCCAGGACTTGAGATTCAGGGGCATGATATAGATTTCTGTAACCAGGCTCTTCAGGGTGAGTGGGGGATCCTGTCAAGTAGTCCTGCATGTTAATAAGGGGAAACTGTCCTAGGGTTCAGAAAACATGTGAACAAAAGTTTCTGCTTGCTTGAATGGTTGCATACCATGCCTTCTCATTTATTAAGCCAGCTCCAGGGCACAGAACACCCTTCAGCCCACCATGGAGTCCTGAAGTCTGCCAGTCAGAGGACAGGTACCATCTTGACCATCTCTCATTTTCTGTTCTACTTTGCCCTGTCTATTCAAAGTCACATCTTCCCCAGCCACACCATGCAACAAGGAATGCCCCGAGAGGCCTCACAGACAGGAGGGGTCATCCACCTCAGGGTCAGCCTTTCCTTTCCACTCTCATCTAGAAAGAAGATTCAGTGAAATCTTCTTCTTTAGGTAAAAGTACTCCAAATATACTCTATTTGTTTAGAAAAAAAAAATCCTAACCATGTTGCCCAATTGTCTAAAAAGGAAAATTCTCTAAAAAACTAGAATGTTAGTAGTAACATGTATTTCTTTTTTAGGTACTTAAACCAAACTATGAAGTACCTATGTGTTTCACAGACTTTACTTTAAACCCAATCAGTCTATTTTATCAAACCATGAACAAAACCAAATTTTGTCAACAGTTAGCCCGGTTAAAAGTGGAGCCTAACCTATATATTTTCTCAATCTCCTGAACTGGAACCAGGCGTTGAAATTTTCTTGAACTGAGTTGATATTCTACTTAATTAAATCCCTGTTGAGATCCTGGGAGGGGAGCAGTAATTCTTGGCCACTTTTTAGAGTTATGTGTGAAATCTAAAAGCTTTGTTTTTATCTTTGATTAAAGCCAATTTTACCTTGAATAAATTATTCTTTCTAATGGGATACATGAAAAGAGATGATGTTATTCATTGTAGAGCAGAAACAAATCTGAAGCATTCAGGCAGTTTGTCTTTACCATGTAATTTAAATAATTTGTTAAATCTTGCTTTTGACCTCAGTCTAGCAGGTTGCCATGGGATGTATCAATGTGTCATCCCCCATGGCATTTTTTTCTTGCTATTTATATAGTGTTTTCTTTTGGGAACCTGATCCTGGAAATCTCTAAGGGATAGTCTCTAATTCCTAACTTAAGTTATCATTAAAGTTCAGTCAAATGGTCCCCCAATTTTTAGCTCATGTGTTTCTGTAATCCAACTTACAGATTTGAAAAAATGATCACTTGTATATAAAACATATATAATATGTAAACATAAGATATAAAGATAATCATATCACTTAGAATTTGAAGACATTTTGATTACGTTGGTTACCTTAACAAAGATTAATTTTTTTGAAATAATGAACTTATTTACTTTTCCAAAGATAATACAGACAGGCCTTTCTCATATTAATTGAAAAACTCAGACAGGAGTGAATTGTTAAGATGCTAAAGGTATATAAGAATTGTTATATGAAATGGGCTGTGTTTGAAAATATAGGAAGACTAAAAATTCATGAGGAGACAAGGTATAAAAGGAGGCAGGGTGGTGATGAGTAGGATTTCCAAACACAGCATAGCCTGAGGAACTATTAACAAAATTTTGCCTCTATCTCAGCAATCAGCAACAGGGCATCAAAACAAAAGGTGTAGTTGTCTCTCTAATGAAGTGCTGGCTGCTACCACTGTATTCAAATTTCAGGAAACCACTGCTCTGATTTGAAAATTTTCTTATTTGATATTTTCTCGCAAAGTAGAGAAGGAAATGGCAACCCATCCCAGTATTCTTGCCTGGAGAATCTCATGGACAGAGGAGCCTGCTGGGCTACAGGCCATGTTCATGCTCAGTCCCTTTAGTCATCTCCATCTTTTTGCCACCCCACGGACCATAGTCCTCCAGGCTCCACTCTCCATGAGATTCTCCAGGCAAGAACACTGGAATGGGTTGCCATGCTCTTCTCCAGGGGATCTTCCCGACCTCGGGATCAAACTGGAGTATCCTGTATTACAAGCAGATTCTTTACTGCTGAGCCACCAGGGGAGACCCGGCTACAGTCCATGGAGTCACAAAGAGTCAGATATGACTGAGCGCACAGACAGGCAATGACAAAGCTCTCTGTTCTTATTGTTACAAAATAAAAACCAAGAGATATAAAGAGAACCCTGATTATCACTGCCACTTCCCCTTCATATCCGTGACAGCTGACCGATATGGACTTCACACTTTGCTCCTTTTTTCTTACACACATATATACAAAAATGTGTTCTCATGCATAATTTTTAAATGTTTGTATTGAAATAAGACCATACATTAATCTGTATTTTGCCTAAAAATTTGCTTAAAATGTACTTGGAGTATGACCTGGAAACGCCTAAGAGAGTATAGATACAGGTTAACTCTATCCTTTTTCATTTTAATGTTTTGTTTATGTGTACACACACACACACACACACACGTGTACATGCACACAGAATTTTACATAAATGGGACCTTTTAATTAAAACTGTTCTTACATGTTGATTTTTGCTTTCTTTGCTGCCCTTTTCCTTGCTCTCTCGCATTCCCTCCTTTTCTCTCAACATTGTTCCTACAGTATAATTTGGTATATATCTTTCAGAAATTCTCTCTGTTCTCCTGAACACTCTACACCTGGGTGCACATGCACAAACACACCCTCTGGCAGATAGATTTCACTTTGCATCTTAGCCCTACAGTGTGTTTCAGATTGAGGTTGGAAAAGGTAACCCTTTTAAATCTCTTTTCTCCTTTGATCTCATCTCATAAAGGTTCTCGGTGGTTTTGATCATTGCCCACTGCTCTTGTTTTTCTACATAAGCCACCCAGGTAATCTCATACACTCTTACAGTTTTAATTACCATCGTTTTGTTGAACATGTTGGAAATTGCATTTCCAACTCAACTTGCTGCAGGGTATTTCCAGCTAATTTTTCCATAGGCACCCCACACTGAGCATGCTCCAGAGTTTCCCTTCTCTCCTCCCCTTTGCATCCCTATTATCTGTTGCAGTTCATGCTGCCGTCGTCTATCTGGATGTCCAGCTAGGAATCTGTTGCTTATAATCAGTCACCAAATTCTGACAACTGTATCTCTAAAACAGTTCTTGATTTATTTTCTCCTTTCTGTTTTTTCCTATTAGTATACTGGTTCAGATGTTCATTAAGCTTCATATAAATTATTACAAATCTTTCAAGTTTTAAAAAAATCAGACCCCATAGCAGTGGGTCACTGCGGCCGTATAGCCCCTAATCTATCGAAGAAAACAAATATTGTTTTTGATAGGGATGGAAGTATGATGCAACTGTTTATATCAAGGCTTTATTTGTTCTCTCTCTAGAGTAGAAAGTGTAAAATATTGTTCAAGATTTTAAACAAAGATGAAGAATAGCCATGAGCACAAGAATCTGGGCAGGAATGCTCTGTTCCAGGTATAGGAAAAGCAACTAGACCCGTGGAAGCACTGATACTCCAGCAACATGAGGCATACTACCCTTTCCCACCCTGCCCCCTGCAGCCCGGCCTCCACCCCGCCCTTGCTGGTGCCCTCCATTTTAGACAGGTGATTTCCATGCCATTGCTTTAGTGTCTGTTCCTCTGCAGCCAGAATGAGCTGTATAAGACACAGATCTGATCTTTTTATCACTTAGCATTGTGGTACATGGATGAATATGGTTGATTTTAAGGGCTAGGTTCAGTTCAGATTTAACCAGCAGAAGAATAACCAAGGAAACAAGGACCATGAGTAATGGAGAAGCTGCGATCAGAAGACCACTGGGCTCATTGAATGGGTGATGGAAAATGAGCTGACAAGACTCTCTTTGGCTCTTCTGAGGCACCAATACCAAATCACCCATGTGAATGGACTCTTTCTAACCTGTGTTGGGGTCAGTACACTTGGTGTGTGTTCTCTGTTGGATACTAAGAACTAGAAAAAATGTCATCTGTACCTTCTTGGGGCTCAGTTAGATGTCAACGGGGGAAACTGAGCTTAGGGAATAGAAGGTAGGAAATGTTGGGTTATGTGACAACAGACAGAATAGAACAAAGTGTTTGGAAGAAGGTATAGATGACAGTGTTGTAACAACTGGTCATAGGAAGGAAGAAGACCCTAAAATTCTGATGATGGGTGTTGTTTCAGTGAAAATCCTATTTTATTATTGTTGAATTTTTCTAAGCCTTTGAAGAACATTTTGGGAATAGGGCAATAAACTGGTTCTCATTAGTCATGGACATCCAGCCTCCTTGAAGACTCTGTTGTAGTTTTGGCAGTTGTTATGGATGTGAATCTTGTGTCATGGGAATTTTTATATTACAGTGTAGCAGTAGGGCCATAGGATGAGGTGAGGTCAGTATGAAGTTCTGTACCATCAATGACCAAGAGTGTTACAGGATTAAAAGGTGCTGAAGTTTCTTTCTGGGTTCCTTAATCATCTCCATGCTTCACAAGTAATTAGGAATGGACTACTGTATTTCATTCTGGACACCAACTACCAAAAGTTCCGTGTTACTTCGTGAAAAGTTTGAGAGATGTTTCATCAGCCTGAAGGCAGGATCATAGCATAGAGATATTTTATCTAGTTTAGGTCTACTCACGTAGATCACATAGGTGTAGGAAGCTATATGGGCAGTGTCAGATAAAGCTTTATTTGTTAGGTACCATAGGGCTTGCTTTTTGATAAGGGAAATTGGACCCAACTTTCAGCAGAAAGGGCTTTGGTCCTTAGGGGCCTCAGGGAAGGTCTAGCACCAAAAAAGTTCTGGAAGTTATGGGAGAGGGCTTTTTATTCCAAATATTAGTAGGACTCAGATGACTTGAAAGTTAAAATGGAGGAGGAATCAGACATTATTCTTTCTGCAGAAGCAGAAAGCTAGTTTTTTTGTAAGTTATATACCTGCATATTAAAAAGCAGAGTCATTACTTTGCCAACAAAGGTCCATCTAGTCAAAACTATGGCTTTTCCCATAGTCATGTATGGATGTGAGAGACTATAAAGAAAGCTGAGCACCAAAGAATTGATGCTTTTGAACTGTGGTGTTGGAGACGACTCTTGAGAGTCCCTTGGACTGCAAGGAGATCCAACCAGTCCATCCTAAAGGATATCAGTCCTGAATATTCACTGGAAGGACTGATGCTGAAGCTGAAATTCTAATACTTTGGCCACCTCATGCGAAGAGTTGACTCATTGGAAAAGACCCTAATGCTGGGAGGGATTGGGGGCAGGAGGAGAAGGGGATGACAGAGGATGAGATGGCTGGATGGCATCACCAACTCGCTGGATGTGAGTTTGGGTAAACTCTGGGAGTTGGTGATGGACCGGGAGGCCTGGCGTGCTGTGATTCATGGGGTCGCAAAGAGTCAGACATGACTGAGCGACTGAACTGAACTGATACCTGTAAATCATAATATCATTAGCTTTGGCCCCAAGACTGTCTAATAAAATAAATGAGTCATAGCCCCCCATCGTGTGCAGTCTTTATATTTCGAGGCACCATAAAAAGTGGGAGTTGATAGTAATACCTGTTTTTCTGTCTGTCCAGGGCTAATGCCTAAATGTGGGAGATGGAACAGCTGAAAGTGCAAAATGGTAGTTGTCTAAAAGCATCTCCCCTGACCTTCCTTAAAGCCGACTAATCGTTATCATGGACCATGTTCCTATTGGTGAATAAACGTAACTCCTAGGTATAATCCCCAGAGAAGGAAATGGTAACCCACTCCAGTATTCTTGTCTGGAAAATTCCATGGACTGAGGAGCCTGGTGGGCTACAGTCCATGGGGTCGCAAAGAGTCGGACACGACTGAGCGGCTTCACTTCACTTCACTAGGTATAATGATATTCTTGTGTGAGGGGGGAAAGTCTGGAGATTTATACTGCCCCCTTGGGAAAATTCTCACTTTTTTTGTCTCCTCTGCAGGAGGTATCAGAGTTAAAAGGAGATGACCCACCCTAGGAGTTCCCCCAATGTAATCAATGCTAGTGGATTAGTATTAGCTAATACTAACCAGGGGAATGCATTGCTATTTAATCTAGACTGGAGAGGAGAGAGAAAATGAGCCAAGAATGCCTTGACCATCAGAAGCCCCGCAAACTGTGATGTCATAAAAGTGAGCGAGAGGTTGGTGACTAAGTTCCACTCGATTACAGTTACCCAGAGGTAAACAGGTAGACTTTAACCGCAATGTCAGCCCCCTGTTAAGCCTTAGCCTGGAGAGTGAAGAGCCTCCAGTCACATCAGTTGGAGTGAGATGTGTTGCTTTCTAAAGTTTAATTTTCAGGACTCAGCAGCTTCAAAGCATTTGTTTTTTTGGTTTTTATATATTCGGGGGGGGGGGGCGGCAAGGTAAAATAAAATGATTAGGCAAAATATATCCATATCAAGGTCATCTTAAAAGCCTGGTTTTACCCAATGATCTTTACCATTCTATTCTATCTAGTGAAATTTCTCTCAACTCCTCATTCTCAAGCCATTGTTTAAGTGCTCCTGTGGTTTTGGCTTTCTGGATTACAGGATGGCACAGAATGGGCAATAAATATACTGCTCTAGAGATGAATTTCAAATATTGAGTCTTCCAGAAAATCTGAAATTTAGCCAGGTGTCTTTTCCCATTCCTACTTTTTATTCCTTATAATTTCTGAGAAACTTGCCTGCTAGCAGACTTCTCAGACAGTGACAAACTGGGTCCTCATTAAAACAAAGAAAGGTTAAGGGGAAAAAATAACCTATTTAAAATGAGGTAACTCACCAGTCTTTCAGCTGTAAATTGACAATAGGATTTATATAAATCCATAATTGTATCTCTTTTACCTGCAGTTAGGCTAGTTAATGATGAAAAAAGTGTACAGCTGATCGTGTGGCTTTAATGAGGATTCTTTTTACAGAGTTAAAAAAACCCACCAAATTAAATTCTGCCAATTTACTCCATTGCAAATTGAGCACCACCCTGTGAGAAAAAAAAAAGAGGAAAAAAAAAGAAATGAAAAAAATCATCAAGTAGCTTAAATCAGTTACAGCTAAATGTGTAAGTCAGCATGTGCTTTAGCCTTTAGTCATGAAGAATATATTAGATTTTAAAAATAAATGGCTTTCTGCTGAGTCTTCATTGCAATGGCTTTCTGACTTTTAATTAAATTTTCAGTACTTGTGGATGCTTCCTCATGTACCCTGGCCACAGAGCTCGAATTGCCTCCATCATTAACTGGAGTGGAAAACCCAATTGGAGATTATTAAGCTTGTTCATTTCTTTGTTATCAGTAGCTGGTGATGCTCTCTCCTTTTTCACTTGTTAAATAAGGATGTAGTTTTATACCAGGATATTTTCCAAGAAGGAAATAAGCTCTCGTAAACAGAGCATGATTAGCCCTAATGCAGGAGCTTGTTAAATGTTCCTCATTATACATTTCTGGTCTGTTTCATCAGTGTTAAATGAACTTAATGTAAATTAATAAAAACAGGTTTGCATTATTTGTAACAGCATTGAAAGTAAAGAAGAAAACTGTAAGCAACACTAAACTTAGCAACTAATGTTGAAGTTTGCACTTGTTCCCTGCTGTCCTTTCAATTCTATGGAATTGAATAAATTGTTCTGAAGATTTAATATTTAATCTTTTGGAAAGGAACACTACAGTTTAGGTTTTACATTAGAGGCTTTAGTTGCTAATTTGATGCTTTTCTGCAAACTTTATTTTTATTTCTTAGAAACTTCCCAGAAATGAGATTTATGAGAATTATGTATTATTGTAAGAACAAGTCTTCAACAAAGAAATTTGAACTTTTATAACAACCAGGGTCAAGAACAACATAATTTTGACTCTAGGTCTAATGGTTGGTTTTATATTCATATTTGTTTTGATTTGTAAAAATGAGTTCTTTGCAGAAGCTTAAGGCAAATGTGTGATGTAAAATTCACATTGTTTTAAACAGTGACATACTTAAAATACAAGGCTTTTTCTCCTAATTAAGAAGAAGCCAAACTGAACAGACACTTAAACATGCACAGAAGGTCAAAAAGCTAAGGGCCACTAAGCTACGTGATAGAATGATTTGTCTCTGAGAAGTGGAATTAGATGCCCGTGAGCAGGTAAGAATAATTGGGGATCCCAACATTTAAAATTTCAGGACCTTCGTTAACTAAAGTCACATGTACCTAAATTTCAGACTCCTTTAGATTATGTTGTCAGGAATGTGAGGCTGCAGTGACTTCAACTTTGTGGTTATTGATGGGGCTAGTGGAATGTCTGTATGTGATGGCCATGGTTGTTTGTTACCTCCATGAACAGTGAATGCTCATCCAGACCAAGCTAGTGTCTAGAAATTTTGTGAAACCAAGGTAAAAGTTACTAAATTACGAAGAAATGCATCATGCACCTAAGGATGTAGTCTTATTTTCTGTAGGAGTTTTCTGGAACTTAACTTTTTACTAAATATTTTGTAGCCCACAGACTCATAGTGAATATTAACCATTTGTATAACGTCAGTGGGAACGTGTTCTCAGAGAATGTCATTTTTTAGTCTAGAACAGGAGAAGGAAATGGCAACCCACTCCAGTGTTCTTGCCGGGAGAATCCCAGGGACAGAGGAGCCTGGTGGGCTGCCATCTATGGGGTTGCACAGAGTCAGACACGACTGAAGTGACTTAGCAGCAGCAGCAGCAGAATAGGAAAACACATACTGTAATCCACAAATATCACCCATGGCAGATACAACTAATTGTTCACAGAGCTCTTTCCTGCTCAACCTGAATTGGCCTCAGACTCCTTCTCAGAGCGGTAATGTAGGCACACCCCACCAAAAGATTGCAGTTGTTACCTGAGATGAAGCTTTTTTTGCCATCCCTATTCTAGTTAGAGCTTCCCTGGTAACTCAGACAGTAAAGAATCTGCCTACAATGCAGGAAACCCAGGTTTGATCCCTGGGTTGGGAGGATCCCCTGGAGGAGGGCATGGCAGCTCACTGCAATATTGTTGCCTGGAGAATTCCATGGATAGAGTCTGGTGAGCTATAGTCCATGGGGATTGCAAGGAGTCAGACATGACTGAGCAACACTCACTCACTCACATTCTAGTTAGTGAAACTTTGTATTACTTAGATTTAGTTAGAATATTTTTCTAAACGTTTGTGGCTGAAACATTTTAGACTGTTTTCTGCCTTAGTAGGGAATGGTAAACACATTTTAATTGTCATGGCATGATTCATTTTAATCTTCACTCTCTGGAGATTTTATTTTGATTCAGTGCCATCATTATGAAATTAATTTTATTTTTATAATGAGTTATATATTTAGAAAGCATAGCAGATTAGACTGAAATTGTACTGGACTCAGGATACATAGTGGAAAATTTCTTTCTCCCTCCTTCCTTCTTTCTTTCTAACAAATCCTTGATTCCTTGGGGTATGGTCCGATAACTGAGAAATAATTTACGCTTTTCAGTGGCTTAGAGGAAAAGCCGAACACAGGCCTTCTGAAATGTCCAGTTAAAAATGTCTATCTGGCTTTGTCACAGGGTTCACCCCTTTGAACTTCAGTCTCCTTCTGCTTTGTTGCTTTCTTCTTCTGCCCTGGTTCAACCTTGATCTTATTCTCTGATGTTTCCATGCTGGCTTCCTTGCTACTGGCTAGTTCCTTGTCCTAGTCCTTTGATTGGACTGAGAGACATAGTTTTCTCCTTACTCCCCAAGTAAAGCATTAAAAGTAGATTCTGATTTATTGATGAGCAACTTTTATTAAATTGGCTGTATTTAATGGTTTACTAAATATAGTAACTAAAAGAACAACAAGCTGAAACTCATTTTTGCTGTTACATAATAAGGACCAACCAGTACTTCTGTGTGTGTCTGAGTGTGAGGATCACAGGGAAAAGATTAGCTGTTTCAGAACAACCTCAGAGAAATCAAATGTTACCTTAGTGTAAAGAAGTTAAGAGGTTTGACATGTTGCCTACAGGTAGAGTAAATGTGGTAACAATAAAAAGCTCTAGATCACAAAATCAAGTTAAGGCATACACAAATGAGTAACAAGAAAGTATTCTTAAAACTAGAAGAAAAAGAAATGAATTATATGTTTGTGAAATAATATTAATTTAACAATAATACTAATAGTGATGATAAAATGTAATAATTGAAGACTTACTATGTGCTGACACTATTCTTGAGAGCTTTTTGTCTGTATTAACTCATTTCATAATCACAAGTCTATGGGATAACTAATAATATTTTTCCCACTTGATGAATAAAAACATTGAATTGCATAGATAACGAATGACTTGTTCTTTGTATATAGCTAGTGAATGCCAGAGCTGGGAATTAACTTCAGAGGATCAGACTCCAGAGTCCACATTTGGTATGTGCTCCCTGAAGCCAAAATCTGTGTTTTTCTCCTTGCGTTCATAGACTTAAGAAAGAATTTCTGTAGGTACAGTCACATCTTGAGCCAAGCTCTTTTGGCAGAAATAATAATGCTAGAAAGAGTAGGGGAAAAGAGAGATTTCCGGAGATTGATAGAAAGTGGGTGTATTACCCAAAGGGCATTCACTTTTTATTAGTATAAAGATACTAACCTCCAAGAAGTCAAAAGAACCAGAAATCGGAAAAGGATCATCAAATCTCAGACTTCTGGATAAAACTAGACCTAAAGATAGTATTATTCTTCATATTAATTTCCCTTATTTCTTTTATGATTGTGTTGGGGGGAAGAAATGAGATCATTTGTTATTTTATTGGATGATTTGAAAATGTTCATAGGCATCGAAGGAAGTGAGTGACCAAAGCTTCAAATTGGTGTTAATAAAGCAAAAGCTGGCACAAGTCAAGATGAGGAGCTGGGTCAAAATCTACCGTCTAGTTAGGAGGAAGTAGAACAAGTGAAACTGGAAGGTGCGTGTTGGTGATCTAAACAAAGCTGATGATGGTGAGGGTGATGGTGGGGTTCTGGGGCAGGGAAGATCTGGCCAACAGTTGCCACCCTGATCATCTGACAAAGTTGTTGATTGTGGCATACCCTAAAGTAGTTGCTTTTAAGAGCTTGTGTTTTGGATCGACTCTAAGAAATTGCCTTTTAGAAATAGATTACTGTTCTTTTCATACTTCCTGAACATCTAATATATATGAGGTCTTGTGCAGAACCCTAAAAAGAACACAGTGATACTTAGAGGTAGATTTAAAAAATTACAGGCATTCATGTTTTCTTTTGTCCCCCTCATATTAACAATGCTGATTTAGTTAAGGGATACTCAGAACAGTGCCATTAGCCATCCATTTCAGTTCAGTTCAGTCGCTCAGTTGTGTCCAACTCTTTGTGACCTCAGGTATGACCTGAATCAAATCCCTTACGATTATACAGCCATCCATTTAATTTTCATTAAAACTCTGTCTTCTCTGCCACCTTTCAGGCAGGTACTGAGGTAGGTAGCGCCTAGGTCGGTGCTAATTTGCACAGTTATAATATCATCTCTTCTGTTCATCCTTCCACACATCAACTCTTTATCAAGTAAATGTACACAATGTGTTAGGCTCTAAAAATGTACAAAAAAACTTGAAAAAACTGATAAGGGAACTAAGAATTGCCAATTCTGACTTCTGAAATCTGCAGTTTACTTCTGGGGAAAAAAGAAAGCATAGGAAGAAACATTTCATATTCATATGATCTTAGGAGTATCCTAACAGGTGGTGCAATTTTTTTCTAGAATGCTGATTTTGTTGAAAGTCATCCCTGTGACATGTAGCAGAAGTGAGGATTGCTATGGAGGCTGCTGTGCTGGGCTTCTTTTGTAGGATTCTTAGAAGAATTTTGAGTGGTTTTCATTCATGTTTGCCAATTTCACAGATTTTCCTAACATAAATTGAGAAAGCAGAGGGAAACTCTAAGTGCATTTTCTTGAGATAATTTTCTGAGAGGAGTTTTCTCAGAACCAGTTTGGCTCTTGTGTCTCTCTAATGGGACAAAAGGCCTCCAACCCGACTATTCACCTTCTCCATCCTGCTCTTTCCTTTGTCCTGCAAAACAGCCCATGAGTGGATCAACTGGCTTAATTAGGAAGCTATGCTGGGAAAGAGTGTGGGCAGGAGGAGAAGGAGGTGACACAGGATGAGATGGTTGGATGGCATCACCAGCTCAGTGGACATCAGTTTGAGCAAACTCTGGGAGACAGAGGAACCTGGTGTGCTGCAGTCTTTGGGGTCACAAAGAGTCAGACACGACTTAGTGACTGCACAACATGCAATAGCAATAAGATGAAATAATAATAACTTGTTTAGTCACTAAGTTGTGTCCAACTCTTTTGTAACCCCATGGACTGCCTACAGGCTCCTCTGTCCATGGGATTTCCCAGGCAGTAATACTGGAGTGGATTGCCATTTCCTTCTCCAGGGGATCATCCCGAGCTAGGGATTGAGCCTGCATCTCTTGCACTGCAGGCAGATTCTTTACCACTGAGCCACCAGGGAAGATCCTAGTAGTAGCTGCAACTTATTAAATACCCAATTTGTAACAGTAGATCACCCATGTGTACCATTTCTTTTAGTTCTTATGGCAACTCTGCAGGGCAGGTATAATCCCTATTAGGTGGTTGAGAAAAGTTAAGTGATATTAGCCATTCAACCAGTAAGAGGTGGAGCTGAGGTTCATAAAAAATGTCTGGCTATTGTAAAGCCAATGCTTTCAACACTTCACCAT
Organism: Dama dama; assembly: GCF_033118175.1. NCBI lineage: Eukaryota > Metazoa > Chordata > Mammalia > Artiodactyla > Cervidae > Dama > Dama dama. Next base: position 52,308,860 of record NC_083700.1, read on the forward strand.
CCTGCTTCCCTGTCTTACCTTCTGTTAAAAATTTTGTGTCCCCTACTTCATGCCAGAAACAAAGGACCAGTCATTGCCATGTTACAAAGTTAAATACTTCGAGGGGCCATTCAGCCTCACTTGGGGCTGAACACTAAGAACCAACACTTTCGGTACAAGCTTAAAAATTAGGCAGGTGGGTTGGCTGGATGGGATTTAAGGCCCTGGAACTCTTTGCTGAGACAGGTACTCCTTCCTGTCAGAACACGTTTCCATAGAGCCCTGCAGCCTGCAAGCTGGTAGCACCTCCTCCTGCTTCTGCCTCCTAGTGGGCTGTCTGAGGGAGGCTATACATATGTATTAAGTTATTAAGCGGTGGTATGGGTTCTCACAAGTTCAAACACAAAGCATGCTGTGTCTCTGCTGGATCATCTCCAGGAGGGCCTGGATTAATAGAAATGCAAATAGAGCATCTGCACAAGGCCATCTGATTAGAGCCTCCCCCTCACACCTCAAAGTCAGGAGCAGAAAAACACTGCATGTGAAATACAACAAAAAATGGTGAGATAATATGCAAAGTCTGTTACCCATTTCAACAGCAGTCAGCAAAACATTTCTACTCACACTGCTCAGAACAATTCTGCCCTAACTTTATTATGTAAGCTAACGTTTTTCATTGGGATAAACTTGCCGTTGGTCTATTGAGTCTCTACTGACTCCTTTGATGCTTAAGACTCTGCACACCGTTATCAGGGCCACTCTAGGAAGATGCTGTTAAAAGAAGTGGGGCTTTCGTTTTTGTTTTTCCCACCTCTGCTCTCTTCATTTCTCTGCGGTAGAAACACGATGGTCAAAGAAGCAACTAGCCTAGAGTTTACTTTTTCGGCTTTAGGAAAGAGCTAGGGATCTCAGCCAGCCAGGGCTGCCTTCCAGCCTGGTCTGGTGCGAGTCACAGCCTTCCCCAGGTTGGCTTGGACTATGGGGTCAAGTTGCAGGTTTTGTCTCCATTTGACTTAGATGGCGTCAATCACTTTTGCAGAGGTGCTTTTAATTCTGTGCCTTGGCAGATAGCACTCTGTGACCTCTCAGGGCAGGGACCAAATCCTGGCCCCAGCCGTGTTCAGATAGGTGTGTAGGATGATCGAATGCATGAATGAATAAAAGGAAAAAGAGGCTGCTTGCACCTCAGTGCATGCTGTGGGCAGGAGGGGATCTGTGTGAGGGAGTGTGAATGGTTTAGTGTAGCCATCCCCACTGGAGAGACCACTCGAGCTTGCCTGTAACTATCCCTCATCTCTTTTTTGCTAGTGTTTTCCCTCCTTAAACCCATCCTTCCTCTTTGATTTAGTTAATTTGGCCAATGTTTGCCTGCATGACTTTATAAAAAATACTCTTTCTCCAATCATGATTCTGCAGGGTTATGTAAATGAGTGAAGGATTGCTGCTTTTTCCTGCCCCAGAGTCACAGGGGCCACCTGTGTGGCTGGGAGGGAGTCATGTCTGGGGTGTTCCGGTGTTCTCTATATTGAGGCAGCTTCATGCTTTGAGTGACTGCTGAGCTGCTGGAGATATCATTGAGAGACCCATCAGAACTGGTGCTTATGCTTAGCTGTATTTCTGAAGAATATCATTCATTAGAGGACATTACTTATGAAGTGTGGCAGTAGATTTTCCTACCTTCAAACAAGCCATTCATACAAGGTATCCCATCTACTGACTTCTTTTATTTCATTTATTTTATAATAATTAATATAAATATACATAACATATATTTAATATATAATAATTATAATTTAATATAAAGTATTAAATATTTTATACTGGAGCATAGTTAGTTAACAATGTGTTAGTTTCAGGCTTACAGCAAAGTGATTCAGTTATACGTGTACATGTAGCTATACTATTTCAAAAATTTTCCCCGTTTAGGTTATCACAGAATCTTGAGCAGCTTACCATAGTGATGCCAAGCACCACCCCTACTTCTCACCCAGGCTGAGGTATCTTCTTCTGGCCTCTGGCTCTTCCCACCATTCAGTTAGACATATACACACTTATTCCAGATTCGTCATGCTATACATACCTCTGGGAACTCCTCAGCTAAATGTCTTCAACAACTTCCCGTTGCCTAATAAATAAATTGGAAACTTCTTATTCTGGCGTTCAAGGCCCTCCAGGATCTGGCCCCAGTCTGCATTCTTCACCATTTAAAATGGCCTGTGCTCCACTCACACCACGCAATTCATCCCTCTCACAATTCCCTCTCCCTGGAAACCCCTTACCACCGTTCACTTCACTTACAATGAAGCTCCTTCCCAGTCCCATCGTTCAGGAAGTATCTTAGCTGTCATCTTCCATTTGAAGCTAACCCAAATGCAACCCATCAATCTCTTTGTGGGATTGCCCAGCACACTTTGTCCCTCCTTTTGCCCAGGGTCCTGATTTCCCTGGTCTTCCAGGTGATGCTTGTCCCTTGGGTATGCAGGTGATACATATTTGTTGAACAAGTGGGAGAATGTTGAGTGAGTGTGTACCTCTGTCTTATCTCTCCTTAGAGTTTGTGAGATTCCTCAGGGGGCAGCAGTGTGATATAGCAGAAGGCATTGGGGCTTAGGGGTCAGAGAGACCTAGTGGGGAGCTCCCCGCCTGTTTATTACCTGGGGGCCCTAGGTGAGCTACTCAGCTTTTCTGCACCCCACTTCTATCAATACCTGTTGAATGCGTGAACTTTTGTGGATTCTTCATTCATTTGCATCCACTGTACTCCCTGGAAATGTTGAGAAGCAAAGCACTGCTTGTCTTACAGATACAGAACATTTTCTTCACATATAAATCATGGCATGAACTGACATCATAATATACACCACACACCTAGTGAGATGTCACTTTAAAAATAATGAGGCAGGTAAGTATTACATGATCACATTAGCATCTACCTCTTTGACAGCTAACTCTGAACAATGGGAACTGTCTGCTTGTTTTTAAAGACTGTACATTTTGGTAGTTTAACTAATTTGGGCACTTGGTAATGGAAATGACACAATGCTGCTAATCCAAACATCTATGATGAGGAATTTCTTGGAAAAAGAGAAGGAGGGAAAAGTTTCCACAGTGATCGCTTGCATCTGCAATCTTAAATCTAATTTAGTATTAGTGCTCCTGACAGGAAAAGAAATTTCAGGGCAGTTACTCACACTTTTGAAGGTTTTATTTGGTTTAACCTCAGAAATAACTGTACTGATGGTGCTGAGTGCTCTCAGATGTGGGTTTTCTCTCTGAAATAATAGACTCTTGAGTTTCTTCTCTTCCTAAAATTAGGTCTGAGGTGCTGTCGAGGCTTCTTGATGAGTGGCTTTAACTACTGTGTGATGTTATAACATAAAAAAAAAAAAAGAATAATCCTACACCCACTTAGTGGGGTATTTTTTTGAGAACATGCAGGAAGCCGGGAGGCCTCACTGACTACACCATAGATTTCACTGCGATGGATAGCAGGCCTCGTTGAAGCACAACGAATCTCCCCCTGAACCCCCCACTGCCGTCATGCACCACCCCTGTGGCCAGGCTGTTCTTGGTGCCGGGGCCATTGAGTTATGAAGAGAGTTCTGTCCGTGTCTCAGATACTGTCTGGGAGTTGTTTCCATGTTATTTACAGCATTGTCTCCCTTTCATGACATTTGTCCTTGTCTTTCAAAACTTCCCTCTGGCCTCTTGTCAAACTGCAGTAGCAAACATAAAACTCACTTTTCTTTGTTCTGTTGGGCATGAGATAAACAACCAAACAAGAAATAGTCAATCTTATAACAGACACTACAGGTATAATACTATATTATGTCATGGCATCAGCAAAAGAAGGAGTTCCAATTTTTATATGGGATGTAATTCAGCTTAAGATTTTTATTTGGATATTTTTGTTTTTTCCCTATGTCTTGTGTAATTTTAAAGAACTCTCTAAAGAAAATCACTAACATTTGTGTAGTTGGTTACTGTTTATAAAGCACTTCTCAAAAAAATTTTCTGTTTTAATAGCACATCCCTGTAAACACGATGCTGTTTCTCTTCTGTTTTTCTGATGATGAAACTGAGGCAGGGAGGTGTCGTAAGTTAAGTAATGCAAATCATGGGTCACCTTTTAGTGGTTATAGCCCTGCTAACCTCCAGCCCCAGTAACACAGGACTTAGAACTCTATTCTCAGATAAACAAGCCTGGGGCGCAAGACAAGGCCTGCTTTCCAGAGCCTGGAGTTCAACTGGCCTGAAGGCTCCAGACCATGAAGTTGAGGGAGATTTGAGGCAGGGAAGAAGCCCGAATAAAAGTCAGACAGGAAGTTTAGAAGTATCATTATGAAGGGACAGCAGAAGGGGCAGATCCAAGGAGGAGGTAACTGGACAGAACTTATGCCCGTTCACCAGGCTGTGAGGGTCCAGATTCAAGATAGGGAGATGGGGCCTGATAGGAATCCTTGAGAAAGTACAGAATAACTGCAACACTTTTGTATAAGACATTTGCAGCCTTGGCCATGATCTTGGAGGAGCGGGCTCAGACGTCAGATCATGAATTTGGGACTGTTTGGTTAATTCTTAAGAATGAAAACCTCCAGAAGAGATAGCTATGGTTTTACCAGTAGTCCTGTATGGACATGAGAGTTGGACCGTAAAGAAGCCTGAGCAGGAAAGAACTGATGCTTTCACACTGTGGTGCTGGAGAAGACTCTGGAAGTTCTCTTGGACAGCATGGAGATTAAACCACTCAGTCCTAAAGGAAATCAACTCTGAATCTGCGTTGAAAAGACTAATGCTGAAGCTGAAGCTCCAGTACTTTGGTCACCTGATGTGAAAAGCTGACTCCCTGGAAAAGACCCTGATGCTGGGAAAGATTGAAGGTGGGAGAAAAAGGGGTTGACAGAGGATGAGATGATTGGATGACATCGCTGACTCAATGGACATGAGTTTGAGCAAACTCTGGAGATAGTGAAGGACAGAAAAGCCTGGGGTGCTGCACTCCATGGGGTCACAAAGAGTCGGACATGACTTAGTGCCTGAACAACAGCAGGAGATATACCAAATAAAATGAAGAAACATTTGAACACATGTGATACATGGAAAAGAGAAACAGCACTGCATCCAGTGATTCCCAGGCCATCTCTTCCTTCCTTCTTTCTTCTCTTCTTCCCTGACTTTCTCATCTTTCTCTATCCACCTTTCCTCTTTCCCCATCTTCCTTCATTTTTTTTCTTAATGTACAATTAATTGACACTTTACTAGAGACTATGTGAGGCTTTGGGGATGCAAACTGACTGATAAAAACATTTACATGATTTTTGGTTAATGTAGGAAAAGCTATGTAACTATTGTTGAGTTATTTTTGTCTACATTTTTAAGCTTTTCACCTCAAGTAGGTGAATTCATGGGTTGAAAGTTTTAAAAAATCATTTTGGATGTTCATACTGAGTGTCTACATGTGTTTATGTGTTGTGCACACTCACAAAGAAATACAGTGCTTACTGGTTGGGGTGTTTAAGTGTGATAAGGAATACCCATAGTTTGAAGTCATGAATTAACTTTTCATATCTATGGTACCTTTCATATATCTCATCTCATTTGTATAAACACAGAAAACAGGCAATAAATATTTGCTGATTTATTGTCTTTTTTCCCCCTAACTCCAGACTTTCCATAAATCTCTGGTCCTAGAAGATAATGGTTTATATTTCAGTATTTTAATATACTTTCCCTATATGATTTAAAATACCCTTTATCAGTCTTCACCTTGCTCTCACTTATTGATTGGGTACTCAAACAAAGTAGGTCTGAAGATGGAATGGGGGTTGGTTAAGGTAGCTATCCGGGTAATTTATAGAATCCTAAAACTTTAGCTATGGAAGCAAAAGTGTTTGGGACTTGAAATACTTTCTGTGTGGACAACAGTTAGCCTGGGTAGCAGTGTATGTTTTCAAATTAGTATTCTTCATTAATAAACATTTTCCTTTATGTAACACATGACTGTACAAAAATTGCAATGTTCAGGAATAAGGTAGAGGAGTTAATCAAAATACACAAACTTACCCTAGAGTCCCATCATTCACATCCCTTTCTTTTTAGAGAATATGTATGTTAATGGTCATGAAGGAACTTTGAACAGGGTATAGCACTAAATCAACAAGAGGTATTATCATCATTATTATCATTTAGCATTCATAATTTACTGGCATGCACTTTCCCTAGCCCAGGGTACCAATATTCAAAGCACTGGATATATTTAAGCCTTACCTTCATGGGCTAGTCACTGAGATTCAAGTACAGTTTATGGAAAATAACTACCTAATATTCTAATTATGTATGTCTATTTTACTTGAACTCAGATGTTTTAAAATCCCTTGTGCGTAGTTTTTCCAAATGATTGCCCATATCAAAATTACACAAGCAAAAAGGAGGAATAATTAACAAAATAAGAAGCTAGATTTGGGGCTCATCTCATTTTCCATGCTAATTGCTTACCTTGGGAACCCATTCTGGGAAGCTGTAGGAAGTAGATCTTCAATGCATGTGCACCTGGGTGTGAGCCTCGCTTGTGCACTTCAAGGCAGTGAACAGTGTCTGTGGCCCCAGAAAATCATCCTTCAAGTGATATGGGGAGACAGCAATGCCTCCTACCTGGACAGACTCTCAGCTTTTTCCAGGGTCTGATTCTAATTCATTGTGTATCCTGGACATTTTATGAAAGAGAAAGAAGCAACTAAGGAACATTCTCCCACTTTGCAGATAGTCTCACTGAAGTTTTTCATCTCAAGTTGTAGATGTGGTCAAAAGTAATACCTAGGTCTGAATTTATTGTTCAGGTAATTCACCAACCTAAGAAAAAGACCAGATAGAACTACTAAGTCCAGGGAAGAAGACTGTATTTACAATGGTAACAAAATGCCCATAGGATCCCCTCACTTTCCCCAGCCCCTCACCTCCCAAGCAAATAATACCAGCTAATTATTTAGTAAATCTGGAGACAGATTTATTTCAGCCAGCATTGGGAGAAGATGATAGAAGAGAGTAGAGACCAGATCTGAAAAAATGAACTAAACCAATTGGATTCTTTTGAGAAACTGAACAAGTTGCCAGTGAGGAGATGGAACAGAACATGATGCACCAAGAGATGTCTTGAGGTGGAGAAAGCCATGATGGGCTGTGTGCAGAGTGAGGAAAGCCAAGGAAGCTGACTAATTGAGGGGAGAGCGAGCCACCAACCTGTATCAACCAGAGGTGGCTCGCAAAGACCCACAAGAGAAGAGTTGTTCACCAGAGCCGTCAGGAGCCAGAATTAGCTCCAGGGAAGGCTGTTCCAGTTCTTGGGTTCCATTAAGGTCACTATCTTTGTTATTGCTCCAGTGTAGCCTTACATTAACTTACTTGTCACCTCTCCAGTGTGTCATTTGAGTTAGGTTCTGTTTCTGGCAATCAGACATATACTTCTTTTACAAAAATAAACAACACTCCCTCTTCCCACCAGGAACAACTAACAGCATCCCTCAACATCTGTTACAAAGCAGGTTTGCACTTATTTCTGTAATGAGAGATAATGTAGATGGCTGGCAGAAGTCGCCTTTTTCTTGCTCTGCTGATATATTGCTCTCTAAGGACTTTCAGCAACCCTGATGGAGATCAGGACACCTAAACTCATTGTCCTCGACCAGACTTTATTCAACTGGGTAATCTGCAAAGTTTTTCAGTTGCTAAGTTGTGTCCAACTCTTTGCAACCCCGTGAACTGTGGCACACCAGGATTCCCTGTCCTTCACGATCTCCCAGAGTTTGCTCAAACTCGTGGCCATTGAGGCGGCGATGTCATCCAATCATCTCATCCTATGTGGTCCCCTTCTCCTGCCCTCAGTCTTTCCCAGCATCAGGGTAGCGATATGCAAAGTCTTTAAAAGCAGGACCTGGACTGATAGTATTGTCTATGGTTCCAGTGGTTTCTGATAATCCTGTCGAAGTTCCTTGCAAAAGTAGAACTTTATTGATTAAGTCACTGCTTGCAGGAGGACAGGAGAGATGGTGTTAGGAGAGATAGATAGATAGATAGATAAGGTAAACAACTGAGTTATGGTATTACTTAATCCCAAGTCATCAGGTAGAGTTCCTTGCTAATCGAATTTCCTGGTTAACAGGCAGATTGTCACACACAGCACTGCCCTCCTACAATCTATCTGAGAGCTTATGAGCTGAGTTGGGGGCTTCCTATCGCCCTACATAATGCCAGTAGGTCAGCAGTGCTCCGTTGCTTGCTGAGAATCCCTTAGGCCCTGCTGTGTTGCAGCTCTCCTAAGTGGTAGGAGAGAGGGGTCTGTACCTGTTTAGATTTCTTGAGAAGAGTTCTGTGCTTGTTATTATGAGGGAGGTATAAGATGGAGGAGGATATGGGACATTACAGATACCCCAGATGTGAAACAGAAAGCATCTCTCCCCACCAGGAATTTGTACACAGTGGTACTTTCCTGCTGTGTTCCTAAAATCAGCATCTGGTCTTTGCACTCTCACTGCCAAGTGATGGATCTTGGGCATTTCAGGTAACAAGCTACCTGCTGTCTGAGTGGAAGTATTTAAATCCCTGCTGTTTTTCATCATTCAAGTTGTTTCCACCTATGTTTCTCCTGCTAGGGAGCAAGGCTACCATATGTACATGCCCACATGGCTGGCAAAACATGAGGGTCATGGTTGGTTTTGAATTTGTTTGATGACGTCATATTCCTGGTGGCTCGGCTAACGCAGAATTTGCTCTGGCAATTCTGGGAGGAAGTTATCATCATTATGCTCTAATTTATAGACCATCCATTGGATTCTTGTCTAAGTTGAAAGGTTCAGTTCAGTTCAGTTCAGTCACTCAGTCATATCTGACTCTTTGCGACCCCATGAAACTGCATCACGCCAGGCCTCCCCGTCCCTCACCAACTCCCAGACCCTACCCAAACTCATGTCCATTGAATCGATGATGCCATCCAACCATCTGATCCTCTGTCATCCCCTTCTCCTCCTGCCCTCAATCTTTCCCAGCATCAGGGTCTTTTCAAATGAGTCAACTCTTCGCATCAGGTGGCCAAAGTATCGGAGTTTCAGCTTCAACATCAGTCCTTCCAATGAACACCCAGGACTGATCTCCTTTAGGATGGACTGATTGGATCTCCTTGCAGTCCAAGGGACTCTCAAGAGTCGTCTCCAACACCACAGTTCAAAAGCATCAATTTTTTGGTGCTCAGATTTCTTTATAGTCCAACTCTCACATCCATACATGAGTACTGGAAAAGCCATAGCTTTGACTAGATGGACCTTTGTTGACAAAGTAATGTCTCTGCTTTTTAATGTGCTATCTAGGTTGGTCATAACTTTCCTTCCAAGGAGTAAGTGTCTTTTAATTTCATGGCTGCAATCACCATCTGCAGTGATTTTGGAGCTCCAAAAAATTAAGTCTGTCACTGTTTCCACTGTTTCCCCATTTATTTGCCATGAAGTGATGGGACCGGATGCCATCATCTTAGTTTTCTGAATGTTGAGCTTTAAGCCAACTTTTTCACTCTCCTTTTTCACTTTCATCAAGAGGCTATTAGTTCTTCTTCACTTTCTGCCATAAGAGGGGTGTCATCTGCATATCTGAGGTTATTAATATTTCTCCTAGCAGTCTTGATTCCAGCTTGTGCTTCCTCCAGCCCAGCGTTTCTCATGATGTACTCTGCATAGAAGTTAAAAAAGCAAGGTGACAATATACAGCCTTGACGTACTTTTTTTCCTATTTGGAACCAGTCTGTTGTTCCATGTCCAGTTCTAGCTGTTGCTTCCTGACCTGCATACAGATTTCTCAAGAGAGGTCAGGTGGCCTGGTATTCCCATCTCTTTCAGAATTTTCCACATTTTATTGTGATCCACACAGTCAAAGGCTTTGGCATAGTCAATAAAGCAGAAATAGATGTTTTTCTGGAACTCTCTTGCTTTTTCAATGATCCAGCGGATGTTGGCAATTTGATCTCTGGTTCCTCTGCCTTTTCTAAAACCAGCTTGGACATCTGGAAGTTCACAGTTTACGTATTGCTCTAAACCTGGCTTGGAGAATTTTGAGCATTACTTTACTAGTGTGTTAGATGAGCGCAGTTATATGGTAGTTTGAGCATTCTTTGGGATTGCCTTTCTTTGGGATTGGAATGAAAACTGACCTTTTCCAGTCCTGTGGCCACTGCTGAGTTCTCCAAATTTGCTGGTATATTGAGTGCAGCACTTTCACAGCATCATCTTTTAGGATTTGAAATAGCTCAACTGGAATTCCATCACCTCCACTAACTTTGTTCATAGTGATGCTTCCTAAGGTCCACTGGACTTCTCATTCCAGGCTGTCTAGCTTTAGGTGAGTGATCACACCATCATAATTAACTGGGTCGTGAAGATTTTTTTGGTACAGTTCTTCTGTGTATTCTTGCCACCTCTTAATATCTTCTTCTTCTGTTAGGTCCAAACCATTTCTGTCCTTTATTGAGCCTATCTTTGCATGAAATGTTCCCTTGGTATCTCTAATTTTCTTGAAGACATCTCTAGTCTTTCCCATTCTATTGTTTTCCTCTATTTCCTTGCCTTGATAGCTGAGGAAGGCTTTCTTATCTTTCCTTGCTCTTCTTTAGAACTCTGCATTCAAATGGGTATATCTTTCCTTTTCTCCTTTGCTTTTCACTTCTCTTCTTTTCACAGCTATTTGTAAGGCCGCCTCAGACACCCATTTTGCTTTTTTGCATTTCTTTTCCATGGGGATGGTCTTGATCCCTGTCACCTGTACAATATCATGAACCTCTGTCCATAGTTCATCAGGCACTCTATTATATCTAGTCCCTAAATCTATTTCTCATTGCCACTGTATAAGCATAAAGGATTTGATTTAGGTCATACCTGAATGGTTTAATGGTTTTCCCTTCTTTCTTCAATGTCAGTCTGAATTTGGCAATAAGGAGTTCATGATCTGAGCCACAGTCCACACCCAGGCTTGTTTTTGCTGACTGTATAGAGCTTCTCCATCTTTGGCTGCAAAGAATATAATCAATCTGATTTCGGTGTTGGCCATCTGGTGATGTCCATGTGTAGAGTCCTCTCTTGTGTTGTTGGAAGAGGGTGTTTGCTGTGACCAGTGCGTTCTTTTGGCAAAACTCTATTAGCCTTTGCTGAAAGGTTAGGGGCATGTTAATGTGATGCACATTGCCTAACAACTAGGATGGAGTCATTATAAGTACTTTGGATGTTAGCTTCAAACCTTAGAGTCATTCAGTGTTTTTTTTTTTGTTTGTTTGTTTGTTTTTTATTATTTTTATTTATTTATTTTTCCAGTGGGTTTTGTCATACATTGATATGAATCAGCCATGGATTTACATGTATTCCCAATCCCGATCCCCCCTCCCACCTCCCTCTCCACCCGATTCCTCTGGGTCTTCCCAGTGCACCAGGCCGGAACACTTGTCTCGTGCATCCCACCTGGGCTGGTGATCTGTTTGACCATACGTAGCATACATGCTGTTCTTTTGAAATATCCCACCCTCACATTCTCCCACAAAGTTCAAAAGTCTGTTCTGTATTTCTGTGTCTCTTTTTCTGTCCTGCATATAGGGTTATCGTTATCACCTTTCTAAATTCCATATACACGTGTCAGTATGCTGTAATGTTCTTTATCTTTCTGGCTTACTTCACTCTGTATAATGGGCTCCAGCTTCATCCATCTCATTAGGACTGGTTCAAATGAATTCTTTTTAATGGCTGAGTAATATTCCATGGTGTATATGTACCACAGCTTCCTTATCCATTCATCTGCTGATGGGCATCTAGGTTGCTTCCATGTCCTGGCTATTATAAACAGTGCTGCGATGAACATTGGGGTGCACGTGTCTCTTTCAGATCTGGTTTCCTCAGTGTGTATGCCCAGAAGTGGGATTGCTGGGTCATATGGCAGTTCTATTTCCAGTTTTTTAAGGAATCTCCACACTGTTTTCCATAGCGGCTGTACTAGTTTGCATTCCCACCAACAGTGTAAGAGGGTTCCCTTTTCTCCACACCCTCTCCAGCATTTATTGCTTGTAGACTTTTGGATAGCAGCCATCCTGACTGGCGTGTAATGGTACCTCATTGTGGTTTTGATTTGCATTTCTCTAATAATGAGTGATGTTGAGCATCTTTTCATGTGTTTGTTAGCCATCTGTATGTCTTCTTTGGAGAAATGTCTGTTTAGTTCTTTGGCCCATTTTTTGATTGGGTCATTTATTTTTCTGGAATTGAGCTTCAGGAGTTGCTTGTATATTTTTGAGATTAATCCTTTGTCTGTTTCTTCATTTGCTATTATTTTCTCCCAATCTGAGGGCTGTCTTTTCACCTTACTTATAGTTTCCTTTGTAGTGCAAAAGCTTTTCAGTTTCATTAGGTCCCATTTGTTTAGTTTTGCTTTTATTTCCAATATTCTGGGAGGTGGGTCATAGAGGATCTTGCTTTGATTTATGTCGGAGAGTGTTTTGCCTATGTTCTCCTCTAGGAGTTTTATAGTTTCTGGTCTTACATTTAGATCTTTAATCCATTTTGAGTTTATTTTTGTGTATGGTGTTAGAAAGTGTTCTAGTTTCATTCTTTTACAAGTGGTTGACCAGTTTTCCCAGCACCACTTGTTAAAGAGGTTGTCTTCTTTCCATTGTATATCCTTACATCCTTTGTCAAAGATAAGGTGTCCATAGGTTCGTGGATTTATCTCTGGGCTTTCTATTCTGTTCCATTGATCTATATTTCTGTCTTTGTGCCAGTACCATACTGTCTTGATGACTGTGGCTTTGTAGTAGAGTCTGAAGTCAGGCAGGTTGATTCCTCCAGCTCCATTCTTCTTTCTCAAGATTACTTTGGCTATTCGAGGTTTTTTGTATTTCCATACAAATTGTGAAATTCTTTGGTCTAGTTCTGTGAAAAATACCGTTGGTAGCTTGATAGGGATTGCATTGAATCTATAGATTGCTTTGGGTAGAATAGCCATTTTGACAATATTAATTCTTCCAATCCATGAACACGGTATGTTTCTCCATCTGTTTGTGTCCTCTTTGATTTCTTTCATCAGTGTTTTATAGTTTTCTATGTATAGGTCCTTTGTTTCTTTAGGTAGATATACTCCTAAGTATTTTATTCTTTTTGTTGCAATGGTGAATGGTATTGTTTCCTTAATTTCTCTGTCTGTTTTTTCATTGTTAGTATATAGGAATGCAAGGGATTTCTGTGTGTTAATTTTATATCCTGCAACTTTACTATATTCATTGATTAGCTCTAGTAATTTTCTGGTAGAGTCTTTAGGGTTTTCTATGTAGAGGATCATGTCATCTGCAAACAGTGAGAGTTTTACTTCTTCTTTTCCTATGTGGATTCCTTTTACTTCTTTTTCTGCTCTGATTGCTGTGGCCAGAATTTCCAACACTATGTTGAATAGTAGTGGTGAGAGTGGGCACCCTTGTCTTGTTCCTGATTTCAGGGGAAATGCCTTCAATTTTTCACCATTGAGGGTGATGCTTGCTGTGGGTTTGTCATATATAGCTTTTATTATGTTGAGGTATGTTCCTTCTATTCCTGCTTTTTGGAGAGTTTTAATCATAAATGAGTGTTGAATTTTGTCAAAGGCTTTCTCTGCATCTATTGAGATAATCATATGGTTTTTATCTTTCAATTTGTTAATGTGGTGTATTACATTGATTGATTTGCGGATATTAAAGAATCCTTGCATTCCTGGGATAAAGCCCACTTGGTCATGGTGTATGATTTTTTTAATATGTTGTTGGATTCTGTTTGCTAGAATTTTGTTAAGGATTTTTGCATCTATGTTCATCAGTGATATTGGCCTGTAGTTTTCTTTTTTTGTGGCATCTTTGTCTGGTTTTGGAATTAGGTTGATGGTGGCCTCATAGAATGAGTTTGGAAGCTTACCTTCTTCTGCAATTTTCTGGAAGAGTTTGAGTAAGATAGGTGTTAGCTCTTCTCTAAATTTTTGGTAGAATTCAGCTGTGAAGCCATCTGGTCCTGGGCTTTTGTTTGCTGGAAGATTTTTGATGACAGTTTCGATTTCCTTGCTTGTGATGGGTCTGTTAAGATCTTCTATTTCTTCCTGGTTCAGTTTTGGAAAGTTATACTTTTCTAAGAATTTGTCCATTTCATCCAAGTTGTCCATTTTATTGGCATAGAGCTGCTGGTAGTAGTCTCTTATGATCCTTTGTATTTCAGTGTTGTCTATTGTGATCTCTCCATTTTCATTTCTAATTTTGTTAATTTGGTTTTTCTCTCTTTGTTTCTTAATGAGTCTTGCTAATGGTTTGTCAATTTTGTTTATTTTTTCAAAAAACCAGCTTTTAGCTTTGTTGATTTTTGCTATGGTCTCTTTAGTTTCTTTTGCATTTATTTCTGCCCTGATTTTTAAGATTTCTTTCCTTCTGCTAACTCTGGGGTTCTTCATTTCTTCCTTCTCTAATTGCTTTAGGTGTAGAGTTAGGTTATTTAATTGGTTTTTTTCCTGTTTCTTGATGTAAGCCTGTAATGCTATGAACCTTCCCCTTAGCACTGCTTTTACAGTGTCCCATAGGTTTTGGGTTGTTGTGTTTTCATTTTCATTCATTTCTATACATATTTTGATTTCTTTTTTGATTTCTTCTATGATTTGTTGGTTATTCAGAAGCATGTTATTTAGCCTCCATATGTTTGACGTTTTAACAATTTTTTCCCTGTAATTGAGATCTAATCTTACTGCACTGTGGTCAGAAAAGATGACTGGAATGATTTCAATTTTTTTGAATTTTCCAAGACCAGATTTATGGCCCAGGATGTGATCTATTCTGGAGAATGTTCCGTGTGCACTTGAGAAAAAGGTGAAGTTGATTGTTTTGGGGTGAAATGTCCTATAGATATCAATTAGGTCTAGCTGGTCCATTGTGTCATTTAAGGTTTGTGTTTCCTTGTTAATTTTCTGTTTAGTTGATCTATCCATAGTTGTGAGTGGGGTATTAAAGTCTCCCACTATTATTGTGTTACTATTAATTTCCTCTTTCATACTCGTTAGTGTTTGCCGTACATATTGCGGTGCTCCTATGTTGGGTGCATATATATTTATAATTGTTATATCTTCTTTTTTGATTGATCCTTTGATCATTATGTAGTGTCCTTCTTTGTCTCTTTTCACATCCTTTATTTGAAAGTCTATTTTATCTGATATGAGTATTGCGACTCCTGCTTTCTTTTGGTCTCCGTTTGCATGAAATATTTTTTTCCAGCCCTTCACTTTTAGTCTGTATGTGTCTCTTGTTTTGAGGTGGGTCTCTTATAGACAGCATATATAGGGGTCTTGTTTTTGTATCCATTCAGCCAATCTTTGTCTTTTGGTTGGGGCATTCAACCCATTTACATTTAGGGTAATTATTGATAGGTGTGGTCCCGTTGCCATTTACTTTGTTGTTTTGGGTTCACGTTTATACACCCTTTCTGCATTTCCTGTCTAGAGAAGATCCTTTAGCATTTGTTGAATAGCTGGTTTGGTGGTGCTGAATTCTCTCAGCTTTTGCTTATCTGTAAAGCTTTTGAATTCTCCTTCATATCTGAATGAGATCCTTGCTGGATACAGTAATCTAGGTTGTAGGTTATTCTCTTTCATTACTTTCAGTACGTCCTGCCATTCCCTTCTGGCCTGGAGGGTTTCTATTGATAGATCAGCTGTTATCCTTATGGGAATCCCTTTGTGTGTTATTTGTTGTTTTTCCCTTGCTGCTTTTAATATTTGTTCTTTGTGTTTGATCTTTGTTAATTTGATTAATATGTGTCTTGGGGTGTTTCGCCTTGGGTTTATCCTGTTTGGGACTCTCTGGGTTTCTTGGACTTGGGTGGCTATTTCCTTCCCCATTTTAGGGAAGTTTTCAGCTATTATCTCCTCGAGTATTTTCTCATGGCCTTTCTTTTTGTCTTCTTCTTCTGGAACTCCTATGATTCGAATGTTGGGGCGTTTCACAGTGTCCCAGACGTCCCTGGGGTTGTCCTCATTTCTTTTGATCCTTTTTCTTTTTTCCTCTCTGCTTCATTTATTTCCACCATTTTATCTTCTACCTCACTTATCGTATCTTCTGCCTCCGTTATTCTACTCTTGGTTCCCTCCAAAGTGTTTTTGATCTCATTCATTGCATTATTCATTTGTAATTGACTCTTTTTTATTTCTTCTAGGTCTTTATTAAACATTTCTTGTATCTTTTCAATCTTTGCTTCCAGGCTATTTATCTGTAACCCCATTTTGTTTTCAAGATTTTGGATCATTTTTATTATCATTATTCTAAATTCTTTTTCAGGTAGATTCCCTATCTCCTCCTCTTTTGTTTGACTTGGTGGGCATTTTTCATGTTTCTTTACCTGTTGGGTATTTCTTTGCCTTTTCATCTTGTTTAGATTGCTGTATCTGGAGTGGGCTTTCTGTATTCTGGAGGTCTGTGGTTCCTTTTTGTTGTGGAGGTTTAACCCAGTGGGTGGGGTTAGACGATTGGCTTGTCGAGATTTCCTGGTTAGGGAAGCTTGCGTCAGTGTTCTGGTGCGTGGAACTTGATTTCTTCTCTTTGGAGAGCAATGGAGTGCCCAGTAATGAGTTTTGAGATGGGTCTATGTGTTAGGTGTGAACTTGGGCAGCCTGTATGTTGATGTTCAGGGCTATGTTCCTGCATTGCTGGAGAATTTGC
Organism: Dama dama; assembly: GCF_033118175.1. Lineage (NCBI taxonomy): Eukaryota > Metazoa > Chordata > Mammalia > Artiodactyla > Cervidae > Dama > Dama dama. Next base: position 52,325,565 of record NC_083700.1, read on the forward strand.
GTGGTATGTCTTGTTCTAAAACTTATTGGCTCTTGTGTGGTGGTTGGTTTCAGTGTAGGTATGGAGGCTTTTGGACAGTCACTTATTACTTAAAGTTCCTTGTAGTCAGGAGTTTTCTGGTGTTCTCAGGTTTTGGGCTTAAGTCTCCTTCCTCTGGATTTCAGTTTTATTCTTCCTGTAGTCTCAGGATTTCTCCAACTATACAGCCCTGATAAGAAAACTTCTAGGTTAATGGCGAAAAGATTCTCCCCCGTTAGGGACACCCAGAGAGGTTCACAGAGTCACATGAAGAAGAGGAGAGGGAGGAGGGAGATAGAGATGAACAGGAGGAGAAAAAGGGGGACTCAAGAGGAGAGAGACAGATCTACGCAGCTGTCTGTTCCCAGAATGTTCTCCGTAGCCCAGTCACCTACAAAGATTCACAGAATTGGATTGGGAAGAGAAGGGGAAAGGAGGAAATAGAGGTGTTCTGAGGTAGAAAACAGAGAGTCAAGATTGGGAGAGAATAATCTTCGGTTTAAAAATAGGTCTTCTCTCTTTTTTTTTTTTTTTGTAAGGTTATAGTGTATTGAAAATGAAAATTAAGGAGTAGTAGAGGAGTACTAGAGGACTTTAAAAGAAATAAGAGAAAAAGAAAAATAGAAAATAGAAGAGAAAAAGGAAAGAAAAAAAATGAAAGAAAAAGAAAAAAAAAGAAAAAAAAATAAAAGAAAGAAAAAAAAAAAAAATTTTTTTTTCCCCCTAATTAAAAAATCGTAAAAGTCTATGGAAATGAAAGTTAAGGAGTAATGGGGGAGTAATAGGGGATTTTAAAGGAAAATAAAAGAGAAAAAATAAAAAAGAAAAAAATAAAAAAAAAGAAAAAAAGAGAAAAATGTAAAATTATATCTAGGAGTTTCTCTGGAGCTGTTGCAGTCAGCGTGGGTTCGCCTCAGTTTCAGATAGCTCCTCGTGCCAGCTTACGCTTCTCGATATCTACAGGCTCCTCCCGTGTAGTCAATGTTTCCTAGAGGAATTTTAATCTGTTGCACCAGTCCCTTCTGAAGCGGTTCCCTTTGTTTATTTGGCTTCTGTTTGCCGGTCTCTTCAGAACCTCATTTCCGCCCTGACACAGGCGGGCGGAGGTGGACTCTTATTCAGGTAGCTAGTTCCGTCGCTCCGCGGGGAGGGGCTTGCGCTGCCGGGAGGGGCTGTCGCTGTGGTGACGGGCTTGCGCCGCGGGGACAGGCTGGCGCTGCCGGGAGGGGCCGACGCTGCCTTCTCCGTCTGCGCCGCTCAGGCTCCCGGCTGTTCTATATGGAGCGCGCCCCGCGATGCGCGCGGTTCCAGCCCTCGGGTGTTCCACAAAAGCGCGGAAGGAAAAGCTACGCCTGCTCTCTGTGCCTTCCCCGTCAGAGCGGTCCAGGCAGCCAGGGGCTTGGTGGGCGCACTCTCCCCAGGTGTGGCGTGCCCACTCCCTTCCACGGACCCAGTTTCAGTTTCCTCTGGCGCCAGTCGGGTGCGCGCGCCTTCTGCCCTCCGCGTCCCCATCCCCAGTCCCCGCCCCCGCCGGTCGGGTGCCTGCGCCCTGTGTCTCGCCGCGACCTTCCCCTCCCCCCTGCCTCCTGCCTCCGGCGGAGCTGGGTTGGTCCGCAGCCTGCGAGCTCCTCTCTGGACCCTCTCGGCCTCTTTGTTCTGCGAACGGCCGGCAGTGTGTTCGGGCCGGTTAATTTACTCTCTCTCTTTTGGTCTCCCACAGTTCAAGTTGGCAACTCACAGAAGCTCCCTCCGATTGTCCTCAGGGCACTCAGGCCCGGACCCTACCCCAAGCAATGCCGCCTAAGAGCTCCCGGGACGGATCTCCGTCCTTAGCTCTTTTGTCTCACTTTTTATCTTTTATATTTTGTCCTACCTCCTTTCGAAGACAATGGGCTGCTTTTCTGGGCGCCTGATGACCTCAGCTAGCGATCAGAAGTTGTTTTGCGAAGTTTGCTCTGTGTTCAGTTATTCTTTTGATGAATTTGTAGGAGAGAAAGTGGTCTCCCCGTCCTACTCCTCCGCCATCTTCAGAGTCATTCAGTGTTCAGGAACACTTACAATCTTGGGTTCTGGTATGGGGAGGCCTGGGTTTAGAGCCAGGCTCCACTTCTACCACTGTTTGACATGGAACAAATCGCCTCACTTCTCCGAGTCTCAGTCTCCTCATTTGTAAAGTAAGGATGAAACGGCAGCCATCTCACAGAACTGTTTTGAGGATAAATGAGATGTTTGCGAAGCCCTGACCTTATGTCTGTCACACAATGAACATTCAGCAAATATTAGCTCTGTAGGCTTGTGTCAGATGTGGACACTTCTTATCCTTCTTTTGTGTCTTCCTTGACCCAGTTTGCAATGCTCAAAGTATTAGAGAGCTTGTAGAGAAGATGTAAGATTTATTTTCTACATTTTTCCTTTAAATATTTCAGGAAACTGAACTTTGCAAGATTCATGCCAAATGCAAAGCAGTTCAAAGGCTTATAAATGCTGGCTTTTTTGGTGGCCCTGCCTTTCAGAAAATACTATAGGTACATGAGACATGAAGGCAATGTGATAATAATTCTCTGTGTCATAAGTGTCTCATTGAGTGTTATCCTTAGCTTTCTATTGGTGACTTTAATTTTAACAAATTTGTTTCATCTCTCCTGTTCTGTTCCTGCTGGCTGTGGCCCAAGTTCAAATTCTAGGTACATAAATGGAATAAAAAAATCGTAGATCTTGGTTGAAAAGGACTTGAAAAGTTGCTGATATCTGTTGTGAGTTGCAGCTTGTTCTTCTGTCATATTTTGGGTATACTCTAGTAGTTCTGTAAAGTTCTTATGGGAGAAGTGTTGAGAAGGCATTATATGAAGAAATGAAAGTGATTGTAAATGTAGTGTCATAAGAAGTTCCTCAAAAGCCTTTTGAAGGAGTGGAAAAAGAAGACAACAGATGAAAATAAAGGAAGAATAACATGTTTGAAAAATTGGACTATGTAAGAAAAATTAGACTATCTAATTCAAACAAATATTTGAATTAGACTGCAACAGGAAAATTTCTGGAGGTATTAAGAATGAAATTCATAATGTTATCAAGTTTTATGAAGCATATTTTAAAAATATCTTAAGCAGTTTCTGCTTCTAGAATGCCCAGAAAAAGCTCTGTCCTTCTAAGGAGCTGTTAAGTTGTGAATATTATGATTAAGACTTAGTTTCTGAAATTACTGTATATAGGGACTCTTAATTTTATCTTGACTTTTTTTCTAAGTAAAAGATTAGTCTGCAAGTTGTGAGGGTTATAATACTAAATAATCATGTTATTGTTCAAGACATTCAGCCATGGAAAAATCCAGTAATGATACTGAATAGACTGAGAAAAAATGAGCTACATTCATATTTTTTTATTTCAAGTACCAAAGTTGAATAGTTGAGAAATTAGCCTATTCATTTTATGTTTCTGGAAAAATGAAAAATGAAAGCAGGCTTCACTTTAGTCTCTGCAGTCAGATATAGCGAGATGAAATGCCAAATTAACAGACCACACTGGCAGCTGTAAACAAGCTAATCCTTTTATTTATTAGAGCAATAGAACATGCATAATACATTGAACTCTTGTTACCTATAGAGAATTGCTCAGTTATCATAAGATAGACGCAATACTAGTTGAAGAACATTTGTATACTAAATTTTGTGTGTAGGAAAGAAGACAATAATGTATTAGAATATTAGTAATGTTATTGAAGAGTCTGTTGGCCTGGGCCTGTCACATTATTCTCTATTAAGTAACTACTTTAGATGCAGCAGGTGACCTTGTAACCAATTCAACTATTCCAACCTAGAAGCTTTCCTAATGATAGTTGGGACTACTAGTTTGGGGGAATGCTCAAGGAAGAAAATGAGGAAGGGATTCTGCAGGCAATGCTCTATAATAGAAGCCATTGATAGAATAAGACCAGATCACTGGAGGTGATGATTTGTAAAAGTATATATTTTAAACAAGGAAGGTATAAATACAGTTATATCTTCAGATATAGCCGTATAACTAATTTAATCCTAAATACGTCTTTCAAATGCAGGTGAAAATTCAGGATTTAAGTCACCCAGGTGAGCAATATTCTTGTGAATTAACATCACAATGTGGATATTTCAGTGGGTCTTATGTAATGTAGCAAATGTTAGAGAATTTGTAGCAACTGTGACTCATTGTCAGTTTTTGAGACCCTGTCCTCATCTTTCACATACATGGTGTTTGGAAGTACCTCAGAGCTCATCACCTGGATAAATATGTGGGCAAACTTGAGGCCCAATCTAAAGTGACTCACTCATAAATAAAAGTTAATTAAGTCTTCCCATTGACTCTGGAGACCCTAAATAGCTCCAGCCTTTGGAAGCAAGATTCCAGGTGTTGGGAGCAGAGATAAGGAAGTAAACAAGCTCTTTTCATTCTGCAGTAACAAGAAGATTATTTCTCCTTTCACTTAGCGTAGACAAGCAGGATTTCTGTTTTCATTGCCGAGGCTCTGTCACTACCTATACCTGGAAGAGGCATTTTCTTATCTGTGCAATAGATAATCTATTTCTGTCATTTATTTCTCTTGGTCAACCTATAGATATTCCACTTCTGACACCTCTCCCCTATTGTTACAGATGAGAAAATTGGGACCAAAAGTCACACAGTTAGTAAAGGGTTAAGTAAACTGAGATTTGAACCCAGATCTCTTGACCCTAAAGCCACTGGTCTTCCCCGCCCAATCCCGCTGCACCCTCAGTCTTTGCAGTGTCCCTTTTAGGAATATTTGCATTTATGCTGTAGAATGTAAGGTTTTCATTCAATGTCATGCTATGTGCTAAATCTCTCAGTAGTGTCTAACTCTGTGCGACCCTATGGATTGTAGCCCACCAGGCTCCTCTGTCTGGGATTCTCCAGGCAAGAATACTGGAGTGGGTTGCCATGCCCTCCTCCAGGGGAATCTTCCTGACTCAGGGAGGGAACTCCTGTCTCTCATGTCTCCTGCATTGGCAGGTGGGTTATTTACCACTAGTGCCCCCTGGGAAGCCCTTTGATTCATGTTAGAAGACTTTTTGGCACTGCTGAGTAGATGGTTGGGTGTATTGGTGGCATGGTGAACCCCTTCTGGCCTCCCTGAAATCATGTACTTTATTCCCTGGGTAACAGGTTGGCAAGAAGACACAGAAGAACAAGACAAAAAAGATCTTCACAACCCAGGTAATCATGATGGTGTGATCACTCACCTAGAGCCAGACAGCCTGGAGTGAGAAGTCCAGTGGGCCTTCCTTAGGAAGCATCACTATGAACAAAGCTAGTGGAGGTGATGGAATTCCAGTTGAGCTATTTCAAATCCTAAAAGATAATGCTGTGAAAGTGCTGCACTCAATATACCAGCAAATTTGGAGAACTCAGCAGTGGCCACAGGACTGGAAAAGGTCAGTTTTCCTTCCTATCCCAAGGAAAGTAAATGCCAAAGAATGCTCAAACTACCGCACAATTGCACTCATCTCACACGCTAGTAAAGTAATGCTCAAAATTCTCCAAGCCAGGCTTCAACAGTATGTGAACCGTAAAGTTCCAGATTTTTAGAAAAGGCAGAGGAACCAGAGATCAAATTGCTAACATCCGTTGGACTATCAAAAAATCTAGAGAGTTCCAGAAAAACACCTATTTCTGCTTTCTTAACTATGCCAAAGCCGTTGACTGTGTGGATCACAACAAACTCTGGAAAATTCTTAAAGAAATGGGAATACCAGACCACGTGACCTGCCTCTTGAGAAACCTATATGCAGGTCAGGAAGCAACAGTTAAAACTGGACGTGGAACAACAGACTGATTCCAAATAGGAAAAGGAGTACGTCAAGGCTGTATATTGTTACCTTGCTTATTTAACTTATATGCAGAGTACATCATGAAACGCTGGGCTGGAGGAAGCACAAGCTGGAATCAAGACTGCAGGGAGAAATATCAATAACCTCAGATATGCAGATGACACCACCTTTATGGCAGAAAGTGAAGAGGAACTAAAAAGCCTCTTGATGAAAGTGAAAGAGGAGAGTGGAAAAGTTGGCTTAAAACTCAACATTCAGAAAACTAAGATCATGGCATCTGGTCCCATCACTTCATAGCAAATAGATGGGGAAACAGTGGAAACAGTGACAGACTTAATTTTGGGGGGCTCCAAAATCACTGCAGATGGTGATTGCAGCCATGAAATTAAAAGATGCTTATTCCTTGAAAGAAAAGTTATGACCAACCTAGACAACATATTAAAAAGCAGAGACATTACTTTGCCAACAAAGATCTGTCTAGTCAAGGCTATGGTTTTTCCAGTAGTCATATATGGATGTGAGAGTTAGACTATAAAGAAAGCTGAGTGCTGAAGAATTGATGCTTTTGAACTGTGGTGTTGGAGAAGACTCTTGAGAGTCCCTTGGACTGCAAGGAGATCCAACCAGTCCATCCTAAAGGAAATCAGTTCTGAATATTCATTAGAAGGACTGATGCTGAATCTGAAACTCCAATACTTTGACCACCTGATGTGAAGAACTGACTCATATGAAAAACCCTGATTCTGGGAAAGATTGAATACAGGAGGAGAAGAGGACGACAGAGGATGAGATGGTTGGATGGCATCGCTGACTCAATGGACATGAATCTGAGTAAACTCCAGGAGTTGGTGATGGACAGGGAGGCCTGGCGTGCTGCAGTCCATGGGGTTGCAGAGTCAGACACGACTGAGTGAGTGAACTGAACTGAAATGAACAGATTGGTTCTACCCCCAGAATTTGAGCTTATGATGTAGTGTCATTATAAGGTTTTTAAACTGAGCTGGTGAGGTGCAGAAAGGAAAAAAAAAAAGAACTAACTTCTCAGTCTCCATTTTATGAGGAGGAAACCAAAGGTTAGGTAAAAGTTCACAGAGTTAAGGCAAAAGCTCAGATTTTGGCCTTTCCATCTGTGTCTTTTCCAGCAGACCCTGAAACCATCATCTAGTTTATCTAAAACCAGGAAACTTCATTTGCTAATCCAGAAAACCCCCAGCTAAGCCCAGCTCACTGTGTGGTTAATGAGGAAAATTCTTTAAAATGGCTTTTTTTTGGGGTACTCTTTTGCCCCCTTCTGATGCCTATGTCAGAAGCTTTCTCTATCTCCTTTATAATTTAATAAAACTTTATTACACAAAAGCTCTGAGAGATCCAGCCTCGTCTCTGGCCCCGGATTGAATTCATCTCCTCCAGAGGCCAAGAATCCTGCGTCTCATCGTTCAGCAACAACCTTTCATCTTGGGGGCTCCTCCGGGATCCTTCAGGACAAGATGGGCCTGATAATCTATGTGAGCCTACTTCTGCTGACTCCAGAAATCCCGAGTCTGCCGTTTGATCCTCAAGACAATACCTTCCTGTCCTGGGCTCACTTCTATGCTGCAGTCCACAATCGTTCTAACTGCTGGGTCTGCAGAGCACTCCCCTCTTCATCCGTGAAAGGCGTCCCATGGTGGACATCTGCACTTCAAGGAAAGGACTTTCTCCAAGTCTGCAAATACCTTCAACAATCGCATGTGATGCCTCTTCTTAAACTGATGACATCTAACAACCTTAAGATGGACTGTAACTATGGACATAATGTGACTTTTCATTTTGATTTTAACTTGCTTTAATGACTATTTTGCCTTACATCTGTAACTGTATAATGGGGTTTTCTAACCGTCTAAAAGCTTTTAATTTACAAATAGTTGTCTGAGCTTCTATGAGTGCCACAGCCTCCTCCAACTATTACTTGGGGCCCCTGGATCAGACATCCTCACTCTGAGGATTAGGAGAATATGTTGCCTCACCAATTTAGGGACAACGCCCCTTGTCAGCTCGGAAGCAGTTGTGGAATGAGAATGACGCCCCTTTTCCCTAGGAAACATAATTCTCCTAAAAGAAAAGGGGGGGATGAGAGTCATTTCCTAGGCAGGTTGATAAGAAGTCTAGGGGTCCCCAAGGAGAGAGAGGTCTGGGATATTCAAGGAGGAAGAAAGGACAAACTTTTTTACTTTTTTTCCTCTACATTCCTTAGGATTATAAAACAATAATGTATCCTGCCTGAGGACAGTCTTTGGATTAAACCCTGTGACTAATTCTGTTATTTTAAAACATAAATTATGGGAGTAGGTCTGGTCTTTACAAGGATGTATCCTGCCTGAGGACAATCTTTGAATTAAACCTTCTGGCCAACTCTGTTATCTTAAAATGTAAATTATTGGAGTGGGTCTGGTGAGGTCTTTGCAGCCTCCAGACATTCTTTGGATTCATTGGAGAGTATATAACTCCATTGCTAACACTAGCAAAGGGGGTACTCTTTTGCCCCCTTCTGATGCCTATGTCAGAAGCTTTCTCTATCTCCTTTATACTTCAATAAAACTTTATTACATAAAATGGTTTTTTTTTTTCTTGCTTAGTGTTGCTGGCATCAAGTATAGTTATTTATATGTTTTCTGTTTGCTACTTGATTTATTTTAGAGACTGACACTTTTACAAGCTGACATCTCAGCATACAGACACTCTTTTTTTTTTTTTTTTTTTTTTACTCCACTGAATGCAGTCGATGGCACTTACTTGATGCCATGCCGAGCAGAACCTAGTTAAAGGTTTCTCTTTGTGCTGCGATCCATCACTCCTTTTACAGTTCTTCATCTGGAAGAGTGTAAACTGCCTCCTAATTTTGGCATCTGCTACCTGCCTTTCTGGCTGCTCCCTGTTGCTTCCTGATATTGCTCAGTCAGGTAGACACTTGAGGATTTCATTGCCACCTAGGTGTGCAGCAAATTCAAAATTATTTTACAGTTTTTTTTTTTTAAAGCTCCTGTTGAGATCATTGTGATGGATGAGTGATGAATAAGAGATTCAGTATTGAAACAGAAAATTGATCAGCTGCTGTCGGTTATCCATTTATTTATTTCTACCGTTTGAAGAATATTTCCTGGAAGGCACCCAAAGATTTAGAGAAAGAGTATCACTTGCCTCAAGGAGCTCTCAGTGTAGTGAACAATTGTAGGATCATCGGGTTGATAACACTGGAGCAGATCAGCTTGCCTCCCAACCTTTCCATTTTTGCTGCTTCTATCGTTCTTTCCATGTCTTTTTCCTAGAGCCATGCAGAGTGCCCTGCACTGGGGCCCCGCTTCTGTGGCTTTTCTAGTGTCCTATTTAGCATTATAATGTACCTGTCCTCGGTACCTTTCTCTTGGGGTTTTCTTCTCTCCTTTTGTACAATCTGAGTAATCTGAGTAATCTGTTATACCCGTCCAGTGTGTTCATGCTGTAGACTTCCTGGGATGAGATATCACTTTGGTGACAGAATTCTTCAGGTGCCATGGACATATGGGTGGGCATCTGTTAGGTCAGGAATTCCTTAGTCTGCTTTCTCAGAGACTGAAAGAACGAATGCTTAAATTAATGTTTAAAGATGGTAAAATTATTTCTCTCTTAATGTGAACGTTTGAGCTGGTAGCTGTCCAGGGGAGACGGACAGCTTTTTCCCTGGAGATAATAACACCTAGATTCTTTCTATCATGCTATGTTGCTGTTCCCTGGGTGCTAACCTCATTCCCAAGGCAGGCTCACTGCTGTCGTATCAGGGCCTCATCCCAAAAGGAGGAGGAAAGAAGACATGGAGGATAAGCAGTTTCTTTGTAAGAGCATGACCTGGATGTTGCATAAACTGCTTTTGCTTAAATCTTACTGGCTAGAATTAGCTAAAAGGCCATACCTGTGTTAATGGAATGCTGGAAAATCTTATACCTAACTAAACCACAGAGGGGATTTTTATGAAGGAAAAGGAGAGCGGGTGTTTGGGGAAATTGGCTATCTCTGCCTCAGTGTATGTGTAGAATCTTTCATAAGAGATGGACCGTGTGAATTGTCTGAAGTCACAGGTGTTTAAAGCAGAAAGAAACAATGTTTCTAAATGTAGTACTTCATTGCAAGTAGTACATCTGCTACTACATCATTGAAAATTATGTTCTAGCTGGCTATTGAAATGTTGCTTGAATTCCTTTCCCCAGTGTTTTCTGAGGAATATGTGGACATTAAAGGCATCTATTCAAATTGAAATTGGTACATTAACTCGCTAATTGCAGCACACCTGAAATTTTTTATTATTCCCTTTGTAGCACTTGAATTTATCAGCATATGTCTGGTTGGGCCTCTCTGGTCAGCACTGGAGAAGCTATTTTCATACTAATGATGACTGCTTGCAACCTTCTATGGATCCCATCTTGAACCAAAACAAAGTCTTTCTCAGTTCAGTTCAGTTCAGTTCAGTCGCTCAGTCATGTCCAACTCTTTGTGACCCCATGAATCACAACATGCCAGGCCTCCCTGTCCATCACCAACTCCCAGAGTTTTCTCAAACTCATGTTCATCGAGTCAGTGATGCCATCCAGCCATCTCATTCTCTGTCGTCCCCTTCTCCTCCTGCCCCCAATCCCTCCCAGCATTAGGGTCTTTTCCAATGAGTCAATTCTTTGCATGAGGTGGCCAAAGTATTGGAGTTTCAGCTTCAGCATCAGTCCTTCCAATGAACACCCAGGGCTGATCTCCTTTAGGATGGACTGGTTGGATCTCCTTGCAGTCCAAGGGACTCTCAAGAGTCTTCTCCAACACCACAGTTCAAAAGCATCAGTTTTTCAGTGCTTAGCTTTCTCCACAGTCCAAATATCACAGCCATACATAACCCCTGGAAAAACCATAGCCTTGACTAGATGGACCTTTGTTGGCAAAGTAATGTCTCTGCTTTTTAATATGCTATCTAGGTTGGTCATAACTTTCCTTCCAAGGAGTAAGGGTCTTTTAATTTCATGGCTGCAGTCACCATCTGCAGTGACGTTTGAGCCCAAAAAATTAAGTCTGTCACTGTTTCCACTGTTTCCCCATCTATTTGCCATGAAGTGATGTGACAAGATGCCATGATCTTAGTTTTCTGAATGGTGAGCTTTAAGCCAACTTTGTCATGCTCCTCTTTCACTTTCATCAAGAGGCTTTTTAGTTCCTCTTCACTTTCTGCCATAAAGGTGGTGTCATCTGCATGTCTGAGGTTATTGATATTTCTCCCAGAAATCTTGATTCCAGCTTGTGCTTCTTCCAGCTCAGTGTTTCTCATGATGTACTCTGCATATAAATTAAATAAGCAGGGTGACAATACACAGCCTTGACATACTCCTTTTCCTATTTGGAACCAGTCTGTTGTTGGTTCCATGTCCAGTTCTAACTGTTGCTTCCTGACCTGCATATAGGTTTCTCAAGAGGCAGGTCAGGTGGCCTGGTATTCCCATCTCTTTCAGAATTTTCCACAGTTTGTTGTGATCCACACAGTCAAAGGCTTTGGCATAGTCAATAAAGCAGAAATAGATGTTTTTCTGGAACTCTCTTGCTTTTTCAATGATCCAGCAGATGTTGGCAATTTGATCTCTGGTTCCTCTGCCTTTTCTAAAACCACCTTGAACATCTGGAAGTTCACGGTTCAGGTATTGCTGAAACCTGGCTTGGAGAATTTTGAGCATTACTTTACTAGCGTGTGAGATGAGTGCAACTATGCAGCAGTTTGAGCTTTCTTTGGGATTGCCTTTCTTGGGGATTGGAATGAAAACTGACCTTTTCCAGTCCTGTGGCCACTGTTGAGCTTTCCAAAGTTGCTGGCAAATTGAGTGCAGCACTTTCACAGCATCATCTTTTAGGATTTGAAATAGCTCAACTGGAGTTCCATCACCTCTACTACCTTTGTTCATAGTGATTCTTCCTAAGGCCCACTTGAATTCACATTCCAAGATGTCTGGCTCTAGGTGAGTGATCACACCATCATGATTATCTGGGTTGTGAAGATTTTTTTTGTACAGTTCTTCTGTGTATTCTTGTCACCTCTTCTTAATATCTTCTGCTTTTGTTAGGTCTTTACCATTTCTATCCTTTTTCGAACCCATCTTTGCATGAAATGTTCCCTTGGTATCTCTAATTTTCTTGAAGAGATCTCTATTCTTTCCCATTCTGTTGTTTTCCTCTATTTCTTTGCATTGATCACTGAGGAAGGCTTTCTCATCTCTCCCTGCTGTTCTTTGGAACTCTGCATTCAAATGGGTATATCTTTCCTTTTCTCCTTTGCTTTTTGCTTTTCTTCTTTTCACAGCTATTTGTAAGCCCTCCTCAGACAACCATTTTGCCTTTTTGCATTTCTTTTCCTTGGGGATGGTCTTGATCCCTGTCTCCTGTACAATGTCACGAACCTCCATCCATAGTTCATCAGGCACTCTGTCTATCAGATCTAGTCCCTTAAATCTACTTCTCACTGCCACTGTATAGTCATAAGGGATATGATTTATTTCATACCTGAATGGTCTAGTGGTTTTCCTACTTTCTTCAATTTAAGTCTGAATTTGACAGTAAGGAGTTCATGATCTGAGCCACAGTCAGCTCTCAATCTTGTTTTTGCTGACTGTATAGAGCTTCTCCATCTTTGGCTGCAAAGGATATAATCAATCTGATTTCGGTGTTGACCATCTGGTGATGTCCATGTGTAGAGTCTTCTCTTGTATTGTTGTAAGAGGGTGTTTGTTATGACCAGTGCATTCTCTTGGCAAAACTCTATTAGCCTTTGCCCTGCTTCATTCCGTACTCCAAGGCCAAATTTGCCTGTTACTCCAGGTGTTTCTTGACTTCCTACTTTTGCATTCCAGTCCCCCATAATGAAAAGGACATCTTTTTTGGGTGTTAGTTCTGAAAGATCTTGTAGGTCTTCATAGAATTGTTCAACTTCAGCTTCTTCAGCATTACTGGTTGGGGCATAGGCTTGGATTACCATGATACTGAGTGGTGTGCTTTGGAAATAAACAGAGATCATTCTGTCATTTTTGAGATTGCATCCAAGTACTGCATTTCGGACTCTTTTGTTGACCACGATGGCTACTCCATTTTTTCTAAGGGATTCCTGCCCACAGTAGTAGATATAATGGTCATCTGAGTTAAATTCACCCATTCCAGTCCATTTTAGTTCGCTGATTCCTAGAATGTCGACATTCACTCTTGCCATCTCCTGTTTGACCACTTCCAATTTGCCTTGATTCATGGACCTAACATTCCAGGTTCCTATGCAATATTGCTCTTTATAGCATCGGACCTTCCTTCTATCACCAGTCACATCCACAACTGGGTGTTGTTTTTGCTTTGGCTCCATCCCTTCATTCTTTCTGGAGTTATTTCTCCACTGATCTCCAGTAGCATATTGGGCACCTACCGACCTGGGGAGTTCCTCTTTCAGTATCCTATCATTTTGCCTTCTCATACTGTTCATGGGGTTCTCAAGGCAAGAATACTGAAGTGGTTTGCCATTCCCTTCTCCAGTGGACCACATTCTGTCAGACCTCTCCACCATGACCTGACCGTCTTGGGTGGCCCCACAAGCCATGGCTTAGTTTCATTGAGTTAGACAAGACTGTGGCCCTGTGATCAGATTGGCTAGTTTTCTGTGATTATGGTTTCAATGTGTCTGCCCTCTGATGCCCTCTCGCAGCACCTACTGTCTTACTTGGGTTTCTCTTACCTTGGACGTGGGGCATCTCTTCATGGCTGCTCCAGCAACGCGCAGCCGCTGCTCCTTCCCTTCGACGAGGGGTGTCCTCTCACGGCCGCCCCTCCTGACCTTGTCAACCAGCTTGTCATGAGTGCCTACTATGTGTCTGGTACCAGATGCTGAGGTGCTGTCAAAAGATGCCATCTCTGTTTTCAGGATCTCACAAGTTAAAAGGTGAGACAGACAAATACATAAAGTTTCAAGTGCAGGATAGACAGTGATATTGTGAGACTAGAAACACTAAGAATGTGCTACCAGAGCACAGGAAGTGAGGGTGACTCTAACTGCAAGGGCCCGGAGCACAAGACTTCATTCAAGTTGTAGGCCTGAAGCTGGAGAAATGTACGGTATTTTACTTGCTACACATGGGGCAAAGTTTCTCTCTGGCAAGTTTGTGGTCCTTAAGTATTAGGTTGGTACAAAAGTTAATTGCGATTTCGGCCCATGAATTTTAAAACATTATAACTAGGTTTAAACACATCTTTATTAATCAAAATAGGAACCATTACAATCAATATATTCTTGCTGATGAGAAATAAGTTTGTTTATTCCTGTAGCATAAAAATCCATGCTTCAGGATTCAACAGACTCTTGGAAAGCATTTTCTGCCTCCTGCTGGTTGTGGAAACATTTTCGTTACAAAAAATTGTTGAGATGCTTGAAGAAATGGTATTGTTGAGATGCTTGAAGAAATGGTAGTCAGTTGGCGAGAGGTCAGGGAATGTGGCAGATGAGGCAAAACTTTGTAGCTCAATTTGTTCAGTTTTTGAAGCGCTGGTTGTGTGCCATGTCATTGGGCGTTGTTCTGGAGAAGAATTGGGCCCTTTCTGTTGTCCAGTGCTAGCTGCAGGGGTTGTAGCTTCCAGTGCCTCTCATTGATTTGCTGAGTGTTCTTAGATGTAATGGTTTTGCCAAGGTTCAGAAAGCTGTAGTGGATCAGACCAGCAGCAGACAACCAGACAATGACCATCACCTTCTTTTTTTTTTTTTTGTGGTGCAAGTTTGGCTTTAGGAAGTGCTTTGCAGCTTCTTTAAAGTCCAACTACTGAGCTGGTTTTTGCCGGTTGTCGTATAAAATCCACTTTTTGTCACACGACACAATCCAATCAAGAAATGGTTCATTGTTGTGTAGATTATGAGAAGACAACATTTCAAAATGACGGTTTCTTTGATTTGCTGTCAGGTCATGAGGCACCCACTTATCGAGCTTTTTCACCTTTCCAATTTGCTTCAAATGCTGAATGACGGTAGAATAGTCGATGTTGGGTTCTTTGGCAACTTCTTGTGTACTTGTAAGAGGATCAGCTTCCATGATTGCTCTCAGTTGGTCGTTGTCAACTTCTGATGGCTGGCCACAATGCTCTTCATCTTCAAGGCTCTTGTGTCCTTTGCAAAACTTCTTAAACCATCACTGCACTGTATGTTCATTAGAAGTTCCTGGGCCAAATGCATTGTTGATGTTGCAAGTTGTCTTTGCTGCTTTATGACACATTTTGAACTCGAATAAAAAAATTGCTTGAATTTGCTTTTTGTCTAATATCATTTCTATAGTTTAAAATATCTATAAAATAGCAAGTAATGTTATTAGCAAAAAAACATAAAGTGAGAAATGTACATTAAAATGATGTATAAAATAACTACATTTATTTAAGAATGTATTCCAATATCAAATGGCAAATTTCAGCAATGTAAAATCTCAGTGACTTTTGCTGTAACCTAATAGATTGATGTTGCTAGAAAGTAGCGGGTAAAAGCCATGGGAGGCAAGGAGAGGAGTGTTGTGGGCAAATAAGGTTGGAAATATTGATTTTTTTTTTTGGAGTCAAATCATCCAGGTGTTTGCATACCAAAGTAAGAGACTAAGGAAACTCAGGGAATGGTGTGTAGGACATCTTAGATGTTGTGTATGATAGCAGAAGTATGTGTGTGTGTGTTTGAGGGAGATGGGAGCCTTGAGGTGAAGGACTGGTTAGGAGTTGATATTATTAGTCCAACTGGGAAGAATTAGCTCATGCAGCTCAATATCAAAATGAACAAACAACCTAACCAAAAAACGTGTGAAAGACCTAAGTAGACATTTCTCCAAAGAAGACATAGATATGGCCAACAAAACATGAAACGATGCTCAATATCACTAATTACTAGATAGAGATACAAATCAAAGCTACAATGAGATATCACTTCACAGCAGTTAGAATTACTATCATCACAAAATCTACAAACAATAAGTGCTGGAGAGTGTGTGCAAAGACGGGAACCCTCCCACACTGTTGGTGGGAGTGTAAATCGGTACAGCCACTATGGAGGTTCCTTAAAAGACTAAAAATAGAGATACCATATGATCCAGCAGTTCCACTCCTAGGCATATGTTTGGAGAAAACCAGAATTTGAAAGGATGCATGCACCCATGTTCATTGCAGCACTATTTACAATAACCAGGACATGGAAGCAAGCTAAATGTTCATTGACAGAAGAATGGATAAAGAAGATGATAGAATATTACTCATCCATAAAATGGAATGAAATTGTGTCCTTTGCAGATACATGGATAGATCTAGAGATTGTCATACAGAGTGAAGTAAGTCAGAATGAGAAAAACAAATATTGTGTAATATCACTTAAATATGGTATCTAGAAAAATGGTACAGATGAACTTATCTGTAAAGCAGAAATAGAGTCACAGATGTGGAGAACAAACATTGTCATCGAGGAGGGAAGTGGGTGGGATGAACTGGGAGAATGGACTGACATATACACACAATTATATATATAATAGATAAGAAATGAGAACCTACTGTTATAGCACGGAGAACTCTACTAATTGCTCTGTGGTGAGCTAAGTGGAAAGGAATTCTAAAACACAGTGGGCAATTTTATACATAGAACTGCTTCACTTTGCAGCATAGCAGAAACTAACAACACTGTAAAGCAGCTATACTCCAATTAAAAAAAAGTATAAACTAGGACTGGGGCATAACTGTGTAAGTGTGACAAAAATTGTGAGGGTTTGATCACAACCGGTTTTGAGGGTGAGAGAAAAGTAGAAAGGGACTGTCAGTTTTCAAGCCTGGACTGTTGAGAAGGTGATAGCACTAGTCAAATAAGAAACACAAGTAAATTCATGGAGATAATTGGGCGTATTAATACCCACCACCTCCTGTGTGCAAAGGATATCCAGAGGGCTTGGAAAACAAACTGCCAAATAGAATGTAAGATGATATTTTGACCTGTGCATTCTGAGGGAGCTGTCTGGAATGTTCCTCCCGGATGGCAGGGACCATGGCTGACTTACTCCCCACTGGATACTGAGTCTGGAGAGAGGCCGGTGAATATGAGCATAAAAGGTTCCAAACGTCCTTAAAAAAGAAACCTGTTAAACTTTGTTTAACCCAGGATTTCATTTGGTCCAGAACTTTCTTGGTGAAGCTATCCTATAAATGTCTCAGAGAGAATTCTCCAGAACACACTTTGAGAAATACTGCCTTAGGCTAATATATGATTAATGGTTAGATGAGTAAGATGAACATTCTAAAGAGAGAAGGGGGTTGGGGATCTATGTCTGTCTGTTTGTCTATCTCTTTTCCACCTAACAGAGCTAAATGTAGTGAGATCTTCAGAAGGAGTGTCCCTTGGTGGCAAAGGCATAACCACAAAGAAGGATGAATGGCTGACCTTTCCCTCTCACCTGATCACAGGTTTTAAAAGACTCACCATCAATTTTAAAATGTGTCTTTAAAGTTCTAAATATGGCCCTAGGACTTTACTCTTTAGACTCAAGTTCAGGATGATGGTCACAAGCATGTGCTGGAGGCAATTTTGAGCACCTTAAAAGCTTCATTTAGTTTTCAAATGTTTATCAGTGCTCCCGGCACCCTGGAAGGCCAAGAGAGACTTTCAGAGTTCAATAGAAATGTAGAGAAAGGAATGGGGCACAGTGTTTAATTATTTTTTTTAAAAATATATGCTACTGGTTCTCTTATAAAGGAAAAAATGCAGTACACACATGCTGCAGAATTTATACATTGTCTATTGTTTGGCACTTCTGTGAGGGATGGGTAATGTACAGAGAGAGAATATCAATGCAGCAAATATCAGGGATGTTTATTCCTTTCTAAGGAGAGATTTTAAGAAGGAAAGAAATACTCTCCTCATTTATTGCAGCATAACCTGTTTTATTTTTAAAAGAAGGCCCCACTGAAAAATTTTAAGACATTCTAGTAATCTCTGCTTTATAATATGTCAGTCATCACTATAATACCTGTATTACATAGGCCTTGTTTTATAATAATCAAGCCTGGAGTCAAGCCTTGGATGTTTCCCTGTTATACTAAAGCACATGTCCTTTTACTGCTTATTTAGTAACTGGTGGCCATGCCTGCTTCTTGTCAAAAAAGACTCTTATTTCATGAATGATTAAAGTGCTAGAAACCCAAGATTTATGGCTCTCTTGCTCAGAATGCTCATGTGGCTCTTGTCTGATTAAAGATACCTATCGTTGAACACATTTCATTACAGTGTAAGTCTTAGGTTACCAAGGTAACATTCAGGTTAATCAGCTGCTCCACACTTTGCTTAATTGAGGGAGAGCACTTCAGCTCCCACTTCAGTCCATGAGAGATAGCAGTCTTGTGCTTCTGATTTTTTTCAGTCTGACATTTGGAGGCTCTTTCAGATGCTCTTGACTTCAGAACTCTTTCCCTTTCCGGCCCTGACACATGGTGCTATGCCCTCACATTGGCTGTTCTTAAAGAATTAGGTGTTACAAAGGCCGTTTCCCTATTTGTTATGTGTAAATAGGATCACACTACTACATATTGTTCTCTGGAATTATAGTAAGATGGTTGAAATTATAATTTTGTATATTAATGTCAGCACGTTGGAACGTGTTTCCTATTTTCTCTTCTTAGTTTTCTGAGTGCCTGACCACCTGAGTGATGTGAACAAAAAATTTTATTTGAAGTTGGGGGTTGAGAAGACTAGGCTGAACTTTCTAACTTTATTGGGTTAGTGAAATGTCTGTGTCATTTGACTTTCCCCTTTTTATTACTTCATTTTTCTCTGAAAAAGTGCAAGAAGTAACTCCTCTGGTCAGCTTCTACTTGCTGCACTGAGTCAGACCCTAGATAGCATCAACCAAAGTGAAAATGGATGGCTGGGGATAGCTGTTGGAAACAGATGTATGGACTATTTAGTATCCAACATCAAGAGCCATTGTGTGAGAACCAGTCTATGAGATCATGTAAAAGCAAGACCTCTAAAAATTACTTTATATCTGTGCATGCTGCTGAAATTCAGTTAGGTGAGTTTGGGTCTTGACTAGAGAAAATTCAAAACAAAATGTTTTGATTAGAGGGCTGAAAAATGATTCCACTGTTTTGTATTCTCTACGGGGTTGTAGTTTTTTCTCATCAATGAATAAGGATATTAGGCCTTTTAATATAATATTTGCTGTAAATACATCCCTAGTTTGATGTTTACTTTTCAGTTCTGATTATCTTGAGTGATTTAAAATGTATATGTAGTTAAATCAGATGGTTTTTACTTTGTGATTTCTTTTACCGTCTTAATCATTCTATCTCTAAAACTTTGATATTTGATACTGTTTCTTTAGCTTTTGATAGATTATTTTTAAAAACAACTGAACTTTTAAAATTCAACTGGAATTTAAGTGGGTACATGAGACAAGATAATGACTAAATTGGTTTCTTTTCCTGATGGATAATCGCTCTGTTTATCAAGACAGTATTCCTCTCCTCTACTGACTTTTGACTTTTTCTTCCATCATATATCATATAGTCACATGATTTATTTCTGAGCTATTTTGTTATTGACTTTTTAGTCTATTCTTATGCTATAATCATACCTTTTAATTAGTATTAGTAATAATTAGAACCCAGGGATTGAACCCAGGTCTCCTTCATTGCAGGCAGATTCTTTACCAGCTGAGCCACCAGGGAAACCCATGAAAGTGTTAGTCGCTCAGTCATGTCCAACTCTTTTCAACCATATGGACTGTAGCCCACCAGTCTCCTCTGTCCATGGAATTCTCCAGGCAAGAATACTGGAGTGGTTTGCCATTTCCTTCTCCAGGGGATCTTCCCAACCCAGGGATCGAACCTGGGTCTCGTGCATCACAGGCAGATTCTTTACCATCTGAGCCTAAAGGTCTAGATGTAGTAATTAATAGGACTAGCATTCCACCAAAAAATGAGGATTCTTTGCTATTATAGATAGCAGGTAAGCCTTTTAATTATAATTTCATTATTAACTTATGAAATGGTATCTTATGAACCTATTTGCCTTTAAATATATATGTAGGTTCCAAAGTATAAAAAATATATTCATTCAGATTTAGACTATATTTGAAGACCTGCTTTTCTGTTTATTTCAAAACTTTGAAGTTTTGAAATAAACAGAACATATATATATGTCCATGCCATGGAACCTGGTTTTAGAGAAATCTTCTCTGTTCTAAAAATAAGCTGCCATTAAACCCAGGCACAAAACAAAGCAGAGAATATTAAAAATGGAAAATGCTACCACTTTATACTCAGGTATTATTAAGGCAATTATGGACACCCTTGGGCAATAAATAAGATCATACTTCTCTCTTACTCTCTTTTCCCAGTCCCTTCTGCCTTTAAAAAACACCTTTAATTTAAGCATAATTAAAGAAATTTTGCATGATACTTTTTATTCAAGGTATAAATTATATATCATCCCAACAGTCATCATGATTCAATCAATTACTGTGAATTGAGAATGTAGATCTCTCTGAACTTAATGTCATCCTTGTGTATCTATTCTGTTATACATGTTACAGGAGACATAAACAATCTATTTTATTCTAAAAGCACAAGCTGCTCTGGATTGATTACTCTGTCTACCAGAATTTAGCTGCTTTCAAATAAGGATATTTTGCCAGATATAATCTATGCAGCTTTTTTCCCATTCTAAGAATTAGCATTTAATCTCTGTTTAGCTGAAATTTAGTTAGCAATGTCGACACCTCTGCATTTTAACACTGGGATTTCTTTGTGGGACACAATTCCTTTCAATCAACTTAATATCCCATCTTGGTCTCTAAGGGACAATAATTGAGTTTAGGCTAGTTTTAAATAGCGATAAGGACAGGGAACACAGATGGGTATTTCATTGATTAACACTAACCCTGCCCTAAAGCCCCAGTGTCAGGCCTTAGATTAGGACATTACGAGGAGAATGACAGAGTTTTGGTACTTTATTCCTCTCAATAACATTCTTTCACATATTAAGTTTATCCCCCCCTAGGTAGCTACTTTATCATGCAGAAGGCCTTAATCCACTGATGTGACTCTCTCTGCTCTCACTTTGATGCAGCGTCTGTTTACAAGAGTAATGCGGCCTGTGTAAGACAAAGTACTCGGGACAAGGACAACTGAATAAGGCTTTTAGATGCACAGTGATCCGACCTAAAAACAAAGCAAAACAAAACCCACACCACTCACAAACACACACACAAACACGGAGGCAAACCCCAGGCACAGGCACGCCTGCACGTACAAACGCCAACAAAACTGAGGCTTTTTTGGAAATGCAATTATGGTGCTTGCATCCTGAAGAATCAGACATTAGGATTTCATCAAGAAGACCTTACGTTACTGATCTCCTTGTTTGGCACTTTATCTTTTCTTCACCTTTGACCTTTCTTTCAGGCTCTCTTCAAGGCATCATGAACGTAAGCTCTTGTGGTGTTCTTTTAGAAGTAGGATTGTTGCCATCCCCTCTGGTGAATTGAAGCAGCTGCCGGAATCAGTGACAAGGTTGGGTCCAGACTTGGTATCCCGGCTGGGAAAGAGATTATGGGTCAGTCCCCAGTGCTAAGATACAAAAGATTCAAGCAGTTCAGGATTTTTTGGATATCCGAAAAAGATTTCATGAAATTTGTAAAGATCTAACAGTGCATTGCAGATTTCATGTGGTCTAAACAGCTTATATGAAGTCAAACACCCGGCAGTCAGTAAATGGTGTTTTCACAGCTATGCAGTTTTTCCAAGATTGAACAGGCCTGAAATAGTTTAATTCCACCAAATTGTGTGGTTGCTGGAAGAAGCCGGCGGTGGTCTTTTTACATTTAGCTGCTTTAATTGTTAACGGGTATCCTAAGTTTAGAGCACCCCCTGTATATATGCTCATCTTAGTAAATTTAGATAATCAGGCAGTGACTTTATTCTTCAAAGCACTGGTAAGTTATAAGGTTAGATACTATAGGAAGTATAAATTCTGTAGGAAATAAATTTATTTAAATAAAAATTTATTTAAATGAAATATTTTCCCCACAAAAGGAATAAACTGTACCTTAAAAGTCTTATATTTTATCTTTTGTCATCATCTCATCTCTCACCAAAGTCTCAAGAGAATATCTTTGAGATTTACCCAAGGTTGAAAATTTTTTTTTTAATTGTAATATTCTTACCTAAATGTAATTGTGAAGAAATATATTGTAATTCCATGTTGAATTTGTACATTTCTGATTATCCAAAATACAATCTGTCAAAATCTTCAGCAGCTTGAAGGGAGAAAATTAAGTATATTTATTACTCATGCCTTTCTCTTTCTTTTCCTTCATCTACTTTTCCTCCAGAAATTTTAAATAGAAATCCACAAAATGATTGATATTGTGATCCCTGTGTGTTAAAGACAGTAAGTAATAAATAAGCAAAAAGCAGGAAGGATTTATTTTTAAAAGACAGAATATTTGGCATGACCTGCACATTCACATCAGAGACTGTTGGCATGGCCAAAGAACAAGTCCTCTGGCATTTACCATTGCTGAAGTCAGGGGCAGCAAACATTACCCAGTACTTTCACAGTGCATCATTGCTGTCCTAAAATTGCCTCCTTAAGGACAGTGACATGGTTTTTTTGCTCTTCAGAGCTGATAGTATGTTCTGGAGGTCAACACTGATGGTTCATGCTTCTTTTTCAATTAGTTGGAACCAGGCTAACTCATGTTTGGATCAAGTCTACAAAAATCCACTAAGGACACAGCATTAGCATAGTGTATCCACATATAGAGCACCAACTCTGGAGCTTCCTACCAAGAATACCTCTTCATCTAGGCCAGGACATGCATCATCTCAGAGATTTACAAAGCTACCAGAGATCTTAAAGATTCTCTGGTTTTGTGGTTCCTAAATTTTCATCAATCAAGACCTCTTTTATTATTATATCTTTATGGTACCCATGTTTTGAAAGATTTGAAATATGTAACTTATGAGTTTGGTTTCCTTTAGGCTAAAAAAAATTGCATTCATTCAGGAACAGTCATCTGTTTGGGATGCTGATTCTTGGAGATTTTTGTGGTCCCAGTTTGGATACCTGTGATCTCAGGTGACCTTGTTCTATCCATGAAGGATTTGCACTTACCTAGGGGCCTCCTCCCCCTACTGCCTTCCTCTCAAGATCACAGAGTTTGTTTGAAGCAGAATAGAAACCAGGCTCTGGATAGAAATGAATTGTCTAGTAAGTCTAATCAAAGTTTTTCAGACAACAGGTAAAAAGTGTGATGGTTTTTCACCTCTGGACAAGTGGAATCCATCTAAAGGCAAATGTATTTTTATATACAATTAGTCTTTTCTTTCAGATGTTGTTTGGGAAATTCCTAATGACTAAATTCTCACACCAACAATCACAACAAAGAAAAGCATTGTGTACTCTTTAACACACTCTCACAAGAGTTTCATCATTATGAAGAGTGGCTGTTATGACATTCATATGAGTCTGACCTGAGTTAGCAAAAGCCAGGGAAATCGATTAGAGAGGAAAATTTGACCTCACATTTTATGTTCCCACGGGGGCTGCCTGGAGCCTCAGGGCAGCCCGAAGCTGACATGTGGCTCATCTCTGACACGATTTTGAAATAAAATGAGGTGGATGCTGAAACTCAATCCTTCCAAAAAAAAAAAAAAACACAGAGTGTCCCTTTGGTCCATTCAAGTTCCCACCTAAGCTCATGCTTTCATGCCATTTGAGTCCTAAATGAAAGCTACTATATAATGAGGCAAAACTCTGATGTGGAAAATGAGGCAGTTGATTTGAATTCCTAGGTTAGATTTTTTTTTTCCTAAAGTAATAATTTGCTCATCTTGTGCTGGTGGATTTGGTCTCTTGCATTTTCTGAACGTCCAAGAAAAGTTAGCTCAAGTTTTGCTCCCTCTGCCATTAACAGATGGCACGCAGATCTAAGCATAAGCTGTGGCTCCCGGGCCACAGGCAAAGGGTGAGGGCCGCTCCCCTGTGGACACCCTCAAAAGGCCCTAAGCTTGAGTAGCACAAATGAAAAGGTCTAGTGCTGGTGTTAATTACGCAGAAACCACACAGAAAGTGTTGGCTGTTACTGAGTTGAGAGGTTGGGCATCTCTTCTTCCCCAGATAAAAGGCTTGATATGAAAACATTTTGCAGAGGACAATGAAGTGAAGATTAGCATAATCTTCTGCAGTATCCTCAGTAAGCTATCCATGAGTGAGTTGCTTTTTTCTCATTCCTCCGGCTCTAATGTCTGGATTTAAGGAATGGTATTGTTAAAAGTAGGCTTTGTCCTTGGAGCCTGACAGTTGTGTTTTTCCCGCCTTCATGTGATCATCCTAGTTGCTAGTCCCCTGCTCTCTGGCTAAGCAGACAATGGAAGGAAAAATGAAGTGTCAGTTCATTGACAGAACCTCTCTGTGCTGTTATTCTTAATCCGGACTCTTCAGTGTTTTTGTTTTTGTTTTTGTTTTTTCTTTTTTTCTCTCTCTTTTTTAAACATTCTCTCACCCATGCACCCTACTTGAATAGGAGAAAGTCCATTTAATACCATCCTCAGGGAAATGTAGAACAAGTAACACTGAACTTTGGCGCTTTAGGCAGCTTTAAATAAAAAATATTCAAATTGTGTTGTTTTCTCTGTACTTCAACCGGAACATTAAACTGCCATCCATTCCTACATTTTATATCAAAATGTGAGTAGCTGTTAAAGTGGCTATTCAGATGTATGAAACTAAAAGCCTCAAGTGCTGCAGTTTTTCACGGGGAGAATTTAACTACTTGCACAATGCAGCTTAATGCAGTTCTCTCAGGGGCTGGTCCGGTGGCTAATGCCCTCATGTGTTCCCCACTTTGATCCTGGCTGCCCCGTTTTAAGTCTTGCTATGACTGGTTAAGCTAGTGCTCTGCAACCCCGGGGATAACTTGAGGGTTCTGAAAGTCACGAGGCCCAGTCCCCAAGATCAAAATATAAAAATAGGTCTGGGGTCAGGGAACTCGACAGGCCCCCGGAAGCTCTTCACTTCTCCAGCTGGAGACTGTCTCTTATGTGTTTAGAATTCGTCATTAGGATTCTGACAAAGCAGTGCAGTATGGGATTGCTGCGGGGCAGGCTCTTTGAATCCTCTTCCTGATAAAAAAAGAAAAACCCATCTCTGACTGCTGACAGGAGACAAGGCAAGTACAAGGAACGCATTAAAAAGCAGCTTATGTCTATTGATGGCTGAAGAAAGGTTAGGATGGCTGAGTTTTAAGTTTGGGTGAAAACTTGAGACTTTATTTGCTATACAAGATGAGTTTGGGGAATCACAGGTGGTTTCTAAAGGCCTGGAGAGCCCCTTAATATCTTAAAAGCCTGCGTCAGATAATTTGTTGACCTTCCTAAAGTTCCATCAAGGACAATTTTGACATGGATTCCACTCTGGACCTAGACTTTTTACCTGTTCTACTGCCCATGTTTGACCCATCAGACTTGGCTAAGATTTTCTTTCCTTATATGAATCCTTAGAATAAATTTGATTTTCTTTCATTGAAGTGGTTTTTCCACTTCAGTCTGCATTCCAAATTGAGGTCAACACTTGATGCATCCAAAATCAACTGGGCCTGTTTCAGTGGCCAGAGATCACTATGTCACTATGATGTGACATCAAACAAGAAAGGGACTTTGTATGTCACCAATAGTTGCTGTACCATGATACCAAAGTATGACTTGGAACCAAAGGTCCAAGCAGATCACTCCACCAGGAGATGTGATTATTTGTGTGGTCAAGTGAAAGGAGCTCTTGATGTGGAGTGGACACACCTGTGAGTTCAGCTCGGCTCTTAGCTGCTGGGTGACCAGACTTCTGTGAATACCCTTCCGTTATCTGTGCAGCAGTTATCGCAGTGGCAACTCCACAGTTCTGTTGAGAGGATTAGAGGAGATCCTGTCTCTTAGAGCAATTTGTAAGCTGTAAATCTTCACACCTACAAAAGGTGTCATTATGGTTCTTTTAGAAAGTTTCCCACTGAACATTGACTCATTTAACAAATATTACTGAATGCTTACTATGTGCAGACACTCTGAACTTAGGGAGATTACAAAGACCAAAAAGGCATGGTCCCTGCCCTCAAGAAAGCCACAATCTAGCAAGAGGAAGATGAAACCAACCAACCAACAACCAAAACCAAACCAAACCAACTTGTACCTGGGACAAGTTTATGAAACTCTAACCCTTCTAACAAGTATTGGTGGAAAACTTGACTATGTACACTGTACTGTGCTGAATAATTTGTGGTGGTGGGAAATTACTGAGAAGTATAATATAGTCGTATATACTTTATAGTCTATTTGGGAAGGTAAGACATACATGCATGAATTCCTCTACCTACTAACATAAGACAGTAAAAGATAAGTGCCAAATGAACCAAGTGCAGAATAAATTCAGAAGAGATAGCTGTAATTCCCAGAGAAGATGGAGTTTGATTTGGCCAAGTCTGAGAACGCTTAGAACTCTCATCGCCCTTAATTTTATCTCCTTGAGGCACTTTCTCTGTCTACTGTATGTTCATTATAAATAACATTATCCTTATTACTGCTCCTAGGAAGCTCCCTGAAAGCAGGTTCTTATCTTACTCATTTTTTATCTTTTGTGATGCTTACTAAAATGCCTCGCACAGTGTAGACACTCAAATGACGTTTGTTCAATGACTATAGGTTAGAGGGATGATTTAATAGTGTGTAGACAGGGATACTAGAGACCTTATTTCCATTTGTGTATCCTCAAATCATTATTCTAGTTCATCTCAGTATCTTTCAACACATCCAGCAGCTTTGAATGAGTAAGTACATGAATTTTGAATGAACATACCTGGAACTTCTTTCTCTCCACAGCCTAACCAAATGCCTTGTCCACACTGTTTTTACATCTCTTGAAATCTGGCTTCCTCAGTGAAACGAAGCCTTTTACTCTGGACCAGGAAAGGGCTCACATCCCTTTTACACTCCCCACCCTTCCCCCCATGGGCAGGGGGAGAAAACAGAAGAGGGATTCTTTTGCTTTTTTCTGTTTTTTCATTTCTCAAAGAAACATTTTCCAAGGTATTGTCTCTGATCTCAATGCTAGTAATACCCCTCTCCTAGTTCTATCTCTAAAATACTTTGATTTACTTTACCTAAGTAGGGACTTATGTAGTGGGTCAAAGTCCCCATCTCGGAGCTTTTCAAGGTGTTGATGGGTGATTCTAAATTCCTGGAGGTCACTAGGGCCATATAATTTACTTGTGATAACAAAAGCTCAATGCTTGGTGCAGTTAGAAACTTCATGTTTTTAAATAATAAAATGAGTCATTTAATCAATTCTTCCTGAACATTTTTGAGAGTGTTAAACTTACGACATTGCTGTAGTTTGAAGAGTTTAGCATTTTGTTTGTTTCTTTTTGCTGTTGCTGAAACCTGCTATGGCGTTAGCAGTATGAATAGTTGACCACACTATGCTGTTCTTTTCAAAACCTCTCTGAGTGGGAGTGGGAGGTTGTTGGGTTATACAAAGTGTGAGTGGTATGCTAATGGCATGGAATCTTCTAGAATTATTTTGGAGTGGTTTGTTAAGATGGCTTATTATTTCCCTATTTCTTTCCTCCTTCAAGTTACTCTACATGACCAACCTAAAGCAAGATACCAGGCTGGAAGTGACTAATGCAAAGAACTCATGCTAACCAGTGGCCTGCAGTGACTCACTCAGAACTCAGTAAATACTTTTCTTTGAGTGCCACTGCTCTGCTATGACAGTCAGCTCTATTGCAGCCTTTGCTATTTCTGTAATATAAAAATGTCTCTGTATTTCTGTTTTTATTTCTGTCATATTTCTGTTGTGTCTAGGATACTATGTTTTATCATATTTGACTTTCTTAAAAAAAAGCTCTAAGTTACCAGTAATATATGTTAATCATATCAACACTGAACAGTGGTCACTCAAGTCTGAAGCAACTGACATTATTTTGAGGGGAAAAGAGCAAATATCTAGCATGAGTGGTTCCAAACTCCCTGGTGGGCCTGAGAATTCTGTCATGCCGTGATGGGACCCCCAGGAGATGGCAAGATAATATTTAGTTGAGAAAGAAAGGCAGGTAAGCTCTGGGTAAAGTAAAAGGGGAAAATAATGCTGCAAAAAGAGAGCTTGAGGAAGCACTTAAATACTTAAGAATTTTCATAGACCAGCTATGATGCAGGGCACTAGAATGCCTTCCTTGTCACTGCGGGCCTACTGCTTTTGGACCACAGGCAAGGAGGACTGGGCCACAGGAATTTTGGACACTATTAAAAATAAGTGAAAGTCAGCAGGATCAAAACAACACCCTAGAATTGTTGTTAGGCAGTTACTGCTTATTTAGTTTGGGTAGAGTGGGAATCTGACTTTTGAGGATGGCTCAGGGCAGAGGTGTTGTAAACCCACGCATATTGTCAGTTGTGCCTTTGCCACACAGGATCCCTTGAGATTAAATTTTGCCACACATGATCACTTAAGGTTTATCACTCAAAATGTGGATGGGTTTATTAATTTGATTGGAATAAGGGAGCTTAAAGTACATTGATGATGGTGGTGGAATACAGTTCTAGTTTAAATAATCTAAACAGTATGCTAACTTTTAAAAGACTTGCAGGTTTAGAAGATGAGTTGGATGAGTAATTAGTTCAAAACAGTAAGCTCTAAGGGCTGGAGCTGACCCTCATCCATATTTGTACCTCTAGCCTAGAGCACAGGTCCAACACAGAGAAGATGAACCCCAAATGCTCAGTAATTTATGTTAAATTTGTCTGTCTTGATTTTGACAGAAACATACCTAGAGGAAAACTTATATGGCTACCCATCTGACAAAAAGTGACTTGTTTTGGTGAACTTAGCATTTGGATATTTTGGTGCTTTTGGTCAATGAGGGTATAAGTAGTTGACTTGAGAACATGATTTGATGAGAGGCTCCTCTACACTCTTGTTTGAAATTATCACATTAAGTACATGCCTTTGGTAAAGAATCCGCCTGCCATGCAGGATACCTGGGTTTGATCCCTGAGTTGGGAAGATCCCCTGGAGAAGGGAAAGGCTACCCACTTCAGTATTCTGGCCTAGAGAACTGTATAGTCCATGGGGTCACAAAGAGTCAGACACAACTGAGTGACTTTCACTTTCACTTTGACTAAGGCATAGGTTTTAGAAGACTTTTGTTAAAATGCACGTGCCATGTGTACCCCAATGTTCATCACAGCACTGTTTATAATAGCCAGGACATGGAAGCAACCTAGATGCCCATCAGCAGACGAATGGATAAAGAAGCTATGGTACATATACACTATGGAATATTACTCAGCCATTAAAAAGAATTCATTTGAATCAGTTCTAATGAGATGGATGAAACTGGAGCCCATTATACAGAGTGCAGTAAGCCAGAAAGATAAACACCAATACAGCATACTAATGCATATGTATGGAATTTAGAAAGACGGTAATGATAACCCTATATGCAAAACAGAAAAAGAGACACAGATGTACAGAACAGACTTTTGGACTCTGTGGGAGAAGGCGAGGGTGGGATGTTCTGAGAGAATAGCATAGAAACAAGTATACTATCAAGGGTGAAACAGATCACCAGTCCAGGTTGGATGCATGAGACAAGTGCTCGGGGCTGGTGCACTGGGAAGACCCAGAGGGATGGGATGGAGAGGGAGGCGGGAGCAGGGATCGGGATGGGGAGCACATGTAAATCCATGGCTGATTCATGTCAATGTATGGCAAAAACCACTACAATATTGTAAAGTAATTAGCCTCCAAATAATAAAAATAAATGGAAAAAAATTTTTTTAAATAAAAAAATTAAGAAAATAAAATGCACATGCCATCTGGGATGGGGCATAAATTAACCTATGCATATCCTATAAAGATTAAGTAGCAGAAAGCAATTCCTTGAGTGAGCAGAACCAGAACAGATGGGTTTTGACTGGAGCTATGGGTGAAGAAAGCAGACATGAGATGTGTGGTACCATCCACCTTGAAAGTCACTGCATTAGGCAACCAGGATACAGACATGGATGATATAAGGGGTAGGTTTTGGATACATGCCTCAGGTTCTGTTTACCTTTTTGATGTTGTGCAATCATGATATTGACCTTGTAGCATGAATTCTAAGAACCTAACAGACTTGTCCTTAAACCCACTCCACCACTTTTTATCTTGTTTGTGCTAAATTTAGTAATTTTGACTTTTCCCATAGAATAAGGGGAGATGAGTCAGACCAGGCACCAGCCCAACACTATCCCAGTCAAGTTGGTTGTGTGTTGATCTCAGTGACTCTGTGTCTTCCTATTTTGGTGAAATACCATAGAAAGAAGCTGTTATAACACCTATTACAGTATTTCCAGAGTGGCCCAGCAGGAGAAAAAACATTCAAGAGAGAGAGATTGGAATGTAGAGATAAAATAGCTGGGTCTAAGAACGGTGGTAGAAAAATGGTTGGAACAGGAGCTAAATGTAGCAGTTATGTGGAGATCATAGTACCTTTGCTGAACTTTGAATTTCCCACCCTTGCCAGCATAGTAACATTTAGTGGTCCATCAATATGTGTGAGAGGCAGTAGGGGACGATGTGGTTTGAACTTGACATGGGAACAGTTAAGACTGTACACTCACTGAAGACTTGAAGAATTTTAAAATAGTCACTATCATGCCTACAAGCTGAAAGGTTATGCTTTCTCCCAGTTCCCCCTCCTCTTGAGGTCTAGTGGACTCATAGCATGATTAAAAGTGTACACTTTCTCTGCTACAGATTGCTTTACCAATGGAGGAGAAGAGGTGGACTGCCAAGAGCAGGTATTTGTTGAACATCTCTCCATCTCTGCATTATGAAGGAGAGCAGAAGTCTCACTACTCTTCAGTTAAGGTGGTGTGGTGTTAGGGAAAAAGCAGTGGATATGGAGCCTGGAGATCGGCTTTGATTCCCAGCTCTCCTCTTAATGAATACTGTCATGTCAGTAACACCTTCAGCCTGTTTCCTCATCTCTGAAATCCACAAAGTTCAACACAGTTTATCTACCTCAATGTGCTATCATGGAGATAAAGTCAGATTGTATGTATGAATGTGCTGAAATATCTCACAACTATAATATTATTTTTATTTGCAAGACTAATGTGCATGAAAGAAAAACTAATGCTTTTTATTCAGTGTGTATAATTAGGTATTTAATGTAGTTAGGTATTGTAGTAAGTGCAGGAAGAAGTCAGAATAGGGAGATGTTGGTATGAATTGCAGAGGCCAGGAAAGTTTTTAGATTATTTCCATTTTGCTACCTGCACTTATTCATTCCTCGTCATTCCGAACGTCTTCTTACCCTTGAACAAAGCAGACGTAGTTAGCACTGGCTGCCTTTGTTCCCTGACAGTAGTTAAAGCTTCAATTAGGCTGGTATCCATTGAAAGTTGACATACCCATTTCTTTTACGTATTTGTACAGACATAGAAGCAAGTCTGTATTTGGGTTGTGTTTTGGCAGGGTTTGAAGTCATGTTCAAAGATCTAAAAGAATTGAATGACTGAGGACACAGACTAGAATTCTAACCTTCAGTTTATGTGCAAAATCAAAAACATGCAAAGTTTGTGGTATCTGAGCTTCATCTGACTGTTCGAACATGAAAGTATAAAAAGAAGGCCCAGAAATAGGAGTCTTGTCAGTCTGAATGTTAGTTAAATAAGTACATAAGATAAACAGTTCATGGAAGGTTATGCAGCTGAATTTTCAATCAGAATGCACAGGAGACTGTTGCAGTACTGTCTCTTGATTACGAGAGCCTGCTGGGTTTGTTGCTATCCTGCTTAGGCAGAAAGGTTGTGAGTTTTAATGCTGGGAGCTTTAGTATGCCTACAACTTCCTCTCTCTAAACTCACACCCCACTCTTCCTTGCCTTAATATTGTTTAAGAAGTGGGTAACAATACCTCAGTTCAGCCACACCTCTGCTTCCCTGCTATTGCTCCCATGATGAATTTTCCACTGTGAGTGCTAGAATCGGTTGGACTTCTTGGACTCGTCTTATCTTCTTAGGGAGACGAGGGACATAAGTGAAGGTCCTGGTGGGCACGGAGCAGGAAAGGATCTGGTGCTGTATTTTGTTTAGTTGCTCAGTCATGTCCGACTCTTTGCGACCCCATGGAGGAGTCAGGCTCCTCCGTCCATGGGGATTCTCTAGGTGAGAATAGTGGAGTGGGTTGCCATGCCCTCCTCCTGGGGATCTTCCCAACCCAGGGATTGAACCCAGATCTCCCACCTTGCAGGTGAATTCTTTACTGTCTGAGACACCAGGGAAGCCTAAGAATACTGGAGTGGGTAGCCTATCCCTTCTCCAGGGGAACTTCCTGACCCAGAAGTCAAACTGGCTCTCCTGCATTGCAGGTGAATTCTTTACCAGCTGAACTACCAAAGGGTCTGGACCCGGGGTATTTGTGAACCAAATGTGAAGAGAACCATTCTTTTCTTATACTCTCCATAATAAGAGCAGAGATCGTCTACGGTGGTGTACTTAGGTCCACTGATTTTTAGATAGTAGGTTTGTGCAGATGTTTGTGGAGTGGGGTCATGTGTAGAGTGGGGAAAAGCAATGGCGCAAGAGTCAAACAGACCTGAATTTTGAATCCTGTTTCTTTCACTTGCTTGTTGTCTGAGTGTGGGAAACTTATTTCACCTCTGTGAGTTTATTCCATTTTTACAGCAGAGGCCACTTAAGATCTACTATTTCTGGCTGTTGTAAGAGTTCAGTAGCATGATGTTGGTGAAGAGCTTCGAGAAATCACTGCTTGACACAGATTCAGCACTCAATGAGTGGCTGCTTGTCTCTGTTGTGTTCACCACGGTAATCATGTATAAATGGAGAATTCGAGCCTACTCCATTTTCTCAGTTTTACTTTGAGTTTTTCACTTTTGCCATATCAGTATCTGGTAACAACATCCCCCAGGAATGAGTCTGTGCTGATTTCAGAAGACAAGCGCTGAGGTCCTGCCTCAGTGGCTTTGACCGCTGCCTTACTACAGTGACATCTTCCTCCCTGTCCCTGGCCTGGCCCAATCTTTATCTTTGTTCTTATTTTTGCTTTCCATTTCTATCTATCCTTTTTACCCTTCTATCTTTACGTACATGCTCTATTAATTCAAATGCCACTATTATGAATGTGCAAAGAAAAGGAATACAAAGTCAAATAATAGGGAAACCCCCCCAAAAAAACCCTACAGTGAAATAACCATAACAAACAAAACTTTCCCAAGCACCAAAATGTTTAATAAAAAGACTGCATAAATTATCTGTTTTATTTTTCTGTGTTAAGTTCTTTCATGCCTTTGATATTAACAAAGTGAACATCTGCTTCAAAAATTTCTATGCTGTGTTGGTGTCCTAAATATCCATATTACTATAATACACATTCATATATACACACACAAACATATACATTTAAAAAACAGTGATGAAAGGAAGGCACAGTAAGAACTTATATTAAAAGAATAAAAAAGTAGCTGAACTATACCTAAAATATGCACCAATTGTTGAATCCGCTTCTAATCCTGCCCCAACTGTGAAGGGATTGCCCATTCTCTAGACATGTGTAGAGACTAGCAAATTAGTGGAACAGCTGCCTAAGTGTGGCATTCTTTAAATAATGTGGTTTTAAAGAGTTTCAGTAAATATCAGTTATAAATGAGAGGTTTGGGTTGCAAATATTAGACCCAAATGCTGTAGAATGCACAAGTTGGAAGAGATGTTATAAATGTTTTAGTCCAATCACCTGTTGTTTTGTCTGAATCATTGTTTTGATAATATTTTTGCCACATGATTGGTTAGCCCATGCCGGCACACTTTTAGTTATGGGGAACTCGTTGCCTTCCTAGGAAGCTCCTTCCATTCTTAGACGATTGTTATGATTAGAAAGCTCTTCCTTCTGTACTGAGACACTGTTGTATTCTCCAGGGATTCTTGTTCTAACTAAGGCATAGATTTTCTCTCTCCAGGTTTGTTGAGGTATAACTTTTACACCATAAAATTTGATCATGATGTTAAAATTCAATGATTTTAGTAAATAGGTTAAATTGAACAGCCATCATCACAATCTGGTTTTAGGGGGTAATGGAGTTGTTCAGCCATCACCCTCTAAAAATCCGCCCATGCCTGACTGAGATCAATCCTTACTTCCATCCCCAGCCCTGGGGAACCAATTTTTGTCTCTGTTGTTTTGTGATAATTTGGGGGTGGGAGGAGAAGTGGACGACAGAGGATGAGATGGTTGGATGGCATCACCGACTCGATGGACATGAGTTTGAGTAAACTCCGGGAGTTGGTGATAGACAGGTAGGCCTAGCGTGCTGCAATTGATGGGATCGCAAAGAGTCGAACACAACTGAGCAACTGAACTGAACTGAACTGAATCATTTTGCATAAGTGGAATATACAATGTATAGGCATTTGTGCCTGGCTTTTGTCATTCAGCATAGTGTTTTTGTGGTTTACCTATGTTATTACATTTAACAGTGGTAGCAGTGTAGTTCATTCTTTATTGTTACTGAGTGGCATTTTATTCTACAGATGTACCACATTTTATTTATCCATTCACTAATTGATGGATATTTTGGATGTGTTTAGTATGTGCCTATTTTAAATCATGCTGCTATGAATATTCATGTAGATAGCTTTGTGTGTACATTCATTTTGATTTCTCTTTGGTAGATGCCCGGGAATGGAATTGTTATTGCATGGTTAATTTATGTTTAACTTAAGAAAAAAATTAACTTCCAAACTGTTTTCCAAATTGGTGGTGCCACTTTATGTTCCTAGCAACTATGTATGTGGGTCCCAGTTTCCTCACACCCCTGCTAACATTTTACACCATTACACTTTTTGACTATAGCCATTCTAATGGATGTGCAGTGGTATCTCATTGTGATTTTAACTTGTATTTGTCTAATGATTCATGATGTTGAGCATTTTTCATGTGCTTGTTCACCATCCTTGTATCTTCTTTAGTTATTTAAATTTTTTGCCCATTTAAAAATTGGTGGTTTTTTTTTTAATCATCTTGTTATTGATTTGTTCATATATTCTGGACAAAAATTCCTTATTAGCTATAGCATTTGCCAAAACTGCCTATCTGTTACTTGATTTTTTATTTTATTAATAGTGTCTTTTGAGGACTAGAAGTTTTCAGTTTTGATAAGGTCTAATTTGTTTATTTTAAAATGGATTTTATTTTTGGTGTTTATATTTAAGAAAGCTTTGCCTACTTCAAGTTTGCAAGGTTTGCTCCTATATTTTCTTTAATAAGTTTTAGTTGTAACTCACATTTAGGTCTGAAATCCATTTTAAATTAATTTTTGTGTGTAGTGTGAAATAAAGGCTATGAACATAGAGAGGAAAGAGCAATCTGTTCAGCTTAGAGTAATGAGAGAAGGTATCCAAAGGAGAGGTAAACACTTTTCACTCTGGGCTTGAGCTGGACAGATCTTCATGGGGAAGAAGCATTTAGGCAGATCAAGTATGTGAAGAGACACCTGTTTCTGTACATACTACACTACAGCTCTCTTCACCCAGATAGAGGGATGGCTCAGTCACAGCATCCTGCTGACCTTGCACATCTCCACTTGGGCCAAGTAAGCAAGACTTGACCGTGAACTGACCAGAGTTTGGTGAAATACCGTGTAATTCCTCCTGGGGTAATGGGAGATGAGCCTGGTGAGGCGCCACCACAAGGCAGCTTTTATCTTGTGGGAGGCTGCCATAAGGTATTCATCTCCTGAGTTTCACTTGAACATAGGACTTTCCGTCTCATTTCCTGTCCCCATCCCCTTCAAGCACATCCGCAGACTTCTGTTCAAGTATGTCAAACCGCTTGTCTGTCATCTAGAGTTGTGGCAGAGCAGCCTACCACTCAGACTACCTCTTGTCTGGCTCCTGCATCTCAGTGTCATCCTGTGGGAATAGGGATGCAGGAGCTGACACCACGCTCTTCTTTCTTTGGCTGGCTGTCTAGGTAATAAAATGTCTGAATCCCTTGGGGCTTCCTTGTTGTTGTTTTGTCGCTAAGCATGCCTAATTCTTTGCAATCACTGTCTCCTGGAGTTTGCTAGAATTCGTGTCCGCTGAGTCAGTGATGCTATCTAACCATCTCACCCTCTGTGGCCCACTTCCTTTGTCTTCAGTCTTTCTCAGCGTCAGTGTGTTTCGCTTCATATCGCCTTTCTGTATGCATCTTGGGACATGAGAAAGCTGGCCTAGCAGAGGTGTTTGTTGCTGCCTCCCCAGTGGACAATTTCTCTATAGACTGTGAGCTCATCTATGTTCCCAGTGTTTAGCAAAAGCTGTTGAACAGTTGCTTAATGTGTGTGTGTGTGTGTGTGTGTGTGTGTTTTAACAGAATGACTTAGGAAGTAAGCAAGCCAGCACGCATACTGTAGATAAGGCAGGGCAGTTCCCTGAAGACTTTAATATGAGAAAATTTTTAAGAAACTCTCAAAAGATTAAAGATAGGGAGACCAACTAACCAACTAATGAACTAGAAATTCAGATGAGAAATGATGAGGGTTTAAATTAAGAGGATAGTAGTGAGATTGCTGAAGCTGAAACTCCAATATTTTGGCCACTGACTCATTGGAAAAGACTCTGATGCTGGGAATGATTGAAGGCAAAAGGAGAAGGGGGTGGCAGAGGATGAGTTGGTTAGGTAGTGTCACTGATTCAATGGACATGAAATTGAGCAAACTCTGGGAGACAATGGAGGACAGAAGGGCCTGGTGTGCTGCAGTCTGTAAGGTCACAAAGAGTTGGACATGACTTAGCAATTGAACAATAATAACAACAAAAATGAGGTTGACAGTAAGGAACTAGATTACAGAGGGTTTCATCTACTCTTGTTTTTGTTTACTTCTTTGTTTTGTCTTTTTAATTTACTTTTTGGTATAAACAGTAGAACTCATGCTGACTTGATACGAAGGGAAAAAAAGCCCAGAAAACAAAAATCAATAAATGTAATTTCATTGATGTTCATTCATTTTATTTTTTGTTAGTTTTGCTCTAAGTGCTTTACTATTTAATTACTTGTTTTTTCATAACATTTAAAACAATTTTATGTTTAAATAATTATATCGAAGCATCCTGGACTGTTTTGTTTTAAAAATCTGGATTCAACATTTCTGAGGTGACCAGGATATTTAACCATCTCATTAACTTGTACCTGATCACATCTGACAGTGGCAAAATCTACCATTGGGCTCTACTTACATTACAAGCACCTTGGGGACTGGAATCATGTATTATTTAAATTCTGTATTATTTGTAGCATTGGACCCATAGTAGAAGTGTAACAAATATTAATTGGATGCCAAAATCACCTATTTAATTATGTAAAAGTCTTATCTGAAAAAAGCCTTATCTAAAAATATCAAGACTTCTTTAAAACAAATCACAAATATAAAAGTAATTTGAGTACAGAAGTCACACTTCATAAAGACTTTGATCTTTATTTTTATCTTTTCAAATATCAGTTATAGTATACCTAATCTATTCTCAAACATATCATAAGCAATTCAGATTTAAATGAAATAAAGAAGATCCCACTCTTTTAGAAACATAGCATTTAGTTAGTGAAGGAAGATATATCCTTATGTGAAGCTGCTAAAGACAAAGCAGAATGAATCTTACTACCTGCTGAAGGATCTCAAAGGGGAAAGATCATTGTGGATGATTTCTTAGAAATAGATTTTGCAAAATGTGAACCTCTATAATATTTTAATTGAACTGAGTTTTGCATTAAGTATACAATTTTTTTCCATTTTATTTTAGAGGGAAATAAAAAGGCCTTTTGGGTGAGGAAACATCTGAGCAAACATCCACAGAAGGTAAGAAGAGGGAAAGTTTAGAGGCCAAATTTTATATTCAGAGAAACTAAATCACTGTAGTGAGAACTGTTTGAGAGCTATGTATATAAAAACTACCACTAAAAAGTATGTGTTGTCTTTAATGATTCACAGTACATTTACAATTATCATGTAAATTACTGAGGAGCACCCAAATTGCATCTACCCTCAGCATCTCAAGAAAACTGAATGTTCTTGAAGGAAGAATCCTGAAGACATCTTTTGAGAGCCTCCTGGAAGAGAATACTGAACTCATGCACTGGGCTTCAAGTAAATGAAAGCTTACTCAAGGCACAGCTTAAGCTAACTGATAATTTTCTATTAATCACAATGTATTATTAATAATCTCAGGACACTTTATCTCATATTCTAGGGAACAAAAGTTGGCGCATAAGTACTCAACATTGGAAAAGTAGTTTTAGTATAGATAATTGTTTTGAGTGTTCAAACACTAGCCATATAGTTTTTTTACCTTCAAAGAATTCATCTCCTTATCCTTATAATGGACCACTGCTAACATAGTACTTTGTCCCCTGGTTTCTCCAAAGCCCAATAAACATTTTTTTTTCTTGTTAAGTAGCTCCATCCCAAATCGTTAGATTGTTGTTGGCTACTTGAGACAGAAATTCGTCATCTGCTTCTATGTTACCCATGCTGTTTAGGTGCCTGATAAATACACCTTGATTGACCGACGAACTGACCAGAAAACCTGCCTTTTCTACTTTTCCTCAGTGGAAGCCACAGCTACATGCAGATGCCTATTCTTCTAGCCATTGTGTTAAAATGGCTTGTACTTTTTGTAGAATATGGACAGGCAGCAAAGCCAAGGTGACTACTGTTGAAGTTGTACCATTATGTAGGAGCTCTGATTTTACATACAATGATTTTGTTAACATTTAGAATCAATACCTATTCTACTTGTGAAAAATATGTCAGATTTCTTAATATAATGCAGAACAATTAAATAAAAAAATAAAAACTAATTAATGGTGGCAGAGGCTCCAGTTTTTAGGGTATTTGGATACAGAAGCTCTAGTTTCTTAATATTCAATAAGAGATTAAAGATCTGCTTAACTCCTTATCAGTACAAGTACACAGAAATATAGGACATTGAAAATTGGTCCGTGATGCATTTAAATTGTAAGATGTCTGGAGGGTCTGAGCTGAAGAAGCAGAAATTTCCTTGGTTGCTTTTTCCTTTTGATTGTGACCACTCACCCTGGGTGAAATGGATACTGGCCTGACGGTGACACATGCCAGGCAGTTTCCATATGAATAGTGTTTGTTGTTTCAAATACCCACTAAACAAGGTTCTGAATTTTCTTACAACTAGATCAGAATTGAGAAAACGTGCCTAATGCTTGTTATGATGGGCTAGATCAGTTCTATTGTATTGTTATTTAAAATACCCAAAGGAAGATATTGGAAAATGCTTAAAGTTGGGTTGGTTGCTCTAGCAACAAAGCCAAGCTTCTGAAGATTATCCTCAGTGACTGCAGCTTTGGCCGCAGAGCAGCAGAAAGGAAAGGTAATTAGTCCTGCAACTTTGCTTTTAAGACTTGGCTTTAAGTACCTACATGAGCAGCAGATTGCAATGTTTATATGCTTGAAATAAAACTTGGAAATTATTTTAATTTTCAGTAGAAATGCAGGACATATTCTTCACATAGTTTCTGTTTATAGGAAGAAAAAATTTCCTTGGTATTCAGCCCAAAGAGAAGAGTAGCTATGAACACTAGGTTGTCAGGTACCAAATGAAATTAGACATGAAACTGGGGAGAATATGAGTTCGACCATACCAGATATTTTAAAGAAGAATCTTCTTTTTTCCTGCCTGTTAGCAATTTGTTTATGTACCTTCGAACAAAGAACAACTTAAGGCAATTGAGTTATAAACAGTGGTGATGTTTGTTGACTATGCACTAAATGATCTGAATTATGGGCTATATATATAAGGAGAGATCTGGCTAGTTAAAAAAAAAGAAAGAAAGAAACGAATCTTTGCTTTAATCTTCAAGTTTAATTTAGATTAAATTGTGGGAAGACTGAAATGTTCAGGGATTGTTAGAACTATCCTACTTTTTTCTTTCACAAAATTGACTTATGGCATTTATAGTAGACCAGACATTTTAGCTGCTTGATTTAAGTAAAACAACAAAAGCCTGGATTATAATTTGGAATTTTAAAAGTGTGAGAAAGAACTGATAAAAGTCTGATTCACATGATAAGGAATCCTTAGCATCATGACTCAATGGGAAACATGAAAAAATTAGATGTTCAGGTTCTGAAACTTTCTGGGCATTAACCTTGATCATAATCCTATGACTTTTGTTGTTTGTTGGTTTGTTTGATAATGCTGTAAGATAATTCTCGCAGTCATACTTTTAGTAAAGCTTCATTGGGTCCTCAGAAATGTTCTCTTTTATGGTACTAGAATATGCTCCTAGGCCCAAAAGATAATGTTTGAATTGTGGAAATAGTTTGAAATATATTTACTTACAGAACTTGAAAAATCAATGAAAGAAATTAATATCATTTCACCTTGACTTTGTAATGTTGAGACTTTAATAAATAAATTTTAGCCTTGGGAACTTTAAGTAATATGAAATGGTTCTTATGTTTCTCTTCTTGGGGCCTGTGTTTTTACCATTCTATTTGTTACCTTTTCCCTTCCTAATCACAATTATCCAAGGACTTAGTTCATCTCAGTGATATACTTGAGTTCAGCTCATTTTAAGAGAGTCACTTCTGCACCCAGCAATATATTAGACACTGTGGGAGTACAAAGGTGAATAAAATATCCCACTAGGCTTTTATAATATGGCAGAGGAGAAGGAAAATCTATGTAACTGCTTATAATTAATACAAAGTAGAAAACTTAAAGGAAGTGGATTTTGAGTCCTGCCTTGGCAAAGATGAAGCACTGAGGTTGAAGGAACAGTAAAGGAACAAAAAGGTGTGCATGCTAGCACATTTCTGAGGAGCTATATAAATTGCTTATTTTGCCTACTCTGTCTTACTATATCACAGTCTAGCATTCTATCTTACCTTCTTTAATGCAGTATAGCTGAAGCACTGTGTTTACAGTTAAATGCAGTATTAGAAGAAGCTAGGAAAATAGGTTGAAGTCAGATCAAGGAGAACCTTGGTGTGAAAGTCGAAGTTTTTTGAGTGAAATAATAAGTAATAGGGTAATTTTAATGTGAGTACTTTATAACCTGTAAATTTCTTCTTTCTTGAGTTTTAGGATGATTATTCTAGAGGCAAATAAAGAGTGGGAACAGATGGCAAATAGGAGAGCCAGTTATGTCTATCTTATTCATAAACTAGCCCATGCTATCTTTTCAGATTCATCTTCTGCCACTCCACTTCTTTCTTTTTTTGGGGGGGGGGCAGAATTTCATTTCATTTTATTTTATTTTAATTGGAGGCTAATTACTTTACAATATTGTGGTGGTTTTTACCATACATTGACATGAATCAGCCATGGGTGTACAAATGTTCCCTATCCTGACCCTCCCTCCCACCTACCTCCCCATCCCCTCCCTTAGGGTCATCCCAGTGCACCAGCCATGAGCACCCTGTCTCATGCATCGAACCTGGACTGGCGATCTATTTCACATATAATATGCATGTTTCAATGCTATTCTCTCGAATCATCCTGCCCTCGCCTTCTCCCAGAGTCCAAAAGTCTGTTCTTTACATCTGTGTCTCTTTTGCTGTCTTGCATATAGGGTCATCATTACCATCTTTCTAAATTCCATATATATGCATTAATATACTGTACTGGTGTTTTTCTTTCTGACTTACTTGGCTCTGTATAATAGGTTCCAGTTTCATCCACCTCATTAAAACTGTTTCAAATGCATTCTTTTTAACAGCTGAGTAATATTCCATTGTGTATATGTACTACAACTTTCTTATCCATTCATCTGCCAATGGACATCTAGGTTGCTTCCATGTCCTGGCTATTGTAAACAGTGCTGAGATGAACACTGGGGGTACATGTGTCTCTTTCAATTCTGGTTTCCTTGGTGTGTATGCCCAGCAGTGAGATTGCTGGGTCGTATGGCAGTTCTATTTCTAGTTTTTTAAGGAATCTCCACACTGTTCTCCATAGTGCCACTCCATTTCACTAAACACTTATCACATGTTCACTTTGAGCTGGGTGCTATGTTAGACACAGAGGACACATTGGTTAGGCAAGAGGACTGAGGTTCTGAGACCCAGTGGAGCTCATGGAGAAATGGAGGAGAGGTTAGAAATTAATCAGATAATAACACACATAAACACGTATTTCTTGACTTTGGTGTGTTCTAAGAAGAAAACACATTGGGGGTTCTCAGAAAGTATAAGGAACCCTGACTTAGTCTAGGGTTGCATGTAATGGAGTGGAGGGAGAGATGGTCAGAGGATTTTTTTCCCCATGGAAGTGATGCTTGAGTTGAAATCTAAAGGATATGTAGAAATAAAGAAAATAGAAGGGTGGGGATAATAGTCTAGAAGAGAGAACAGTGTATACAAAGCTTCTAAAGCTGAGTGGGAGCAGCATCACAGGTATAAGTAAGAGAAAGAAGGCTTGGCTGGAGAACAAGTGAGACAGAAAGGGGCATGAGATATCCTGAAGAGAGGACAGGGGCCAAGGTAAGCCTAGCCTTGTTAAGGATTTTAGTCTTTGTCCCAAGAGCAATAGGAAGCTTTGATGAGTTTTTAAGCGGGTGATTAACAAATGAGATTTACATTTTAAAATCTGATTTTTACTACCCTATAGGGAATTCATTGGGGAAACTAGTTATGAAGTTACTGTAGAATCCATTGGGAGATAGCCTATCATAGTGGTGGTGGAAATAATAGCAGACTATGAAATAAAATGAGTAAAAAGAAATGAAAGAGTGAAAAGAGTAAAAGTATAGTTTGAGATAGATTGGATATTGGTGGTAAGATCAAGGTGTCAAACATATGTGCTAGGGTTCTCCTGTCTTGTCTAATTTGAAGGATGATGGTGTCATCCCTGGGATTGGGAACTGAAGGAAGGTTAGGGTTGGAACTGGGGCTTTGGGGATTTTGAAAGTGAAAGTCGCTCAGTTATGTCCGACTCTCTGTGACCCCATGGACTATAAAGTCCATGGAATTCTCCAAGCTAGAATACTGGAGTGGGTAGCCTTTCCCTTCTCCAGGGGATGTTCCCAACCCAGGGATCGAACCCAGGTCTCCTGCATTGCAGGCAGATTCTTTACCAGCTGAACCATAAGGGAAGCCCAAGAATACTGGAGTGGGTAGCCTATACCTTCTTCAGTGAATCTTCCCGACCCAGGAATCAAACTGGGGTCTTCTGCATTGCAAGTGGATTCTTTACCAACTGAGCTACGAGGGGATTTTGGACACATTGGATTGGAGGAGGTATTCGAACGGTGCTGCCAGCTGGGAAATGTATATATGTTTCTGGAGCACCAAGTAAATATACTTTTTCGGAGTCATCAGACCTAAGTAAAGCAATGAAATTGGATATGGTTAATTAGAGAGTGTACTAAACAAAGAACCAATTACTAGACATTGGAGAACTCCAATATTTCATGCCTTTAGATGAGTATAGGCTTGCAAAGGATGTTGAGAAAGGGTTAAAACAAGGATAACCAGAAAGGATAAAACAAGGGGAGTCTGAAGCATCCTGGGGATCAAAGGAAGATAGTACTCCTAGAAGAAGAGAGTGATGTGTTTGAATCTTTAGAAGGAGATATCGTAGTCAGTGTTTATACATCCATGGAGCCTTTTCTCTGATAAATATTAGGACAACACAATCCCAATGCCATCCAGCCCTCTATTTTCCTATATAAATTCAGCAGGAAATTTTTGGAATGATAAGTCGAATTTATCTGAACAAAGTTTTACTTAACATTATTACTAATTTTAAAGCAAAATACTTAGTGACAGAGTTGTCACTAAGTATTGTGACAGAAATTGTCACAGCCAATTTCTTATATCTATTAACAATAGCTTTGGATATGAGACACATGTGACTTGGAGAGGAGATTAAAATTGAATTCTGACTTGAGAGTAAATATTTAAGTAAAAGTATAAGCCAGAAAACTTTCATTATTTCTATGTTTATTGAATGAATATGAGCAGTGGCTTTCTTAATGAAGAGACACAATTGTCATGTAAAATATTTTAGAGTACAAACAGAAATCTTAAACCCATTGTTGTAAATAATATATGTTGTAGTAGTATCTTAAATAGATGTAAGCAGTCTGCAGGAGACTATGATGTGCTTTCTTCTACTGCCTCTATTACTATATGGAATTCACACTGTAGTGGCGACAACATACAAATGGGCATATGTGTGTTCTTCCCTATTTCCTTTACCATGTAAAACTTTCATCTTCTCCACAGAAATGTACACGGAGAGATTGTTGCTCTCATCTCTCTATCTTGCCATATAATTTTTACAGCTGTTCCTCAGTCGTTAATATATTTCTGTGGAATATGTGTAAATAGATATGAGCAAACTGTCTAAAAGTTATTCAGCTAGTCAGTGAACCATGTAATCTGTTGGTTCAGAGACAACAGATAATAGAGTGAGATATTTGCTTTACCATCCACACACACTCCATGTAGCATCTAGGCTCCAAAAGTCAATTTGTGTTCTGTTGGGGCATGTCTCATCACACTATATTATCACATCAGGGATAGGAAATTTGGATAATGACTATCTGATTTACAAAAAAAGGAGACTATTTAGTGAATTGAGTATCTGTGAGGTGGGAATTTTGAGCTTGAATTTTGTTCCATCCTTGGTTAATTTGATACTC
This sequence comes from Dama dama, assembly GCF_033118175.1. Lineage (NCBI taxonomy): Eukaryota > Metazoa > Chordata > Mammalia > Artiodactyla > Cervidae > Dama > Dama dama. The sequence continues at coordinate 52,370,184 of NC_083700.1, forward strand.
TATATGTGTTTCATCACTGTTTTCCTCTCTTTTAACAATGTGAGTTAGAAATAACCTTGTTAATTAGCATCTATTCTTAGGTTGACGACATGACACGGCCAAGACAGAGTGGGAACATTCCAGTACCACCATAGCACAAGCAATAAAATGCCTTTCTAAAAGGAAAAGCCACTACAAAGCTACTCCTTTATAGGAGTGTACTTAGAGAATGTACCGTTTTGAATATTCAAAATTTAAGAAAGTGTTAGATAAAAGATTCATCAAATAGCCATTCTCTTATTTGGCACACGCACCTAAAAACTGGGTGATAGCATGTCACTTCCCCTCTTTATAAACTTCATTTGCTCCCTTCTATCTCAACAATTAAGTCCATTTCCCTCTGCACTATGTTCCAATTTTATATTTGTGTCTTTAACTCTGAATCTCTGTCCTCCTACAAAATCAATATAACTCTTCCATGTGTGTGTGTGTGCAAACGCACACATGAGTATATATGGAATTTTTAATCTTCTTTGACTGTCCTGTTTCCCTGTCATTTCTGCCTATTCCATTCCCATCTGTCTCCTAAGGCCAAACACATTCTTTCTTGTTGATGGAACTCTTACTCACTTCTGGCTAGAAGCAATCTCATTGCACTTCTTCCACACCTCTCATAAGACAACTAGCACCTTCTTACTTTAGTTTGATTGTGTATATACATGACTTATTTCTCTTTCTAGACTGAAATCTCCTATTTGTGGAATTGATGGCTGGTGTGCTGAATCAATGAAAGGATGGGATAAGGAGAAATTCTCAAACAGAAGAGATGGGAGTCTGTCCAAAGTCTAAGTCATGGTAGATTTGAAATTCTGGAGTAACCTGGAATCCATCAATCTTCTCACTAGGACCACCCTCTAGAGATGGTTTATGCTTTTCTTTAGTAGACTGTGGTTTTCCTTGCACAGAACGGGCTCAATAGGTTGGTTGATAAGTGGATTGAACTGGAGCAGTACTTGTCAGGCTGGGTGTGTGGGAGTTGGGGGAAGATTGGCAGGAGGACATTGAGGATGTAGTCTCTGGTTAGAGAGGAGATCCTACTTAAAGGTTGTTTTGTGTTCCAATCTATGCTTCTATTTCTCTTCCCTTCTATTTCTGTTATATCAACGTCACAGCTTAACACTAATTTGACTCATTTGCTATAGCTTTGCCTTCCCATTGGGCTGGAAGTTTCTTGAAACCAGGGGTGCTTTGCCTTCTTCTTTATTGTTGTTGTTAAGATAGGACCTAGAATAACTGGAGCTTTGTCCTGGACACTCAAATATAAGTTGATCTATTGATTGATATATCAGTTTTTTAAGTTGTTAGGTAACTTACTGGTATTTAACTAAGGGGTTATTTATAGAGCACCTGTTATGTTCAAGGCACTGTACTTCATCCCTCAGCAAATACAGACAGCTAAGTTGTGAACTCTATGAAGAATTCCCATCTAGTGGCAGTCTAGTAGCCCTAATTCAAAAAGCAGTATGGTGTGTACCATAAGAAAGGTACAGTCAGCCCCCAGTCTTCTCTATCAAGTCTTCTCTATCAGTCTTATCTATTCAAATAGAACATTTGAATTCTGATTAAACTCCAGGCCCTGAGTTTTCTCAAGCTGGTTTTGTCCATGGTACCACAGTAGACCCCAACAATTCGGTAGAGGTAAAGTGCACTAAATGTGCACTTGAACGTGGGTGTGGCCATGGAACAGGGTAGATTGAGGCTGACTGTGAGACAGTCTGTGAAAGATACAGAAACATTTATTTTCAGGTTTTTCCAGGTTCAGTCACTTACATATTTTGTGCTTCAACTGTTTTTCAAGTAATTTCTTTCTGATTGTGAAATTAATATGCAATCATTGTATGAAATTTGGAAACCAGGTAAAAGTCTAAAGAATAAAGTAAAATATTTTGTTCTCTTATTTTCTACAAATAGCCATTGTTAACATTTTTGTGTATAATATTCTAGTTTTTTCTTTACATCTTTATTATATTTCATATACATTATACACAACCACATATAGCATATTATAATATATAATATACTATATTAAAATCATACTTGTACCTCGATTATAATAATCTCCTTTATTTACTAATACCTTGTGTGAATGTTTCTCCATATCATTAAATATTGTACAGCATGATTTAAAGTGTTTTATGTATTTAACCAATACGTTACAATTGGACATTTTATTTATTTTCTTTTAAAAAAATTTACCCAATACCATAACTAAATCTTGGGATAGATGGGCTTGATGTATTCTCTCCCTTTAACTTCGATATAATTATAGAAAAATGGAAATGACATTTAGAATTGGAAAACAGATCTATTTCTCATTGTTGAAGTATAGTTGATTTACAGTATTATATTAGTTTCAGGTAGACAACATAGTGATTCAATATATATAGATTATATATATATATATAAACATATATAGATTATACTCCAATAATATATACTCCAATATATATACACATTATACTCCATTTGTGACAACCTTGAGGGGTAGGATGAGGTGGGAGGTGGGATGGATGGAAGTTCAAGAGGGAGGAGACATACATATACCTATGGCTGATTCATGTTGATGTATGGCAGAAGCCAACACAGTCTTGTAAAACAATTATCCTTCAATTAAAAATAAATAAAAAGTAAAGTTATTACAAACTAATGGCTCTGTTTTCCTGTGCTGTGCAATATACCCTCACTATATTTTTGTGTTATACAAAGTAGTTTGTCTCTGTCAATCCCAAGCCTTTTCTTGCCTCTCCTCGTTCCCTCTCCCCACTGCTAACCACTGGTTCGTTCTCTGTATCTGTGAATGAAACAGATCTATTTTGAAATTGTAGCTCTGTTTCTTACCCTTATGAGCTCCAGCTTTCTTATCTGTAAATGAGAGTGCAGATACTTCTGCAATTTCCCAGGTTGTTGGAAGAAGTAAGTAAGAACATACAAGAAGGTCCTTAGCTGGTTATTAGTTGGATTTAATGTAATGTAATAGAAGATGGCCTAGCCTAGCTTATCTAGATTCTGTTTCTTTGTCTTTATGTGACCTTAAGTAGATGAACTAGTGCTACTTACACTGGAGCAGTGGATATACCTGGTGGACTGAGTAGTAAAAGGGGCTAGTCTGTAAGATTTCTGGTCTGCGAGGGGCAATCAGTTGATCCACAGAGCTTGAGAATTAATTTAGAATTCATGGCACTTTTGGTATGGCTTGTCTGCACACCAGAGCATAACAGGGGCTGATGACTGCCTAGGGGCCTATCCCAGTGAAGATCTAAGAAAGAATTCAATGCAATGCATTTTGTGCCCTTATAAAAAATTATTTTCTTATTCACCAATCATTTATTGAGCAATGAGTGTTTGCCAGGTAGAATGCTTAGGGCTATAATGACAGGAAACTGTCCTGCCATAGTGGACGGAGATAGACAGGTGAACAGATAATTGCAGAGGAATGTGGTTAATGATGTAATCGAGATGTCTCTCAGAGCAGTGGGAGGATCCAGGCTAAAAGGATCAGGGTAACCTTCCTGGGAGAAGAACTGCCTAAGCAAAAGAATGAGTAGAATTTTACAGGCCAAAGTTTTGCCATGGAAACACTATGTATGGAGGCCTTGAAGCTAGATAAAGCAAGGCAGGTTCTTGGAAATATAAATAGTTCAATAAGGCCTGAGTGTAGAGCATGGGGTTGGACAGTGGAGGGGAACTGGGAGAGGAGAGGGATAGTAAAACAGGAGATTATAGAGGTGAGCTGGGCCCATATTTAGGAGTTTTTCCCAAGCATGATCATGAACCATTAAAGGATTTTTAAGCAGTAGATTGACAAGATAAACTATTTGAACTTAAAAATATTTCAATTTTCAAAAATGTTTTCATTGCCAGTGGGCAACATATGAAGATGCATATTTAAGTTGGTTAATGAGTAAATCAGTTAAAGTGAGGCAAAAGTCTCAGAGCCTTTAGCCACCTAGCAATGTAACCACATGGAAATGACTCATTGTGGGTTCTCTTTTGTCTGTCTGCAGTCAAATCTTCTGCATGCATAGTCCTCATATTCCAGCACTTAGCAGGGTGGAGATGGACCAATTTTCCAAGTCCATAGAAGAAGCAACACTTTTTGCCAATGTTATGGAAAGGATCTTGTTTAGGGACTGATATATAGCTTCAAAATAGGCTAGTTCCCAAGGAAACGTTTCACTAACACTAACTATCTAAATAATGTTGGGCCTGGGAGACAGTTAAGCGCTCAGTCTTCTTTGTTACTTCACTGTAGCAAAAGACTTGACTGCCAACCAAAATGCATCCACCTCCTGCATGCGTTGGCTGAAATGGCCCCTATCTCCAGTTCAGTGGAGTTTATCTTGACTGGTCCAGGCCAGTTGTGAGAACTCCATTCTACGTTGTTTCTGTTCAGTCAGTTCAGTCACTCAGTCATGTCCAACTCTCTGTGACCCCATGAATCACAGCACGCCAGGTCTCCCTGTCCATCACCAACTCCCGGAGTTTACTCAAACTCATGTCCATCAAGTTGGTGATGCCATCCAGCCATCTCATCCTCTGCCGTTCCTCTCCTCCTGCCCCCAGTCCCTCCCAGCGTCAGGGTCTTTTCCAATGAGTCAACTCTCCGCATGAGGTGGACAAAGTATTGGAGTTTCAGCTTCAGCATCAGTCCTTCTAATGAATACCCAGGACTGATCTCCTTTAGGATGGACTGATTGGATCTCCTTGCAGTCCAAGGGATTCTCAAGAGTCTTCTCCAACACCACAGTTCGAAAGCATCAATTTTTCGGCACTCAGCTTTCCTCACAGTCCAATTCTCACATCCATACATGACCATTGGAAAAACCATAGTTTAGCGTTGCCTATATAACCTAGTTTTAGACAATGAAAAAATGAATATGAAAGAAAATCTGCTAGAAACGACTGGATATTGATGTAAGAAGATGTGATACTTACCAAATGTGGCCTTGGGGGTTGCTTGCCAACATGTTGAGGATGGTAGAGCAGGAAGGAAAACCTAGGTCCTTGATAACAAAATTGAGCTCTGAATTAACAAAACCGTGTAGCCTCCCTACCTCAGGACTTCCTGTTAAGTTTAAGCATCCTTTAGTCAAGCTTTCTGTTGTTGTTGTTGCTTAGTCGCTAAAGTCATGTCTGAATCTTCTGCAACCCCATGGACTGTAGCCCACCAGGCTCCTCTGTCCATAGGATTTCCCAGTACAGGCAAAAGCACTCTCTCTGACACCACCACCATGCCTGTTTATAAATCTTGTTCCAAGATTGGCAGCCCACAGCAAGTGTGAGCCATGCACGTCTCATGGTTCTACAGTGCTTGCAGTATTATCACCGGAATAAAACCCAACATTCGGACAGCAGTCATCAGTTTGCACAGTGCTTTTATTTCATTTGGTTCTATTGACAATCTTGTGAGACAGAGGTGTTAAAATATATTTTTAAATATTCAGATACTCCCCAAACAAGTACTAATATCTGCTCACTTTGGGAAATCTGAGGTGGAGAGGGTGGTATTTATTGCAAACCTGAGAGATTTCTTGGGAGTCAAGGAAGAGGAGATTGAAATTAATGGTTGGTCCCTCATACCAGGTCTTGGGAATGAAGAGGGCGACACAAAAGGCCGTTCTCAGTTTCTCAGGGTCTGAGTGGGCGAGGCACTAACCCCGACTCCAGGCAGTGAAGCGCCTGGGCTCTGTCCGAGGACACTGCTTCTCTGTGGGGGGAAATCCTTCAGACACGTGTGTGTATTACTTCATTGATCTCCTCCCAGCCTGTTGGTCTCTGCCCCAAATTTGAGACAAGGGGAGTGTGTTTGATAAAAGTCTTAACAGAAAAAGTATTAGAAAATACCAAAAACACTGGACTCCTTTGGGAGGATCTTGATAAGAGAGTTGCGGCCTTGTTAGAAAGGGAGAGCCCCTCTGCTTGAGAGGGAACAATGAAGGCAGCTAAACAGACTCTGGGAAATATTGGCAGCTCAGAAGCTAGGTGACATCACTGGTTAATCGAACAAATATTTATTAAGCTGTGATGAATAAAACATATATGCCTCTTGTCTTAAAGCTGAAAGGTACCTATACTCTAGTAGTAAAGACAGATAATAATGAAGTAAAAAAGGAAATGTTAGTTGCTTAGTCGTGTCTGACTCTTTGTGACCCCAAGGACTGCAGCCCGCCAGGCTCCTCTGTCCATGGAGTTCTCCAGGCAAAAATACTGGAGTGGGTTGCCATTCCCTTCTCCAAGAGATCTTCCTGACCCAGGGATTGAATTCGAGTCTCCTGCATTTCAGGAAGATTCTTTACTGTCTGAGCCACAGGGAAGCCTAATAGAGGAAATATATAATTACAAATTGTGGCAACTCCTACTAAGGAGGAAGAATATACACGTGAGAGAATAGTGGGGTGAAGGGGCTGCTTTGTTTTGGGTGCTCAATATAGGCCTCTGTGAATAGATTACACTCAAGGTGGGACTGGAAAAATAGGAAAGAGTCAGCCATTCAAAAGGAAGGGCTAAGACAGAGAGGGGGTAGTGAGTGGAGGGAGCAGGTATCAGCCACAGCATGTGCAATGGGCCTAAGGTAGGAAATAGTTTATATGTTCAAGAAACTGATTTTCTAGGTAGGGTTCTTTCTTTGTTTTTTTTCCATTTATTTTTATTAGTTGGAGGCTAATTACTTTACAATATTGTAGTGGTTTTTGCCATACATTGACATGAATCCCAGCAACCCCACTCCTGGGCATACACACTGAGGAAACCAGATCTGAAAGAGACACGTGCACCCCAGTGTTCATCGCAGCACTGTTTATAATAGCCAGGACATGGAAGCAACCTAGATGCCCATCAGCAGATGAATGGATAAGAAAGCTGTGGTACATATACACTATGGAATATTACTCAGCCGTTAAAAAGAATTCATTTGAACCAGTCCTAATGAGATGGATGAAGCTGGAGCCCATTATACAGAGTGAAGTAAGCCAGAAAGATAAAGACCAATACAGTATACTAACACATATATATGGAATTTAAAAAGATGGTAACGATAACCCTATATGCAAAACAGAAAAAGAGACGCAGATGTACAGGTAGGGTTCTTTCATCACGCCAGCAGGATTTATTGAACTTTTACCTTGTGGCTAGTTTTGTCCTAAGAATTGTGGAGGATGGATATACATGTGTATATGTGTAGGGTGGATTGCTATAGGGTACTTGATGGGGGAGGTGGGTGACACTTAAACTGGAATGCAAAAAAGTAAGTGGGATTTAAATGGGGAGATGGTGAGAAGCAATATGTGGAAAGACAGAGAGTAGAAACAAACAGTGTGTTTTTGTGGGGCAGTGACAAGATTGTTTCTGAGAGTGAGAATAGTGGATAATCTTGAATTAATTCTTCTTAATTGAGGATTAATTAGCAACTCTCTGAGATTCCCAGGATACCACAACTTCTCTCCCTTTTAAACTTTACTACTCCTGTCCATTTACTTAAATTAATTAGGTCAGCCCAGTGCTTCATAAAGAAAAATAAAGTAAATATCCTGCCACTGAGACTTGCTTTCAAAGCACAGGACTTCTGAATTTTCAGTGGCAAATGTTCCTGACCTCCATGTTTCCCCATCTTATAGTCTGTCCTTATTTTCATTGTGTGCGTTATCACGCTGTAGGCCTTTCACAATGTTTTACACTGTTTGAGCCGAGTGCTGGCGAATGGCACTTTCAAACACAGGTCATTCACTCTCACAGCTCCACGGAGGTGGGGAGGGGCAGGTAGCATTGTGTCTGTGGAATGAATGAGGAAGCAGAAGGGCAGAGAGGTTAAGTGACTTGTATAAATCACACAAGGGTCAGGGACTGTGTGTGAATAGGACTCAGCCTCCAAACTTTCAGTCCAGGGCTCTGTCCACTAAGCCCCCTTTCCACCGCAGGCAGTTCTGAATGTTAGAGGAACAAGGAAGTAGTGTTTCAGCAATCCAGATGGAGAAGTGAAAAAGTGAGATGGTGCATGGAAAAGATTTGTTTCACTTCAGGTGAATGCTACCGAATTGTTTACCTTTTTATTAATTAATAACATCACACATCTCCCAGTGCCCAAACTGTAGTACATTGTGATGCAGGTAGTTAGAACTTTGGGAAAGTAGAGACTCAACAATGAGTGATTGGCCTTACACTGCCACACCTGTATTCCCGTCCCTGCTCCTTACCCTCTTCTAGAGGACATATATCCTCAGGACCATCACAATCAGATGCATCACAGTGCTCAGTCCACAGGTCACCCTCCGTCTTATCCCTGGAGTTGTGCTGCTTCCAGATCAATGCTGTTTGTCTTGCGCTACAACTTTGAGGACCAAAAACTGTAGAAAGTGCCACATTTGAAGTTTTTGCCCTGGATGGGCAGGTGCTTTTCCTATTTGGATGCAAAAATCAGCATAAGCAGAGCCTGCCAGTTGCCCTTGCTGAGGCTTCTCCCCCTCCTACCCCAACGCTCCAAGTCCAGCAAGATCTGTGCTCACAAAAACTTTTCTGGCAATTTAGTCTTGGATTCAAGTCTTGAGTACAACCTTCTCTGAAATAATCACTTTCCAAGTGAGTTTTAAGAGTCTGAAATGTAGTCACAAATGAAAAGTGTGTCGTTCCAGCCGAAGCTATTATCCTACAGTTGCATCACTCTACAGTTGGAACTTTTTTTTTTTTAATCTTGACCCTGCATTTTCTTTAAATCTTGACCCTACAGGGGAGTTCTAATGAAATGGTGAATTGGTTTCTGCCCCACTAGAAAGAGACAATTGAATATAAGTTGTATTAAATTCAGAGAAACTAAGACCTATCCCGTGTGGGGTTTTCTAGATAAATCTGCTTCTGCCCTATACATTTTTAATGACAATGTGGTTTCAAACTCAGTGTTATTCAATACAGAATCAAAGCTGACTTGGAGAAAAATACTGTTTGATTCTATTTAGTCCACATTTCCCTCCCCACTTTCGGGTGTCTGTCTGTGCAACTGGGGGTGGGTTTGTGTATAATACGGTCTGAATACATTCTTATAAGTATTAGAAGTATGGAAACACAGAGCCCTCTGTGACCCCCAGAGCCCTCTGTTGATCACTGGTGTTTGTTGTTGGAGGAAGGCAAACATAAGCATAGAAGTGTTATTGAACAGAAACCCCTTCAAAAATGTCTCTGGGCTTTTGTTCTCAGGGTTGCATAGCAGTAGGGGGCCCCCCTCCTCAGAAAGCATACTTATGCAAGTATTAAGAACTCGCTGAGATAAGAAGTAAAGCTTAAGAGACCTTCATCATTAGCTGCTAGTGGTAGAGATTAGTGATCCTACTACAGGATTACAGACGGAAAGGGTGCCAGTGTTGGTTAATTGTTCATTAATGCCTGTAAAATAAGCCAGCTGCAGGAAAACTGACCATTGTCTGCTCTCTCAGAGTGAAACTAAATTGGATCTGTTCATCAATGGCAGCATTGATGTCAGGAAAAAAAAAATACACATGCAAACTTCTTCCCTGTGACTCCCTCTCAATTTTAAATATTTAATTAAAAACTGTTATCCTAACAATGATTAAGTTATCAATCCATCTTTCTCTCTCTGGCTGGCCTTTATCTCAGCTAAGAACACTTTCCTTCCCAGGCATTTGTTCTTTGAGTTTTTGATCTGATACAAAAACAGAACTGGTTTCCTAAAATAGCCTGTAGATACAAATAAGCCTTATGATTAGTGGTTGTGATTTTGAGATGTGGTGGGCATGCTACTTAAAAATCCCAGAGAACTTTGAGCCCTTCTTTTCCCTGCCTTCCTACTTCGTCCCTTTCCTCCCCCACTCCAACCTGCCTCACAGCAGTCAGGCTCCCCTTTCCCACCCCACCCCCAGGCACAGGCAGGGTTAAATGATTTGCCCAAAGTCGCACGCCCTACCCTGTCCAAGTTAGGAAGAGAGCCAAGAACCTTTGCCTTCTTCTAGAAAATGTTGTTGTGAGGTCAGAGACAATATAGCTAATTGTTTCTGAATCCCCAAATGGGAAATGTTTCCTTGAGTCTTTGTATTTGAGGTAATGGTTGGAGTAAGTTTATTCACTCAGGAAGTATTTACTGAGTCCCCAGCAAGTGCAACAGTGATGAACAAATGACGCAGTTCCTGCCTTCATTCTGTTCATAGGACTGTGGGGACATAAAATATCTTACAAATAAAAATGGAGGGCAAATGTAATGAAGGGGAAGCAGTGACTGCAGCTGGGGATTATCACAGAGGGATGTTTGGAGGGAGACATGGCCTCCCTAAGAGAGGAGCTGAGGCTGGGTGAAGGATAGTCCCCCTTTTCTCTGGGGAAAGGGGTTACAGTGGGTGTTGGGGAGCTTGTATGAGACCCTGACGTGTGAAGGAATCTCTGTGTTGCAGACCCAGCATAAAGAGGAGGATACTCACTCGGAATTTGGAAACAAGCTCAGGTAACCATCTGCAGAGGTGACCCCCTTGACGAGTGTTGCTGATGAGCCAAGAGTGTGAGTGTCTAACAAGAAACACAGTCCACCCCCGCCTCCTCTCCTACCTCATCTCCTCTCACTTCTTGCTCATTATCCTCAAGCCACGATAGCCTTCCTTCCCTTACTCTAATGCCCCACTCCGTGTTCCTGAATTTGTCAGCCCTTGGCTCTCATGCACATTTTAACAGCTGTGAACCCTTCTCTCTGTTCATTCTTTTACTCATTCATTCAAAAAATATTTATTGAGTGTTTACTAGCTACCAGCTCAAGGCACCACAGATTTATCAGGAAACAAAACCTTTCACCGCCAGTTCTAAAGTCACCTCTTCAGAAGTGTATTTCCTTCCTATTACAGGGATGTCTTTTTGTTACTTATTAGAGCAGGTCTCACACTCTGAGGTTATTATGTTATTTCCTACATGTTTGTTATATATTTTTCCCTTTAAATGCAAGTGACTCAGAGGGCAGGGACCATGCCCCTCAGGTTCATCACCATACCTCCAGGACTTAGAACATTGCCGGACACACTCTGTAATAATGAATGACCAAACACAGAAAGAAAAAAAAACAGATTACAGATTAGACAGCGGCTGATGTAAAGTGCATTTCCTTTCAGGAAGTAATATTTATAGAGCACTGTGGTCACTCTTCAACTGAATGCCAGGTTGGTATGTTATTGCCACATTCTGTAACCACTCTGCTGTGCTAGCTTTTAAAATCCCATTTTCTTTGTTTAGATACATTTCAAAATTTTACTGATTGGTTGAATTTGTTATACGTTTTGCTTTATAAAAATGCATATATGTGATCAGTGATGAAGACACAATCAAAACCTAAAGTTTCCTTGACTTCACTAGTTAAATAGCTATCATGGAGAATGTGAGGCCATCACCATGGAAAGGATGCTGGTAGCTGGTTGTTATTTTATATTTCACCTAAGGCTAGAATGAAGTATATGAAGCCCCTCATTTCAAAAGCATTCATTTGTTTATCCCAAAGTAAACAATTAAGCAGGTTAGAGGCAGACTTTATAATGATCCCCCTTTTTTAAAATTAATAAGTCAGTGGTGGTGCAGAGACAATAACTCCTTACCGTTATGCCATTTCAGAATAGACTGCATATGACGGTTTGAGGTTCCGCATCAGACCTGCACCAGGCATTACGGGATGTGGTGGCTTGTTGCACGGCCGACTGGCCACCGTTGGCATTGGCTATTCCAGCAAGAAGTGCCTATTAGCTTAAGCAGAGGGTAAGCTTGTTATCTGGGCTCTCCCGCTGTCATCTGTTCTTCTGGCCTGTTCTGTGTTTCCTATCAAGTCCTGGTTTCTGCCTGCTCTGCTTCTGGCTTGAAAAGCCTGATGCATTCAGTTTCCATTGGTTAGAAGCAAGGCAGCAAACTGAAACACAGGCAGGCATTCAGACCTAAGCAAAGACCAACTCTCACCATACTCTGTGTCCATGTTGCAGTGTGTTTATCTACTGATATGAGAGATTTTTCAGGATAATGTAATAAAATCCAGAATCCTTAGCTCTTTTGAGTCATTTGAGCTACAGCTTTCAGTTGTAGTTCCAGCCATTAACTGTACCCTGGTAGTTGGGAAGGGTAGCAAGATTTCCAGAGACGCAGACATGTAAGACAGAGGCCCCACACCTCTATAGCTGATTGCTCTGACTCCAATGAACTGTTTATCATGGTTCTATTTTAGTTTAATAATACTACTCAAAAAATATCTGGCATTGGAGTTGCAAGATCAAAAGGGAAGATTCTATAATTCAGATCAAAAGAGGACTGATGGAGAGAAGAAGGAAGAAAAAAACAGAGAGAGCAAGAGACCACCAAGCATGGGTCATAATCTAGGCTGACATGGCTCTAGTTTGGAGGAAGAGGCCTGGGGTGATGGGCCTTGGAGGGCTTGTGCAGGCCTTACAAAGAGCTTTGAGAAGTTTATTGGTCTTGACCCAGCTCTCAGTGCCGTTGATGGTGGGGTTACATAAGAGCCCAACAGGTTGCAAGTGGCACTGTGTATTGTTAGCATCCGTTTTAGCGAGTTATAGGGATGATCTTAACTTCCTACACCTTGCATCTTAAAAACAGTTTTTAAAAAAGCTTTTCCTCACCTCTTTATAGCAGTGACGAGCAAAATTCAGCTTGTGACCATCTAAATATATCAAATTCCCTATTGCATTGTCTAAGTCTTATTTTTGTATCTTCATAACACTGGTGAACAGGGCCGAAGAGCCTGCTTACTATCTGCATTACTCTATTCCGCACATCAGGCTCCACAGCAGAGGACGGAGGTCCTGGGGTGAAGGGAATAGTTTTATAGGTAAATCTGTGGATTTTCCAATTCTTTGTGAAGAGGTGAACAGTTAAACCATTTCTAAAGATGTGTTTTCAGGTACAAAGTTCTTTCAGATTCAGAAACAAATTTAAAAAATCAAAAGGAAGAAACTCTAAAATCTGAAACGTAGGACTTCCACATCTTGAAATAGACATGTTCATGAGTCTATTAAGGTTCAGTAGGCAAATTTAATATTTTGAAATATTAATTTCTGGGTCCTTTTGATGGTTTACTAAGGACTTTTAATCCTATTCTTTTGGGGGAATTAAAATGAGAAGAAATATATTCTTTTCCCACATGATAGAAGCCATTCCACTTCTATCATGTGAGGAAATTAATAATAAAGTTTATAAAGCTCTAACAAGTGTTCAGTCTTTCAGTAATCTGCCTGTGGTTTTCAGGGGGTATCTTTAAAGCACAAATCAGGTCATAATATTTCTTTCCTTTAGAACAGTCAGCACTGCTGGTGTAGTGGTATCATGCAAGATTCCCCTTTAGAACAGCATATTGACCTCCATCACAAGCTGAAAAAGTTCAAGCCAACTTATCAGATGGATTGGAACCATCAGGAAATGACTTTTATTTCCTTCCATGGCCATCACCCTTGATTATATTTTGGGTAGACTCAATTACTTTCTGTCACTATTGGATATTAGAAAGCCTTCTTTTAAATGATTAACAATTTGCCTAGTATATGTCAAAACTTCTGTTTCATATTTAATTCAAAGCATGACCCCTCTGTTTAGCTAAGGTTCAGAAAATAATCGGGGAGATGAGTGTCCGAGCTTTCTCTTTTTCTGACTAAATTCTCCCTTTTCCCCTTTGGATCCTCTGAAGTACAGGTGGGGAGGAAGGGAAAGAAGAATGGGTGCTATGTGCAGTTCTCTGAGAACTTTAATACTCTATTAAGGAGTGTTTCAGTGTTAATGGCATCTTTGGGCATATACTTCTTGGGACAGCCTGTGTAGCCCTCTGCATCGCACTGTTCCCTGACTCAGGAGACACTTTCCCCTCATTTCTTCCCTTCCTGCAGTAGACTCCTGCCCTTTCCCATGGAGTCTTTTCTCCCTGGCAGGGTCCTCTTGGGCAGGGTCCATTAGAGATGACTGGACTCTCTTCTTCAGGTTCCATGTGGCCCATGGGAAAGTACACATGTCCTTGCCTTACCAAACGGAGGCACTTGATTAGCCATCTTTTCATGGCTTCTTGTCTTGCTTTCACAGGCAGCTCTTGCCAGCCTCAAGCAGGCACTTGCTTCTGTCTTCATCCTATGCCCTGGACCCCTTTATCCTTGCCTGATGCTCTCCTGAGAATGTTTTTGAGTTCTGCTCTGATGGTAGCCATCTATTGGTTTCTATCTCTAACCAACATATAATTTGAGAATGAAATTTCTTCTCTTGCAGGTAATTCTGGGCCTTGTGTATGTCCTCTTGGAGTCTTCTTCATTTGACTTGAGGTAGATATTGGTTGGGGAAGAACTGTCACGGCACTTCTGCTCTTGTTAATTCCCTCATTTCCAAATATCTTCACAATAAGTTTCTAGCTATGGTATAGGCTGTTGGTGGTGACAAAGTTTGGTTAACTCTGATTAAGTCTTACATTAGCATTTCTGGTGCCACACTTTAAAATGAGTCATGTTTATTACCATCCTTCTTAGCTTTAAGGTTTTAGCTGAAATTCAAAGGCAATAGGAAAGTTCTATTCTAGTTTCAGTTCACTGGAGTTTAAAGCCTTTAACAATCTTGTCAGAATATTGTGTTTGTTTTTTTTTTTTAACCACATCTCTGAACATAGCTCTCCTGCCTCTTTTTATTTTTCCCTCTAGTATGATTTAGCTGTAGCTTCCTTTTACTTTTCTCTTCTTCCAAATGCAAATGTTCTTTTTTTCTGTCTCAGGGCCTTTGCCCCATCTTTGCTTGTTGAAATTTTAACCATCCTTGAAGGGCCTGCTCAAATGTCATTTTCTCCATGCAATCTTTGCAGATCTGACTAATGTAACTAAATATCATCTATCTCAATACTTGCTTATAGCACATTTTGTTCTTGAGAGTTCCTTGGACTGCAAGGAGATCAACCAGTCAATCCTAAAGGAAATCAACCCTGAATATTCATTGAAAGGACTGATGCTGAAACTGAAGCTCCAGTACTTCAGCCACCTGATGGGAAGAGCCAACATTGGAAAAGACCCTGATGGTGGGAATGATTGAGGGCAGGAAGAGAAGGGGGTGACAGAGAATGAGATGGTTAGATAGCATCACTTACTCAGTGGACATGAATTTGAACAAATTCCAGGAGATAGTGGAGGACAGAGGAGCCTGGTGTGCCATGGGGTCACAAAGAGTCGGATATGATCTAGCAACTGAATAACAGCAACAAAACGTTCAATGATGCCCTCTGTTTACCCTGTAGTATGTGTATCTGTCTGCCACACTAGATTGTAAATTTGCATCCATTCATTTATTCCTTAATTCAAAACTATTAATTCAGCCTCTCAGCACCAGAAAGTGAAAGTGAAGTCACTCAGTCATGTCCGACTCGTAGCAACCCCATGAACTGCAGCCTACCAGGCTCCTCTGTCCATGGGATTTTCCAGGCAAGAGTACTGGAGTGGGTTGCCATTTCAGAGAACATATTAAATGATGTGGAGAAAAAGATGAGTGAGGCATGGTAACTAACCTCAAGAAAATTATTTTCGGAGGGCAGACAGAACATAGACATGTGAAAGTTTAACAGTCAGGTCACTGAAATACACACTGGGGGTTTATTAAAAGATAGAATAGGCAAAGATCTCTCCCTTGAAGGGGCCTGCAGTTTAACTCAAGAGAGACAGCAATAGCTGACACTTAGAAAATGTCAATTTACTAATTCCACAAAGATTTATTCCATATCTTCTGTGCATCAGGCACAGGAGTGGGCAATGAGAATATAGTAGAGAATAAGAAAAATCCATGTTCTCATACAGCTTAAAAGATAGCAAAGAAAACAAGTGGCAACAATTACGAGTGGTGAGTTTTATGAAATAGGAAGTGTTGGGGCCAATAAAAGGGGTCAGAAAGATACTTGAAGTGCTACTGAATTTGCATTTATCGTATTTCTTTGGGAATTTATTTGGGATTCGTTTATTGCACTTATGGAGATCTCATTAGGGATTCTAGGAAATTGTTGTAGGGATTAGCTTTGTTCTTAGGTGACATATGCACAGTTGTCTCCTTGCTCATCATCTTGCCCCACTGTCTTGAGGAGGTCTTTGAAACTATATCTGTATGGAATCAGAAAGGGTCATATACACAATGCCTATAAAACTTTGAAGTCATCTCTTTCTAGCTTAGAAGAGTGAATATGTTGGTTAGCACAGCCATCTTCAATTTCTACACTGAACAACCTCATCTGCATCAACACCGCATTTTAAATTTATATATAGGATGACTTTAGGCCAGTATTCTCACCTGGAAAATCTCATGGACAGAGGAGCCTGGCAAGCTACAGTCCATGAGGTTGCCAAGAGTCAGACACAACTGAGCACATGCATACAGGATGACTTCAGCCTAAACACATTGTTGGTAAACAAAAAATAACTATTCTTGTGGTCACCAGAGTATCATACAGAATTTTGTCAATAGTGGGCCCTCAGTAAGTGTTAACCTTATCCATTCTTGATTTAAATAGCCCTCTAGTGTTATAAAACTGGAAAACTATCTTTTTGACTTTTTTGACTGATGAGGTGCTATCACATGATGTGCTAGAATAATCTCAAGAGTTATTTTGACAGAAAATGCTAATTTTAGATTGAGAGAGAGAAAATGCTCAAATATGCCAAATTAAGCACCCTTGGTTAATTTTGACAACTAATTTATAGGCAAGTAAATGCATGCATATGTATGTATACAAGTACATGCTCTTGTGTCCATGAAGCAGAAACTGGTATCATACAGAATATTTCATTTTGGAAAGTATGGATGTTTTTAGTGGATGACTCTGAAAATACTCCAAATCTGTAAATTCTTACTAAGAATGAGTATGTTTCCAGATATCTTATCACGAGTGGTAAGAGTGAGGAGCTCTTGTTAGGAATAAAATTATTTTCCATGGATTCTCAGAACACTTGGAAAATGCCTGAAATGTAGTGATAGGAAACATTAACCATGAGAATGTTTTCTTTTCTAAAACTGAGGTTTTTGTCTTCTTTCATATATCCATAGTCAAATGCAGAAATGATTTTTATGAACAATAGCTAAAGAAATGTTAGAGTTCAAATAGTCTCTAAGAAGAATCTCTCTGACTTTCCCAGAATGCATATGAATGACCCTATTAAAATGACTGATTAATAATGCAGAGTTTCTCAAAGTATATTTTGAGGAATGCTTAATCTGTGGGATATTAATAGATGATATTCCTCCTCCCCCCACCAGGTGGCTCAGTGGTAAAGAATCTGCATGCAATGCAGGAGACGAGACGCAGGTTCGACCCCTGGGTCAGGAAGATCACCTGGAATAGGAAATGGCAACACACTCCAGTATTCTTGCTGAGGAATCCCATGGACAGAGGAACCCTGTGGGGTACAATCCATGGGGTTGCAAAGAGTCAGATGCAACTTAATGATTAAACAACCACCAAGAAAAAATAAGGATTAGTTGGTTAAATGAATTAACTTCGGGAACACTGAGTTAAAGTAAAACATATTTGACTTCTTAGAGCTTTTCAAATTTAATATGCTTTGTGAATCTCCAAGTGTTTATATAGTATGAAAATGAAAGTAAAGTGAAAGTTGCTCGGTTGTGTCTGACTCTCTGTGACTCCATGGACTATATAGTCCATGGAATTCTCTGGGCCAGAATACTGGAGTGG
Source organism: Dama dama (assembly GCF_033118175.1). Lineage (NCBI taxonomy): Eukaryota > Metazoa > Chordata > Mammalia > Artiodactyla > Cervidae > Dama > Dama dama. Next base: position 52,387,885 of record NC_083700.1, read on the forward strand.
GTAGCCTTTCCCTTCTCTAGGGGACCTTCCCAACCCAGGGATTGAACCCAGGTCTCCCTCAATGCAGGCAAATTCTTTACCACCTGAGCCACAAGGGAAGTCGTGTCCAACTCTTTGCAACCCCATGGACTGTAGACTACTGGGCTCCTCCATTCATGGGATTTTCCAGGCAAGAGTACTGGAGTGGGTTGTCATTTCCTTCTCCAATATAGTGTGAAGCATTTGCCAAATACATAGGAACATGGGGTTCTGTGATCATATTAAGACCAGTGTTTTGAGGAGCACACTTTGGGAAAGACTAATGTAGTAGTTTCTTATGCCTAGGATAACTGCTATTTCATGTGAATTTACTCAAGCTGGAGACTTAGAGTAAGGAAATGCTACCTAATAAAGGGAATGCCAGCATCAGTTATTGAAAATTAATCAGTAATGGCATTGTGTTTATCACTTAAAGTCGTCACTGAGGCAGCTTCAGTTCACTGTACTAGGTGAATGAGATATGAATAAATAAGATACCTTGTGTGTAGAGATTGTGGTGAAGTTTGGGGAAAAAAAATACAGAAATGAGTCATTTCAATATAATGATGTAATTGCCAGGACTGAGGCATATGTAAGATAGAACAGAAGCTCAGAGAAGGGACACTTAAGCCAGCCTGGGCATTCAGGGGATACTTTCTTGAGGAGATGATGCCATACTGACTCTTTTGGTAAAAATTTATTTATTTGGCTGAGTTGGGTCTTAGTTACATCATGCAAGATCTTTCCTTGTGTTGCATGGACTCTAGTTGAGGCATGCACGCTCAGTTGCTCTGCAGCATGTGGGATCTCAGTTCCCTCACCAGGTATTGAATTCGTATCTTCTGCATTGCAAGGCAGATTCTTAACCACTGAACCACTGGGGAAGTCCACACCATAACTTACTCTTAATGAAAAGTGGGAGTTAACCACATGGAGGGTGAAGAGAGGGAGTTTCCAGGCAGAACATTACAACCATAAGCATAGATGAGGGAAACTGGGGAGCTACAAGCATTTGATTTTTGGTATTACAGATAAAATAATCTGAAAAAGGATCACTTTAGAAGAAGAGAGTGTAGCATTTGGGAGAGGGGAGGGCTAGGAGAGTGCTTGGGATACAGCGCAACCACTTCACTCAGCTACGCATATAACACTCAGGCCATGACCAACACCAACACCTTTAGATGCAGGAAAGTTTTTTTTTTTTTTAATTATGTCAAAGCAAAACACACCTAGAAGGGCCTCAAATTACTAAATTTGGGTCTGTAACAGAAGAGGAAAAGAGCAGTGAGGGGCTTCCGAGAGGAAGATGATGCCTCTCACTCTAGCTCATTATGCTGTAGCTGGCGGTCTGAGCAGAGATGTGCTTCCCTGTATAGCAGCTCATTAGCAAAAGAAGAACTCTGACATTAGTTAAAATGTTGATAGATGTGACAGGTGGTGTGAAGACGAGATGGTGTTGTCAAATTGGAGTGGGAGCCCTCCGGCCTCGTGCCTTGCTTTATATAACCAGTTTATGCAGCATGTATTAAACTGTTAAAAAGAGAGTCTTTGTTGAGTAAAACATACTAGGAAAGTACAGATTACATTTTGTGGACTGAAACGAAGTCTGATATTTAAAAAATTTCCTTACACTTAGTGCTTGTAAATATCCAAATCTATTATTTGACTTTATCTTAGGTCTTTTTGGTTATACATAGCATAGTTATTCTCTCTGATCTTCAAATTCTCTATTTGATCCCTTTTATCTGCCTAAAAATATGCCCTGGGATCCTCCATCAGGGAACAATGGAAAAAAAAAAAAAAACCAAAGTAGAAACAATAAGAAAATCTTTCCTCAATCCAAGATCTTTTTGAATTACCATACAATCTTCTCTTTCTCTCATCATTTTTGATTGGCTGAAAAAGGTTTTCATTCACTGATCATTTCCAAACCATGTGCTCACTTTAAAAATCTGCAATATAGTTTTAGTTTCTAGCACTATAAAGAGACAGCTCTTTCAGAGATCCTCAGTGACTTCCTACTTCCTACTAAGCAAATCTGACAGCCATTTAGTTTTTAAAAAAAATTTCATTGTTTATTCTCCATAATCTTTCCATGCCTGTAGCACCACTGAAACTATAGTATTCTTGAAACACTCTGCTTCTTTATATTTAGTGGGTTTGTGTATATACACTTGTTTTTCCTTTTAAGGACTTGGGTTGCAACCCAAGTTACTGTGTTACTTGGGGGCACATTATTTAACTTTTCTGAGCTTCAGTTTTCTCACGTCTAAAAGGAAAGAAAGATAATACCGACCTGATAGTTGACTCAAAGATTAAAATTAGGTAACCTATATAATATCATTATCACAATAGTAGGTACTCAATAAATATTGGTCCTTTTCTGAAACTGGACACCAGAAATTCTGCCTCAGCCACCACAGAAGAATCAGCAATTTTTATTACAGTATTTTCCAGTTGGCCATGTATTCCTATGCGTGGCCATCTCTTTTTGTTGCTTGCTTCTACATTTTGGTTTATGACATCATCAAGACCTATGTCACAATTCTGCACCACAGCTGCAAAGGAATATGGGAAATACAGCTTTTAGCTTTCCAACCTTTGCAACAGAAGAATAAAAATGAAAATGGGAGTAGAATGGTTTAAATTTAAGCAATTTACCTACCTGCCACATCTAGCTTGGATTCTTGCTCATCATCATTACAGTATCAAATATAGAAATGATATTAAGTGTATCAAAAAGACTCACACAAGCCCCAGCTCTGCCCTCCTGGCACTTTAAATCAAGTGTATAAACACTGATATAGATAAGCACATATAGGAGCCATGTAGACAGGTGGCAGAGATGTAGATTGCTGATAGATGGGCCAACATTATCAAGTGTTAAGCACATGTGAAAATTGGGTTTAGAGACAGAATTGGGAGGAAAATTTCATCTTGTTTTGAAGTGGTTCTGGAGGAAAAGTCTATGGAGGCTGTGGGATTTCAGAAAATGTTTGGCTAAGGGAAGAGCATGCTGGAGAAGGTGAGGGGTGTGTGAAAGAATGGAGCATATGACAAGCAGGACTCGGGAGACATGTCAGAAACTGGGGTTTGAGGCTTGGGCCCAAAGTGCACCTGGCCTGTGAGTAGAGGGAATTGACTCGGGGTATAGAATGGCTTATGGGAAGCCTGGTCCTTTAAAATTTCTCAGGAGTATTCCTATTACCTATCTTCTCTGAGAACTGATCAAGTCAGGTAATTCTTCAGGGAATGAATTCTCCAGCAGTTGTGAAGGGTAACATGATGAATGTTTCCCACACATTCCCACTGAAGCGGCTCTGTGGATCTGGGCTTCACTGCATTTCAAGACATTTGTGTTGGTCCAGTTTTGCCACCTGATGGGATGGGAAGAAGCACGATCTCATCACCCATGAGCTGCTGCCAAGCAGCCTCTTTTCCGGATATTGTAGCTATATGTATCAAGCTCTTCTCTGTTGCTTTCTGCATCAACAATTTAATTTATCATGTTCAGTTCCATGGGGACAGTTTGGCTTTATCTCCAGTAAAATGGTGATAATTGAGCTTTCTGCCTACCTGTAAGTGTACCAAGAGCAATGAGAAAACATAAGGTACAGATGCAGTAGAAGAAACCTACAACTGCAGCATGTGTTTGTCTTGTTCTCAACCTATTCTTTAAATAAATCACAAAAGGTCCCCTTCTTAACCAGCAGCCCATTGAGGATGGATAAAATGTATGCTTTTATTCCCTGGATGGATAACAGAGCCCTTTTATTCCTTCTAATTCCTATATTTCCTAACTTTCCCCCACAACATCTACTCCTTAGTAATTTTTTATTTTGTTTCTGTTTTTGATTTTGCTATTTATTTTGCTCTAGATGATTATAAATCTAAGCTAGGTTGTGAAGAGTGGTTATTTAAAATGTGGTTCATGAAATAAGCTACCAGTCCTTAAACCATGTGTTACTAACTTGAGATGGAATAAAGAGCTTGCTCCAGAATATGTCAACTACCTTACTAACAATACTGTTTAGCTCAGCTGACATTTTTTGTTTTGGAAGCAAAATTTATTGATGAAGGAAGCAGCACATTAATTTTTGGTGCAAGTTCTTTGTCTTATTCTGGGCTTCCCAAGTGGCACAGTGGTAAAGAATCCACATGCCAATGCCGGAGATGCAAGAGATGTTGGTTTGATCCCTGGTTCGGGAAGATCCTCTAGAGTAGGATAAGGCAACCCACTCCATTTCCCATTCTCGCCTGGAAAATTCCATAGACAGAGGAGCTTGGCAGGCTACAGTCCGCGGGGTCACAAAGAGTTGGACACAACTGAGCAACTAAATACAAGTACACAGCACCTATCCTTGTCCTATGACAGACTGGCATTTTGAACAGAACTGATATAAATTTATATCAATAAATTGTTTTGCAGAATTTTCTACCAAAGTTAGACCACTATAAATATGAAGTGACAATTCAGAACCCATATTAGCTATATTATTTACTTTGGACTCTGTAAAGCATCATTTTCCAGGATAACACCTCAGGGAGAATGGAATGAAACGCCAAAGGAATCTCAATGTACTGGGCAAAGATACTGAGTCCAAGGCAGTCTGTTGAGATGGGGCACTCTCTTTTTTTCCCCATTTTTCATACCCCACTTACCATAGCATCTCATAGAGGAGACTACATAAGGTAGACACTCACAAATAACTTACTGAATGCAATCTTCTCTTTTTCAAGTTACATTTTTTCTGTGTCGTGTTTAAAGAAATTTAAACTACTCAAGTTTTGGCTGGAGTTTCTGCAGCATGTCTGTGAACATGCAGTGACTTGAATCCCTGACAACACCTTCTCACCCATTGCGAGAGGAGGCCTGATGAGGCTCGTGCCCTTTGCAGAAGGCATCCTTGGTTCATCGTCTACTCAGTGTAAGGGAGATGTTTCCATCAGAAAACTTTTCTGTTTTCTCTTTCTAACATTTGACTTCCAAGCAAGAATCACAGGTGCCCTTAACCCCCTGTTTTACCCTCTCCCCAGTGATTTTTTTTAAAACTTAATTTAAAGTCAGCATGCTGAGACTCTGAAAATTCTTTTGTAGAAAACCCAAACTCTAGCAGAATAGGGAAAAAAAAAAACAAAAACTTGACAAAGTGAAATAATCAATTGCAAGTTGGTGAACCTTTAAAAAGTATTAATTCAATTGGATAAACTGCAGTTAAATAACTTTCATCAAGCAAACTGGGTTAGGTGGTTAAAAGCAAGGAAAAAAATTCTAAAAACATACAGTGGGTAGTAGTTTATGTGTCAAGAAAAACTGAGAGAATTTTTGAAGCTCTGATGTCTAGCAGATAGCACTTAAATCATTTTTCTCCAAACTTCAGTCATAATACTTCAAAGAGTTATAGCCATAATACAAATTTTTAGACTAAGAAGTGGTGTTTGAAGTTATTTTATAGGATTTTGCTGTAAGGGCTCCAATTGATTTGTAGTAAGATAAAAGAAGAAAACTTTATTTTCGAAGCTTTGTCGGAAAAAGCTTCCCTTCCATTGGTCGTTCTGCCAATATGCCTACAGGGCATGATGATGTAGACACTGATATTATATGCCTATATGAACTGAGCAGGCTTACACCTCCTGCTGTTTGTGTTATGGTTAAAATCTGTCACAAAACTAGTGGTGATTTATTAAATGTTTAATGAAGTAAGACAAAAACTTCAATAACTACAAACAGAAAAGTAGAACATCACATTAAAATATAATAATACATATTACGTTTCTTTTCTTCTTCTGAATTTTCACTTGCTAAAAATGATAAGGGCACATTTGGAAATCTAGACAGCATAAGAAGAATATTGAGAAGCACCTACTCATGTTAACAAAGGGTATGCTTCAGTTTCATTCTTTGCTTTCATTTTCTTCTCCATAAGATAGAAAAAACTTTGTCCCCACACAACAGAGAATATGCAAACCTTTCTTACTAATAGCTTCTTTGCTAAACTTTCTATTAACAGTATATAAAATACTTCACTATCCATGTAGAACTAGGTGACAGATTTGAAGTGTGGGGTTAGTGCTGCATCAGTTTTATGGAAGTCTATTTAAATATCACTCTAATAAACTTTCACAAAGTCCATAATATGAAACAGTATGACAATACACAATTATAGGCATATCTGAAAATTGTCTTTTAAAAATATTCTATTTTTTCCTTCCACTTTAGAATCTAGGATACCATTTTAATTGAAAGAAAGGACATGTTTACATTGCTTACCTAGCTGCCTGTATGTCTCAAGCTAATGTCTATTCTGTGTGTGTGTGTATGTATGAACAGGGTAGTTGCTATTTTCATTATATTATTATATTATGTTTATAACTCTCTTCTTCTTATATATTTTACTCCTCTCACTTCTTCTTTCTCTCCTTCCTTCTCTATCTCTCCTCTAAACTATTTAATGGATTTGTAGTATCAAATGATTCCTTGTGTTTATTGATTCTGATTTACTTAATCCTTGTAATGGAGATTTATAGTCTAAGTGAAGGTGGAATTTTGAAAATGCAGAAATATTGATTTTGTTATAAGCATAAAATTCCAACCTAACTATATGAACATCTTGTTTGCATTAAAATTTCTAAAAGGTCTTGCCATTTATGTTATCTGATATAGCCTGGCTTACTAGAGGGTCATTTCTCTGTAGACTTGGTTGATATAAGTTTAAGGATATATCCAATAAAATAATTAAATGATTTATTTGGAAGAGGGATGACCTAACAATTAATTGATTGGCTAAATTTTTCACTTCTTAACTGTCTTTCTCCAATTTCTGGGGTTCCCAGGTGGCACCAGTAGTAAAGAGCCTGCCTGCCAAGGCAGGAGACATACAAGATGAGGGTTTGATCCCTGGGTTGGGAAGATCCCCTGGAGGAGGGCATGGCAACCTACTCCAGTATTCTTGTCTGGAGAATTCCCATGGATAGAGGAGCCTGGCAGGCTACAGTCCACGGGGTTGCAAAGGATTGGACATGAGAGAAGCAATTTAACATGCACACACATGGCGAATCTATATAGTTTTAGCTTCTAAAGTTTTGTTTCATTCACTCATTCATTCACTTATTCATCCATCCATCAATCCATCCATTCATATTCATTCACAAAATGTTATTTGAACCCTACTCTGTATGTCCTATAGAAAACACTAGGAAAATAGCAATGATAAAACAGATATGGTCCCTGCCTCCATGGAATTTATAGTCTTAAGGAGATAACAAAAAGCAAAATAATTAAAAAGTGGCAATGGGTTCTATGGAAGAAACAAAGTGCTTTTATTATAAATCTTGAAATTCTTTCAGATTTGAAATAAAGTGATGTGTAAAGGCTGACTGAACAACAAAGTGACTCATCACACAGTTACATCTGACCAAATAACTCAAATAATTTTTATGAGTATCATTATTTCAGTTATATTGACATATCAAATAAAATTAACCATGGAAAAATCAGAGCAGTTCATCACTTACTGATCTAAGAACTATTGGTCTGGTATAAAGTTTTTTAAAATAAAAAACCCAGATTTTATAACTATTTCTTTCTGGATTCAGTATTTCTTTATATTTCCAAGTTTCACCATTTTAAGTAACTTGACTTTAAACAAAATTATTGTCACTTAAAAATTAGAACTTGAACTATTTTCTATTTAAAAATGAACATTGTGTGCTGTTGGGAATGTAAATTGGTACAGCCACTATGGAAAAGAGTATGAAATTTCCTTAAAAACCTAAAAATAGAGTTAGCATATTATCCAGCAATCCCATTCCTGGGTATATATTTAAAGAAAACAAAAACATTAATTTGAAAAGATATATGTACCCCAATTGTTCATAGCAGCATTATTTTCAGTTGCCAAGATATGAAGACAACTTAAATGTCCCTTCACAGATGAATGGATAAAGAAGAAGTACATTCCGTGTGGGGCTTCCTCATGGCTCAGTGGTAAAGAATCCCCTTGCAATGCAGGAGACGCAGGTTTGATCCCTGGGTGAGGATGATCCTCTGGAGAAGGAAATAGCAACCCACTCTAGTACTCTTACTTGGGAAATCCCATGGACAAAGGAGCCTGGTGGCCTCAGTTCATGGGGTTGCAAAGAGTTGGACACAACTTAGCAACCGAACAACAACAACAAAACATTCTGTGTGGTGAAATATTACTCAGCTATAAAAAAGAATGAAAAATTTGCCATTTCCAACAATATAGATGGTCCTTGAGGGTATAGTTCTTAGTGAAATAAGTCAGACAGAGAAAGAGAAATACTGTATCTTTTAATTTACATGTGGAATCTAAAAAATGAAAGAAACAAGTGGTTATAATAAACCAGAAACAGACTCACGGGTATAGAGGAAAAACTAGTGGTTACTAGTGAGAGGGGTTGAGGCAGGGGCAAAATGAGGGAAGGAGATTGAGAGATACAAACTCCTAGATAGAAAATAAATAAGACGCAAAGTACAATAATGCGTAGTACAAGGAATATAGCCAATATTTTACAATAACTTTATATGGAGAATAATCTATAAAAATATCAAATAAGTATTTTGTGCACCTGAAACTAATATAATAATAGTAAGTCAACTATACTTAAAAACATGAACCTTGGCTGTGGGATGGGGAGGGAGGTGGGAGGGGGGTTCAGGATGGGGAACACATGTGAATCCATGGCTGATTCATGTCAGTGTATGGCAAAAACCACTACAGTATTGTAAAGTAATTAGCCTCCAACTAATAAAAATAATTGGGAGAAAAAAACATGAACCTTGGAAATCACTTTAAAGTTTATAATAATGAATAATTATATTTTTTCCTTTAATTCTTCCCCAAAGATAGAACCATGTACTATCTATAGATAGTTTGGGCATAATCTAGTATATTTAGGTGTACATAAATCTCATATTTACAAAAATGCTTTGGCCATCACATTGGGTAGTAAATTTGCACATCAGCTGAGGAATAGAGTGATGACATGGGCAGCCTGCTCGTAGGCCTGGATTCCAGCTCCGACTGCCTACAACTCTGTAAAACTGGAGAGAAGTAACTTCATTCAACTCAACAGATACTCAACAAGAGTTTCTTTAGTCCATGCCATTCAAATCTTTACAAAAATTGAACTGTCTTTAAGAACATTGCCATTTATTTCTGAGGGGAAAAGATGATTTCATTAGTAACACATGATGGAATAAAATGAGAGTCATAAAGAAGAATCAACCAAGAAGCAGCATTATTCAAATGATATATAAATCATAGGGAGAAGAGTAAATCTGGAGAAGCTCCACATAGGAGCTGGCACGCAAAACAGGCCTTGAAAGTAGATAAAATTGCAGTGAGCAAAGATGGATAAATGGAGATTTCCGGGGAGGTAGCTCACCATGAACAAAGGAGTGGAGGCAGGAAAGTATGTGTCAACTTCTCTGACTTGGAATCGCACACGCAACAGAATAAAACAGTTTGAACCTCTCTTCTCCCCTAGTATTTCAGTATTCCCTTTTCTTCCTCATGTGATCAAATTTTAAAATTGCTTTTCAGATTCTTCTCTGAATCTAATTGTCCTGCCCCAATGCAAAGGAGTGCAGAACCAGTTTTGATAAAATGCCCTACACATAGGTGCTCAATAAATGTTTGTCCAATAAATGAATAAAAGAATAAATCTCTGCTCTCCATCCCCTCCTCCCCTGCTTTCCAGTCTCTTCTCTTGGGCCCTGAGAAATCAGCAGCTCAAAGGTCTTAGAAGAAAAGTGATTCAGATAAGTCATTTTAAAGCGGGACCTCTTAGCTCTCAGACCCCGTGTAAGGTACCTAATTTGTGGCAGCCGTGGGTTATGCTAAAGGAGGATCACCCCCTTGCCCCTGAGGTGCTTCTCAGTGAAGCTGGGAACGTCTGCAGTTGATTCCTCTCTTTCCTTTGTCACTGCCTGTGGCTACCGTGGAGATAGTTGAGGGTGCTACTGCACAAGCAGGCTAGCCAAGGGGGAAAACAAAGGCACTGGTCTTGGGGGAGTTCTAATCCATTCATTTAAGAAAACAGAGATCTCCAGCTTCCTAGGGTTGCAGGGTTACTTTCACCTGGAATCTCATTCTGTCAGCATGGTTTCATGTCCTCCACTTGTCTTATAGGATAATTCTGCACCATAATAGAGCAGACAGATGCCCAGAGAGGCTAATGGCTTTTTAAAAATCATTTTGGCTTTTTTTTTTTTGGTAATACCCTATTGCAATGTTTCTAAAAACTTTAAACTATCTTAATTTGTTTTTAATCTTCCACCACAAAATGATTTTCACCACGTTTAATCAAATTTAAAAACAGAAAGTAGACTTGAGGAATTGTAGACCTTGACAATGATGTCCCTCGTCTTGACTGGGGATACCATGTAAAGGTTCCTGTCCTGCCAGCGTGTCACAGTGCGGCCAGAAAGGGCATTTGCTGTTTGCCATCCTCTCTGCGGGGCTTTCACCAAGCATCACCGAGAACAGCTTATTCCTCCATTTCCTTTTCAGACAACACTGGGGATCTGAATGGATACACTGCTGGCATTCCCCATACCAAGCACCATACTCAAACAATTGGAGCTAAAGACACTCTTTCACATTATATGTTGGCACACATTATTGGTATCTGCAGGTACTTTTGTGTCTTGTTAGGAGGTGGAATTTTATAAAGGTGTCACACTGATTTTAAATACTTTCTGTGATTCACAGATTCATTGTAATAATCACCCAAATTGACAGACAGTAAAATTTCAGCTTTAATTTGCTTAGCAGTCATGGAAGATAACACAGTGTGAACAGTTCCTCTGAATAAGCTATAATTATTTTGTTATACCCATGCATTACTGTTCTCAGAGAAGTAAGGAATCTGTAACAAGACAGCCTGTTGAGCCTGCTAAATGAGAAAAATGAAGCTTAATTAAAAGATCTATCTTTGCAACAGGGAATTATATTTGTGTGTGTGCATCTGTGCACATGTGTGTGTGTGTATTCTTTCCTCATTGTGAACTATTCTGAGATAAATATTCCAATCATACTTTTACGTTATAATTATCTGCAAATGACCAATGGCATGCTAGGCTTTATCACATAACTTATGTTGCTATATTTTACTTTGCCTGTGTCAATAGGAAATGCATCAGAAAAAATGGTTGACCAGCTATTTTGGAAATCCAGAGCTACATTAATTCAAGTCAGAAACTTCCATTGCTGGGCTAAGAATGCAAATCTACGTACCCGTGTTCTTCCTGCTTAGTCCACAGGACATCTAGTGGTAAGCAGTGCAGTAGCAGCATGCTTACTGAGGCCCCTGTTAGCATTTTCCATCGCCAGTACCCTTCTTCAGGGATGCCAGTGTTTCCTTTATTGCATTTCTGGGGAAACAGAAGACTGGCTGTCTGTCCCAACTGCAATTTTTTTTAATAGAAAACAAATACAAGCTCATCAGTCAGATTCAAACAATCAAATGATGTTTCTGTAATTTGAGTGGAAAGAGAATTTCAAAACAAATGTATACATGAACTACAGCTTATTACAAAAGCAGTAAGTTTTAAATTTTGGTGATGTGTTAATCTCATGGGTAACTTCTCTTTCTGGACATTGTGATGGACTTTCTCAGTGATCTCATTTTTTCTTTATACTGTTCTCAGAGTTTTGTTTTCAAAACTTTCTACTCCTCCTTGGGCAGGATTTTTTAAAATAAGGTAATATAAAATAATTAACACATTTTATATAGTTACTATAGGTTATTTAGCTTTTGCCCTCAAATATTCATGAGTATTTACTTGCTAATTTTCCTCTCAACATGCATTTTCAGTATGTAATATGTGATAAAAATGTGAACTCTGAGAAATGAGTGACAAGCTGTAACAAACACTGTCCAACAGCCAGGGCATTTTATCTGTATAGGTTACAAGAACTTAGCTTCCCAAATAGATTTTGGGGATAAGTAGGATCACATTTTTTAACTGCTTTAATACCAATATCTAAAATATAGACACAAGCTCCTATGATGTGGCTATTACTAGGTTAATTAGGTAATAATGAATGAGATGCCATAGGTTAGCACAGAGCTAGCACAATAGGATTTGTTTCAGCATGAAATGATGTTGAGTGTTAAAAATTTAATCTTTATGTGCTAATATGCATGGCGTACCTTGTTAATTATTGCCAAAAGATTCTTTATACTTCTGAACACTAATAAATGAATAATTTAGAAATAGATTGTTTTGTAGCTATCCATATAGATTAGTTTGACAAAGTCTATAAGACATGTGAAAATTATGTAGGCTTTTAGTATAAATACTTATGATATATAATAAATCAGTTGTAAACACTGTAGTATGGAATACTGATGTCTTAAATTAGGTAGAGATAATTTTTAGTTTTTAACTTATTTTCTCTTAAAACAAAAGCATGCGTGTCTGAATATAAAAGTATACTTACTGTGTATGATAGCACATATTTATGGACTTCTCTGGTGGCTCAGTTGGAGAAGGGCATGGCAACCCACTCCAATATTCTTGCCTTGAGAATCCCACGGACAGAGGAGCCTGGTGGGCTACAGTCCATGGTGTCGCAAAGAATTGAAGTGACTGAAGTGACTTAGCATGAAGTGACTTAGCGTGACTGAAGTGACTTCATGACTGAAGTGACTTAGCATGCATGCACTGGTGGCTCAGTGGTCAAGAATCTGCCTGTCAGTGCATGAGTCGCAGGTTCAATCCCTGGTCTGAGAAGATCCTGCATGCCATGGAGCAACTAAGCCTGTGAGCCACGACTACTGAATCTGTGCTCTAGAGCCTGGGAGCTGCAACTACTGAGCTCATGTGCTCCAGCTTTTGAAGCCTGCATACCCTAGAGTACATGCTCGGCAACAAGAGAAGCCACTGCAATGAGAAGCCTGCACACCACAGCTAGAGAGAATAGCACTCCCTCCCCACAACTAGAGAAAAGTCTGTGTGGCAATGAAGATGCAGCACAGCCAAAAATAAATAAATAAACTTTAAAATGCATATACTTAAAAAAAATTTTTTTTTCATTTATTTTTATTAGTTGGAGGCTAATTACTTTACAATATTGTAGTGGGTTTTGTCATACATTGACATGAATCAGCCATGGATTTACATGTATTCCCCATCCCGATCCCCACTCCCACTTCCCTCTCTACCCAATCCCTCTGAGTCTTCCCAGTGCACCAGCCCCGAGCACTTGTCTCATGCATCCAACCTGGGCTGGTGATCTGTTTCACTATAGATAATATGCATGTTTCGATGCTGTTCTCTCGTCTTCTCCCACAGAGTCCAAAAGTCTGTTCTGTACATCTGTGTCTCTTTTTCTGTTTTGCATATAGGGTTATCATTACCATCTTTCTAAATTCCATATATATGTGCTAGTATGCTGTAATGTTCTTTATCTTTCTGGCTTACTTCACTCTGTATAATAGGCTCCAGTTTCATCCATTAATCCATCTCATTAGAACTGATTCAAATGAATTCTTTTTAATGGCTGAGTAATATTCCATGGTGTATATGTACCACAGCTTCCTTATCCATTCGTCTGCTGATGGGCATCTAAATTGCTTCCATGTCCTGGCAATTATAAACAATGCTGCGATGAACATTGGGGTGCACGTGTCTCTTTCAGATCTGGTTTCCTTGCTGTGTATGCCCAGAAGTGGTATTGCTGGGTCATATGGCAGTTCTATTTCCAGTTAAAATGCATATACTTATTATTACTAAAGCCTTCTTAATTTTTTATTTCCTTCACCATTGAAGGAGAGTGTCATTTACTTTTGATATCAGTAGTTCTGATTAAACTAGTGATGTTAGTTTTCAGAAATAGTGCTAAGCATATAAAATATTGAATTAGGTATACAATTACTGAAGTAGCATCTAAATTTCATAACATTTTTATATCATCCACATCTATAAAACAAATATTTTAGCAAAAGTGAGTTTTATCACTTGCTGTATTATTTGTAACTCCAGTTTAAAATCAACAGCTGAATATGAAACATGCTGGATTTTTGGAGATTAAATAATTACTTAATCATCTGTTTTGTGAAGATAAAACACTGAATTTCACAAGTAATTTTCTTTAATGAGGTGTAATTGACATCGAGGGGCTTCCCTGGTGACTGAGATAAAGAATCTGCCTGCAATGCAGGAGACCTGAGTTCTATCCCTGGGTCAGGAAGATACCCTAGAGAAGGGAATGGCTACCCACTCCAGTATTCTTCCTGGAGAATCCCATGGACAGAGAAACCTGGTGGGCTACAGTCCATGGGGTCTCAAAGAGTCAACATTGTATTAGTTTTAGGTATTTGATATAATGATTTGATATATGTATGTATTTTAAAATGATTACCACAATAAGTTAACTTAACACCCATCGCCACACAGTCACCAAGGTTTTTTGTTTTGTTTTGTTTTTTTAGTAATGAGAACCTCTCAAGATCTATTCTCCTAACACTTGCCACGCTCTCCTCCAGGGGATCTTGCTGACCTAGGGATCGAACCCACGTCTCTCATATCACCTGCATTGGCAGGCAGGTTCTTTACCATTAGCGCCACCTGGGAAGCCCCACACTGCCGTATATATTACAGTACTGTTAACTGTAGTCATCACGCTGTACATTACACTCCCAGGACTTATTTATTTTATAACTAGAAGTTTCTATCTTTGACCATCTTCATGCATTTTACCATGGTTGCCTGTGACAATCAAGGATTCATTCTCTAGAAGTTTAGGTGTTTTGTTTTTTTGGTTTTTAGATTCCACATATAAGTAATATCATACAGTGTTTGTCTTTCTCTGTCTGACTTATTTCACTAAGCATAATGCCCTCAAAGTCCATCCAAGTTCCTGCAAATGACAGGATTTTTTTTAATGAATATTATTTTCACGAGTAGTATTTCATTTTGTGTGTGTGTGTGTGTGTGTGTGTATTTAAATCTGTTTTCTTTATCTACTCCTCTATTGATGGACACATAGGTTATTTTCATGTCTTGGCCACTGTAAGTAATGCTACAGTTAACATGGAAGTATGGATATCTTTTTGAGTTGGTGATTTTGTTTACCTTGAATAAATACCCAGAAGTGCAATTGCTGGATCTTATGGAAGTTCTAGTTTTAATTTTTTGAGGAATCTCCATACTGTTTCCCGTGGTGGCTGCACCAAGTTAAGTTCCCACAAACAGTGCACGGCTGTTCCCTCTTCTTCACATCCTTGCCAACACTTGTTCTTTCTTTCTCTTTCTGACAGTTTGTTATTGTTATATAGAAATACAACTGATTTTTGTATATTGATTTTATATTCTGCAATTTTACTGAATTTGTTTCATAGTTCTAACAGTTTTTTGGTGGAGTCTTTAGGGTTTCTTATATATATAATGTCATGTCATCAGCAAATAGAGGCAGTTTACTTCTTCCATTCCAGTTTGGATGCATTTAACTTTTTTTGTGTGTCTAATTGCTCTGGCTGGGACTTTGAGGACTGTGTTGAATAAAAGTAGTGAGAGTGGGCATCCTTGTCTCATTCAAAAGCCATTTTTGATAAAACTGTATTTAAATGTTTTGCAGTAGCATGATTTCTCAGAACTACTCAATTATACTGACTTATACATATTATACTATGTAATAAGTAAGATATGTAAATATGATTTTATGGCACTAGGAGGTCCACAAATAGTATCTCTTTTCTCCACTCAGACTGAGAATTTACTGAGAGATAGGCATAGGGATCAGGCAGATTGAGATCAAAATCATAACTTAAAAAAATTAACTGATAAAACTTTATTAAGGAGAGCTTTGAGTACAGTGGGTTTGCTAATACTTTATCCTGAATTAATCTGATTAGAAAGGTCCTACTTCCCCAACCATGCACCTCTGTCTAAATTAGGAGAGATTGTCTTGTTAAATTTACCACTTGGGCAATAGAACAGATGAGCATGCACTGTCCTTGCAGAGAGGCAGAACTGAGGAACAGAGAGAAGTGGAGCTGAGCTGAGCTGCACTGCCTTCTTCCCAGGCAGCTTTAATGGACTGAGTTGCATTTCCCTCCCTTGACACCCCATTCATATTTAGAAGTCCTAACTCTCCATGTGACTGTACTTGGAGACAGGACCTTTAAGGAGATACTTAAAGTTGAATGAGGTCATAAAGACAGGGCTCCAATCCAATGGGTCTGATGTCCTAATAAGAAGAAAGACCACAGGAATGCATGGGACACAGAAGAAAGGCCATGTAACAGCTCAGGGAGAAGACAGTCTGAGGAGAAACCAGCCCTGATTTTGACTTCCGCTCTCTAGAAAACACATTTCTGTTGTCTAAGCCACTCAGTCTGTGGGCTTTTATTACGGCAGCCTGAGCTGACTGATATTGTAGCCAAGTGTTGCTCTGGTGGAGCTGCCTTCACGTGGAAATGCCAAGAGTGAGGAATAATAGTCACTCTAATACAAGCTATTGTTTCACAGTATTCATTCTGTCCCCTGGGCTAGATTATAAAGGCCTCAAGTTCAAAGATCATGTATTCTGATTCTTTATTTTGACAAAAATAATTAGCATGTTGGTACTAGGTAAATATTTGTAAATTAATAATGATTTTGCATTTTATAGACTTTTCTGCCTTTTAAATTTTATTATTTTCTTCTTTCCGCTAAATTCTGTGTAGTACACTAACTGTGACTATCTTCATTAGTAGTGCAAGAGAGCTAAATCTCCAACTCGAAAGCTCTGATTCTGTGTGAGGATGTTAATTATCGTGTATTTATAGACTATCACGCTGATGAATGTAAAACTTTCAGTTAAAGAATCACAAATCGAAAGTTAGATGATTTCATTGCAGTTGCCACGAAAATACACTTGCTTGAGGTTTTGTGTTCAATCTATGCATGAGCTGATTTACAATTTTTAAAGAACTTTTTAGAAATATTTTTAGCTTAAAAGGAGTTACAAAAATAGTACAGACAGTTTCCACACTGCCCTCGCCCAGATTCCCCTAATGTTAGCATATCATATAGACATAGGGCAATTATAGAAACCAGGAAATTAATATTGCTACATCTACTTCTGCTACATTGACTACGCTAAATCCTTTGACTGTGTGGATGACAGAAAACTGTGGGAAATTCTTCAAGAGATAGAAATACCCGACCACCTTACCTGCCTCCTGAGAAACTGGTATGCAGGTCAAAAAGCAGCAGTTAGAATCAGACATGGAACAATGGACTGGCTCCAAATCAGGAAAGGAGTACGTCAAGGCTGTATATTGTCACCCTGCTTATTTAACTTATATGCAGAGTATATCATGTGAAATGCCAGGCCAGATGAAGCACAAACTAGAATCAAGATTGCCAGTAGAAATATCAATAACCTCAGATATGCAGATGACACCACCCTTATAGCAGAAAGTGAAGAGGAAATAAAGAGCCTCTTGATGAAAGAGAAAGAGGAAGTGAAAAAACTGGTTTAAAACTCAACATTCAAAAAACTAACATTATGACATCTGGTTCCATTCAGTTCAGTTCAGTCGCTCAGTTGTGTCCGACTCTTTGCGACCCTATGAATCGCAGCACGCCAGGCCTCCCTGTCCATCACCAACTCCCGGAGTTTACTCAAACTCATGCCCATCCAGTCAGTGATGCCATTACTTCATGGCATATAGATGGGGAAACAATGGAAACAGTGACTGACTTTATTTTCTTGGGCTCCAAAATCACTGCAGATGGTGACTGCAGTCATGAAATTAAAAGACACTTACTCCTTGGGAGAGAAGCTATGACCAACCTTCAGTTCAGTTCAGTGACTCAGTCATGTATGACTGTTTGTGACCCCATGGAATGTAGCATGCCAGGCTTCCCTGTCCATCACCACTTCTCAGAGCTTGCTCAGACTCATGTCCATAAAGTCGGTGATGCCATCCAACCATCTCATCCTCTGTTGTCTACTTCTCCTCCTGCCTTCAATCTTTCCCAGCATCAGGGTCTTTTCCAATGAGTCAGTTCTTCGCATCAGGTGGCCAAAGTATTGGAGTTTCAGCTTCAGCCTCAGTCCTTCCAATAAACATTCAGGACTGATTTCCTACAGGATTAACTGATCTGATCTTGCAGTCCAAGAGACGCTCAAGAGTCTTCTCCAACACCACAGTTCAAAAGCATCAAATCTTAAGCTCTCAGTTTTCTTTGTAGTCCAACTCTCACATCCATACATGACTACTGGAAAAACCATAGCTTTGACTAGATGGACATTTGACCAACCTTGGCAGTGTATTAAAAAGCAGAGACATTACTTTGCCAACAAAGGTCCGTCTAGTCAAAGCTATGGTTTTCCCAGTAATCATGTATGGATGTGAGTGTTGGACCATAAAGAAGACTGAGTGCCGAAGAATTGATGCTTTTGAACTGTGGTATTGGAGAAGACTCTTGCAAGTCCCTTGGACTGCACAGAGATCAAACCAGTCAATCCTAAAGGAAATCAATCCCAAATATTCATTGGAAGGATTGAGGCTAAAGCTGGAACTCCAATACTTTGGCCACTTGATATAAAGAGCCAACTCATTAGAAAAGACCCTGATGCTGGGAAATATTGAAGCAGGAGGAAAAGGGGATGACAGAGGATAAGATGCTTGGATGGCATCACTGCTTCAATGGACATGAGTTTGAGCAAGCACCAGGAGATAGTGAAGGACAAGGAAGCCTGTCTCGCTGGAGTCCATGGGGTTACAAAGAGTTGTACATAACTGAGCAACTGAACAATGATATTGATAATAATTTATTAATGAACCTGGCTACCTTGTTAGAATTTTGCCAATTGTCCCACTAGTGTCCTTCTTCTGGACAATTGCCACGTTGCTCCTGGCTGTTCTTAATTTTCTCCAATTGTAACAGTTGTTAAGTCTTGGTCTTTGATGATCTTGATACTTTTGAAGAGTACTGGTCAATCATTTTGGAAATTATCCACAATTTTTGTTTGAGGTCTTTTCATGATTAGATTGAGGTTATATAAAAATACCACAAGTACTGTGACATTCTCAGTGCATCATATCATGAGATGTGATGTCAGTGTAACTTATTGCTAATAATTGTAACTTGGATCACTTGGTAAAGATACTGTCTGCCACATTTATCCCTTGTAATGTTACTGTTTTCCCTTTTTAGTTAATAAGTGAGGGAGTACCCTGAGACTATGAAAATATTCCATTACTCATCATTAATTTTTGCCAACTAATGTTAGTGCTCATTGATGATTCTTGCCTACAACAATAATTTTGGTGATATCTGCCAAATGGTACTTTTCTACTTCCATAATTTATTTTAATTTGTTAACTGGAATTCTTAGGGAGAATGAGCTGCCCTTTCTCCTTTCTGCTTTCTTCTTTCTTTCCTCTTTCTTGGATATAAATATAGATTCATGGGTATTTCTTATATTCTATTTGTATATGAATTTTATGTCGATAAAGTCACTCTCCTAGAACTAATTAATATTAGACTTAGACTTAAAATGATGAGGCTTATATGTTCTTATGTGTGTTAGTTGTGAAAAACAGAAGTGGTACGATTGCCCTCAGGACATTCATAGAATAACTGGGGAGACAGAGAGATACCCCCCAAAATACAATGATATTATATTTGTATAAAAGCTCAAGACAGCAAGAGAAAATACAGTAAAAGACAATCTATGTTTGATTGCTAAATGAGGTAGTAAGTGTTAATGCACTAAATATTAAAGTTGACCACCTATGTACTACATGGGCCTGTTTCATGCATCTCTAACCTGGAAGAAATCACAAAGCAAGTAGCATATTTTCCAAGGAGAAATATGTCCTCATACCTATTTTCCTCATAGGTGAATATTGACCATTTATTTAATGCATAAAAGTACAATGAAGTCAATTAGCTTGATGTATAAATTCTCATAATCAAATCTGAGCTGCCTCTTTGGCCCGATTTAAAACTTTTCTTCCTAACACTCCTATCTCATTCCAGGCACATGGAACTTAATTTTGCAGGTTTAACACATTCCCATGCCTCTGCACACACTGTTCCCACAATCTGGAATGCCTTTCAATATGACTTTGAAAAATTTATTCTCATTCTTTAAAACCCATCTCAAAAGCTACTATCCCTCAGAAAGAAGAGTCAGCTCCTGTATGTACACTTGTTTTGTGTCTCAATGCTCCCATGGTTCATTCATGCACCTGTTTTAGATCTTACCAGGGTCAGTTGCAGTTTACCTGTCTCTTCCGATAGTCTGTCTCCTCCATGGCACTGAGACTTCACTAAGGGAATGGCTCTGTCTCATGCTGTGTTATGCTCAACATCTAGCTGGAACAGTGTCTGTAACAGAGCAGGTATGTGGTAAATGCTTGCTGAATGAATGAAATGATTCACTGTTGAATAGTAAAACATTTTACAGATATAACAGCTTTCTTTCTAAGACAATATTTCAACATACGTCCATGAGTTGGCAACATCATAATTCACCTTATTGATGAAGTGCTTTGTTTTAGCCCACCTTCATCATCATGAAGAAATAAAAACAGACCATAATAAAATATTAAAGAGTTTTCAGTACCCTAGGGACAAATAATAATTAAATTTTATGAAAACAAAATATTTTCTATAAATTGCCCAGCATTTGCTTTAAGTACAATAAATCTTTCTTATAATATGTACTATTGAAGTTTTGTCAAAAAATTTTAACTGATAATCTGTTTTCAGTTATATTGTTTAATGACTAAGAATGACGACAAATGATCTTGCTTATTAATACATTTATTAGAGTAAACTTGTAAAGCTTCTCCTTGTGACTTATTGAGCTAACCAGACTTAAAAAATGAAACTATCCTCTTCAAATATTGTACATGGGTCTGTTTCCACAACCAGAAAGATCTGACAGTTCTTCTCTAGCATTTTGTCTTTGTGCACTTTTGAATCTACTGAATAGAAAATGGTGAATTCTCACAAGGAAAAAAACCGATTTAATACATCTTGTCATAGAGGAATAGGTCTGTCTTGTTCAGAAACTAGATGCCATATTCTGAGTTTGATATTTGAATGGAAATTAAATTTTTTTAAAGCAGACATTGACAAATATTATAGTTTCTTAAAGATATAGGACTCCTATTGAAGTATTTAGCTATCTCTGAGAAGGCTGGACAATGTCCAAGAGGTCCATGGTCCCCTCTGATCTGTTTGCATCTTAGGTCCTGTGGTTATGCTGTTCATGGGAGGGTGAGTAAGTGGAATATGAAAATATATCTCTGAGTAAGCCACACCAAATACAGATGACTTGCTCATTTTCATCATCGGGTGCTCTTTGCATCTCTTCTTTACCGAAGAGATAGCTAGAGAGCAACTTGGATGAGCTATGAATGCAGTGAATGCTATGATCAAGAGTTAAATGAATTACAGAGGGAGAGCTAAAGTGTATGTGTGTGTATGTGTGTATATATGTATATCATGTAGATTATAAATGTACACATATATGTACTTGCATGTTCTGTGTTTAGATAATTAGAAAAGGGATGTGTAGGCCATGTTTATGAATACACACACAAATATATGAGCACATATATACCTTCAAAATATACACATACATATATAAATATTTCCATGTCTTATATGTGGTGTGTGTGTATATAAATGAAATCAACTAGTCTAGAGTTCTAGAAAGGTCATAGGACATGATACCAAATGATCTGGATTCTGGTGTCACTTCTGCCATTTATAAACCAAGTCACTCTGGGTAAATGACTTCATTTACTCATGTCAGCTCTGAGCCCCAGTTTAATGATATATAAAACTAGTATTGTAATGTCTATCTCAGCTACACTCTCAGACAGAACTGTAAGAAGCAAATGGGATTTTACATGTGAAATAATTTTGTCAAGTGTAAAGTGCTTATGTCAATGTGAGTTAACATTCTTTGATTCAGTTTTAAGCAACATCTTTGTGCTGTACTAAAAACAGGTACATGATACAATTCTCATAGACTCTTCCTTGGTAACTTAGTCTAAATGGAAGTGGTCAAACCCAGAAACATATCTAGTGTGATAAGCCTGATATTAAGCTCTCATTGTTGAAAGTTATTTTGGAAACACAGAAAAGGGACTTACAGCCTGGTGTGTGTGTGGCAGAAGAAGAGGTTACTGAAGGAAATGCCGTGTTTCAGCACTAAAGAGTGAAAAAGAGTTAAAATGGTAAAGGAGAGTATGAGAACAAAGGGCATTTCAAATGGGGAAGCAGCATGAGCATGGATAGGAAAGCCACAAACTGGGTGGGGAATCAGAAGCATTTGGTTATTGTTGGAGTGTGAACGGTAAGGGAAGTCAGAAAGTGATGTGACACAAGTCAGGATGCTTAGGGTGAGCTGTATCCAAGAGGAGAATGGGAACTAAGAAGGGGTTTGCAAGCAGGTCAGTTGTGTGGACAGATTTCCATTTTAGGCAAATTACTCCACAGACATGTGTATAATAGATTTAAAAGGGATAAAACTGAGGGAAGAGAGACCTGCCAAGAGGCTTCTGCCATAGACAAGGTAAGGTGTCTCAGCTTTGGCACTATTAACATTTGTAACCAGATGATTCTTAGTGATTTTTTTGTGTGGTGGGGGGGAAGTGTATTGTCTACAGGATGTTTTGTAGCTTTCCTGGCCTCTACTCACTAGATAACAGAAGTATCCGCTTTTCCACCCCTAGATGTGACAACTAAAATGTCTCCAGAGTTTCCAAGTGTCCACCGGGAGGTACCATTGCTTTGGTAGAATATCACTAGCCTTGGTAAAAGTTGTGAAAGGTCATTCTAGCATTTTGGTAATTGGTAATAGAACAGAGGGCTTCCCAGGTAGCTCAGCTGGTAAAGAATCTGCCTGCAATGCAGGAGACCCTGGTTTGATCCCTGGGTTAAGAAGTTCCCCTGGAGAAGGGATAAGCTACCCACTCTGGTATTCTTGGGCTTTCCTGGTAGCTCAGACAGTAAAGAATCCCCCTGCAGTGCAGGAGACTTGGGTTCGATCCCTGGATTGGGAAGATGCCCTGGAGGAGGGCATGGCAACCCACTCCAGTGTTCTTGCCTGGAGAATCACTATGGGCGAGGAGCCTGGCAGGCTGCAGTCCACAGGATGGCAAACAATGACCGAGTGACTAAGCACAGCACAGCACAGCAAGAGAACAGATTCCAGAAGAGCTTAGAAGGTAACGTTGACAATTCTCAATGATTAGTTTGTGGGAGAGGAAGAAGGAGGGGGGAGAGCCAAGAGTGACCCAGATTTATGGCTTTGTTGACTGGTTATGTCTCCGGTTAAGATGAATAATAGAAGAGGATGGGCATTTAATTGGGTATGCCCTCTTTCAAATATTTTGGCAGCAAAAATGTCACTGGGTCCTTCCTTATGTTCAATATCAGTAGATTTGACAAATATTAAAATTTTATAAATCTTACATGTCAACTAGAGTAAAAGTGAGTGGAATTTTCTTGGAGAGAGGAAAAAAGTGGACAGCTCATTTAATACATAGGTAAATCTTCGGGTCGTAGAAGGCAAGGAAATTGTCTAATCCTCAAGAATCAGGAGATATTTATACAAACCTTTCAACTTAGATGGGAACCCAATATATTTCTAATTTTGGACCTCTTCTTTATAACAGAGAGTTGTGCAGAATCAGAAGAGCAGTGGGCTGAGATTCGCCCTGGTGATACACTTTGAAGAAAGAATTTTTAGCAGTAAACTTGGAGAAGGGGAAACAATGAAATTTATAGTGAGTTGAGTATAACATTAAGTAATGGTGACTGTAGACTAGATTTTTCTTTATGTATTCAATTAATTTATTTAGTTATTTTATTAAAGTATAGTTGCTGTGCAGTGTTCTATAAGTTGGGCTTGCTGGTGGCTCAGATGATAAAGAATCTGCCTGCAATGCAGGAGAACTGAGTTAGATTCTTGGTTTGGGAATGGCAATCCACTCTTTTGCCTGGAGAATTCTATGGACAGAGGAGACTTGTGGACTACATTCCATGGGGTTGCAACAAGTGTACAGTATAGTGATTCACACTAGTTAAAGGTTATACCCCATTTATGTTGTTGTTGTTTAGTTGCTAAGTTGTATCTGATTCTTTTGCAACTCCATGGACTATAGCACGCCAGGTTCCTCTGTCCATGGGATTTTCCAGGCAAGAATACTGGAGTGGGTTGCCATTTCCTTCTCCAGGGAATCTTCCTGACCCATGGACTGAACCTGTGTCTCCTGCATTGCAGGTGGATTCTTTACCACTGAGTCACCAGGTCTTCCCATATTCCATTTATAGTTATTATAAAATATTGACTATATTCCCTGTTCTGTGTAATAAATCCTTTCAGCTTACTTTATACCTAAGTTTGTACCTATTATTTTCCTACCCCTATATTACCTCTTACCCCTTCTTTCTCCCTACTGGTAACCACTATATCTGTGAGCGTCTGTGAGTCCACTTCTCTTTTGTTATATTTGCTACTTTGTTATATTTTTTAGATTCCATACTTAAATGAGATCGTACAGAAGTTATCTTTCTGTCTGACTCATTTCATTTAGTATAACGTCTTCTAAGTCTATCCATGTTGCTGCTGCAAATGGCAACAAATGGAAAAATTTCATTCCTTTTAATGGCTTAGTAGTATTCCATTATATGCCATGTCTTCTTTACCCAGTCATCTGTTGATGAACACTTAGGTTGTTTCCATATCTTGGCAGTTGTAAATAGTGCTGCAATGAGCATTTATGTGTATTAATTTTGTCTTCTTAAACTTTATTTATCTTTTTAAATTATAGTTTTCTTTGAATATATGCCAAGGAGTAGGGTTGCAGGACCATATGGTAGTTCTATGTTTAGTTTTTTAAAGGAACCTCCATACTGTTCTACATAGTGTCTGCACCAGTTTAGATTCCCACCAACAGCGTAGGAGGGTTGAAAAGGGTTCCCTTTTTAACACACCCTCTCCAGCATTTATTGTTTGTAGACTTTTTAATGATAGGCATTCTGACCAGTGTGAGGTGATACCTTTTTGTAGCTTTGATATGCACTTCTCTAATAATTAGTGATGTTGAGCATCTTTTTATGTGCTTTTTGCCCACCTGTATGTCTCCTTTGGAGAAATGTCTATTTATATATTCTGCCCATTTTTTGATTGAGTTGTTTGGTTTTTGATATTGAGCAGCCTGAGCTGTTTGCATGTTTTGGAGATTAACCTTATTGGCTTCTTAATTTGCAAATATTTTCTCCCATTCTGAGGATTATGTTTTTGTTTTGTTTATGATTTCCTTTGCTGTGCAAAACTTTTCAGTTTAATTAGGTCCTGTTTGTTTGTTTTTGTTTTTATTTTCATTATTTTGGGAGGTGGATCCAAAAAGATTGCTGCGATTTATGTCAAAGAGCATTCTGTCTATGTTTTCCTCTAACAGTTTTAGTATCTGGTCTTATATTTAGGTCTCTAATCCATTTTAAGTTTACTATTGTGTGTGGTATTAGAGAATGTTCTAGTTTCATCATTTTACATGTAGTTATCCAGTTTTCCCAGCATCACTTATTCAAGAGACCATCTTTTCTCCATTGTTTATCCTATCCTCCTTTGTCATAGATTAACAGACCATAGTGTAGAGGGTTATTTCTGGGCTCTATATTGTTTCACTGAATTATGTGTCTGTTTTTGTGCCAGTAACATACTGTTTAGAATACTGTAGTTTTGTAGTATAGTCTGAAGTCAAGGAACATGACTCTTTCAGTTCTGCTTTTCTTTCTCAAGATTGTTTTGGCTATTTGAAGTCTTTTGTGTTTCTGTGCAAACTTTAAAATTATTTGTGGACTTGCTTGGTGGCACAGTGAATGGGAGTCAGCCTGTCAATGCAGGGGACATGGGTTTGATCCCTGGTCTTGGAAGATTCCACATGCCATGGAGCAACTAAGCCCGTGTACCATGACTACTGAGCCCAAACTCTAGAGCTTGTTGGACACAACTACTGAAGCCCATGCTCCCTAGGGCCCACATACCACAACTACTGAGCTCACTGCAGCTACTGAAGCCTGGGCCTAGAGCCTGAGCCCCACAACAAGAGAAGCCACCACAGTGAGAAGTCCACACAGCAAGCAGCCCCCACTCGCTGCAACTAGGGAAAGGCCAGGCAAAGCAACGAAGACCCAGTGCAGCCAAAAATAATTAAATAAATAAAATTATTTAAAAAATTATTTGCTCCGGTTCTATGAAGAATATCATTGGTAATTTGATAATTGCATTGAATCTGTTGATTGCATTGGGTAGTATGGTCATTTTAACAATACTGATTTTTCTGTTCCAAGAACATGGTATATCTTCCCATCTGTTTGTGTTGTCTTTAATTTTCTTTCATTGGTACAGGTTTATTACTAGGCATTTTAATTCTTTTTGACATGGTGGTAAAATGCGATTGTTTCCTTAATTTCTCTTTCTGTTACTTCACTGTTAGTATACAGAAGTGCAACAGATTTCTGTGTATTAATTGTGTTTTCTCCAACTTTACTGAATTCACTGACAAGCTTTAGTAGTTTTCTAGTGGCACCTTTGTTGTTCAGTCGCAGTCATGTCTGACTCTTTGTGACCCTGTGGGCTGCAGCACACCAGGTCTCCTTGTCCTTCAGCATCTCCCAGTTTGCTCAAACTCATGTTCATCAAGTCAGTGATGCCTTCCAACTGTCTCATCCTCTGTCACCGCCCCTCCTCCCCGCCCTCAATTTTTCCTTGTATCATGTAGCACCTTTAGGATTTTCTATGTATAAGATCATGTCATCTGAAAACTGTGACTTTTTTACTTTTTTCTTTTCAATTTAGATTCCTTTTATTTCTTTTTCTCCTCTGATTGCTATGGCTAGGCCTTCTAAAACTATATTGAAAAAAATTGGTGAGAGCAGACATCCTTGCTTTTTTAAAAAATAGGTTTGGTTAGCAAGAAGGAAAATGGGTTTTATGGTAACAAGAGAGACCTTGAGGCTAAGAGGAGTATACTTTTCTCAAAATGTGAAAGATTTGAACTTGTTTGGGGACTAAAAAAATCAGGGTGCGAGGTAGGGTGAAATGACAAATCCCAAAAATTCTGAGAGTAAGAATGGGTCAGATGAACAAATGAATTTATTCTGGATAGAAAAAGGGACACATTCTCTGAGACTAGAAGAAAGAAAGGAAGGAGAGAGGCATTTTATTATATTAAATTCATAGTTAGACATTCTAAAAGCAGAGGACAATAATGACTCATGGCTTTGTGATGAAAAGGGCCTCTGATTATCTGCTAAAAATGAAAGCAATGTGGGTTATGAAGAATGGAATAACTGTGGGAGAGAATTGAGGAGGAATGAAGAATGAATAAAAGAAGCCGGGCAGTGTTGTATTTAGACAAAATGAATTTGTAGCTGAATGGTTTTTCTCAAAGCAACAAATGATACCTGAATATAAAAGCAGAGAATGTAGATTATAACAGTGATAGAAACTGGTTTTTGCTAAATGGATATGATGGAAGTAATAGCATGTAAGGAGATTCAAAGGAATTGATGGGACAGTAACTCAGCTGATCAGCCATGAGGTTCAGAATAGGGGAAGAAAGAAGAGTCCAATTCTATATTTATCAGCAGTTGGAATCTGGGCAAATTGCTGAAGATATTGTATATGAAAAGCTTTTAACATGATATCTAACACATAATAGATCCTCACCAAATGTTAGTTTCCTCTCTCTTTTCCCTTCTAGGAGCAGTATCAAAGGTAGAGAGGCCAGTGCCATCAAGCAAATGACATAGTCAGAGTCTCAGTCTCTCTAACTGTTAAATGGGCATGATAATAATGGCTTTCTCTCTTCTACGTTAGGAAGTCATTGTAAATTGTAAAATAATGTGCAACTGTAATCAGCATAAATTGTAAAGTATTAGAGAAATGAATGTTATTCAATTACAAATCAGCATAATATAATAATCATGTAAATTTCATGTTTTTAATTATAAGATACAGTTCAGTGATACCTGTAAGTGAAAATGTAGTCTCCCATGTCATATCTTATTTTCAGAAATTGCGAACATGGTGGAAATTATAAATGTAACATACATTTTATTCCAGAATGTTGGACAAAGTATGATGATCATGTCATTAAGCTATTAATACAAGCATTATATATATGCTAAAAAGTACAAAATACAATTTGGCAAATAGATAAATTAATAATGAGCAATGGTGGAAGGCTGACATAATCAGTTAGCTTAATTGATGGGGATGTGATAGGGGGAAATCTGCCTACCAAGAAGGAAGTGAAAGTGAAAGTCATTCAGTTGTGTTCGACTCTGCAACCCCATGAACTGTAGCGTGCCAGGCTCCTCTGTCTATGGAATTCTCTAGGCCAGAATATTGGAGTGGGTAGCTGTTCCTTTCTCCAGGGGATCGTCCCAACCCAGGGATCAAACCCATGTCTCCTGCATTGCAGGTGGATCCTTTACCTTCTCAGCCACCGGGATAACATGCCAAGAAGACCTGGGTAAAAAAACAAACAAACAAACAAAAAAAACTGATTTCATAGCCAAGAGATGTTTATGACAACAGGACACAAATTCTTCTGTATCAATCCACTCTTAGGAATGGTCACCAGACCCTGTTCTATCGTCCTAAGAGAAGTTGCTGTTTAAATGGTAGGAGTAGGGAAAGATAGATTATTCCTTTGACAGATTTTTACTTTATTACCTACATGTAACTAAGTCACCTTTAGATTTCTCACTGGCCTTAAGAATAGTGTGATTTTAGGAAGTCCAAAGATGTTTTTCCACCTACTTGATAATGTAAGAATTGTCAAAGACACTAAAGATGGAAAATCTGGTTAAAATAATAGGTTAAAAATTATTAACACTAAATAAGTGAACACTTGGGCTTCCCAGGTGGTGCTAGTGGTAAAGAACCCACCTACCAGTGCAGGTAGACATTAGAGATACGGCTTCGATCCCTGGGTTGGGAAGATTCCCTGAAGGAGGGCACAGGAATCCACTCCAGTATTCTTGCCTGGAGAATCCCATGGACAGAAGAGCCTGATGGGCTACAGTCTGTAGGGTTGCACAGAGTCAGACATGACTAAAGTGATTTAGCATGAATGCAAGTGAATACTTAACTCCTGCTTTGTTAGATGGGAGAGGCTGGCTAATCATAGAACACATAAAGTAGGGGGTGAGGGGGACAAAGCCACCAATGAGAGGGGAAAGACCACAGAAAGGGAGACAGAATACTGAAGACAAGCCAAACTGATTTCACAAATTAGTCCTTTATCTGCAGGGTGTGAACCTTGCACCCTTCACATGGCACTAACCACCCTCTACAACCACACCTTTTATTTTTTTTTTTTTTTTTATTTTTTCTACTTTTGCACATTGTTTTTTTTTTTTTTTAATTATTTTTTTTCATTATTGTTATTATTTTTTTTTTTTGGTCATACATTGATATGAATCAGCCATAGATTTACATGTATTCCCCATCCCGATTCCCCCTCCCACCTCCCTCTCCACCCGATTCCTCTGGGTCTTCCCAGTGCACCAGGTCCGAGCACTTGTCTCATGCATCCCACCTGGGCTGGTGATCTGTTTCACCATAGATAGTATACATGCTGTTCTTTTGAAATATCCCACCCTCACTTTCTCCCACAGAGTTCAAAAGTCTGTTCTGTATTTCTGTGCCTCTTTTTCTGTTTTGCATATGGGGTTATCGTTACCATCTTTCTAAATTCCATATATATGTGTTAGTATGCTGTAATGTTCTTTATCTTTCTGGCTTACTTCACTCTGTATAATGGGCTCCAGTTTCATACATCTCATTAGGACTGGTTCAAATGAATTCTTTTTAACGGCTGAGTAATATTCCATGGTGTATATGTACCACAGCTTCCTTATCCATTCATCTGCTGATGGGCATCTAGGTTGCTTCCATGTTCTGGCTATTATAAACAGTGCTGTGATGAACATTGGGGTGCACGTGTCTCTTTCAGATCTGGTTTCCTCAGTGTGTATGCCCAGAAGTGGGATTGCTGGGTCATATGGCAGTTCTATTTTCAGTTTTTTAAGAAATCTCCACACTGTTTTCCATAGCGGCTGTACTAGTTTGCATTCCCACCAACAGTGTAAGAGGGTTCCCTTTTCTCCACACCCTCTCCAGCATTTATTGCTTGTAGACTTTTGGATAGCAGCCATCCTGACTAGCGTGTAATGGTACCTCATTGTGGTTTTGATTTGCATTTCTCTAATAATGAGTGATGTTGAGCATCTTTTCATGTGTTTGTTAGCCATCTGTATGTCTTCTTTGGAGAAATGTCTGTTTAGTTCTTTGGCCCATTTTTTGATTGGGTCATTTATTTTTCTGGAATTGAGCTTCAGGAGTTGCTTGTATATTTTTGAGATTAATCCTTTGTCTGTTTCTTCATTTGCTATTATTTTCTCCCAATCTGAGGGCTGTCTTTTCACCTTACTTATAGTTTCCTTTGTAGTGCAAAAGCTTTTAAGTTTCATTAGGTCCCATTTGTTTAGTTTTGCTTTTATTTCCAATATTCTGGGAGGTGGGTCATAGAGGATCTTGCTGTGAATTATGTCGGAGAGTGTTTTGCCTATGTTCTCCTCTAGGAGTTTTATAGTTTCTGGTCTTACATTTAGATCTTTAATCCATTTTGAGTTTATTTTTGTGTATGGTGTTAGAAAGTGTTCTAGTTTCATTCTTTTACAAGTGGTTGACCAGTTTTCCCAGCACCACTTGTTAAAGAGGTTGTCTTTTGTCCATTGTATATCCTTGCCTCCTTTGTCAAAGATAAGGTGTCCATAGGTCCGTGGATTTATCTCTGGGCTTTCTATTCTGTTCCATTGATCTATATTTCTGTCTTTGTGCCAGTACCATACTGTCTTGATGACTGTGGCTTTGTAGTATAGTCTGAAGTCAGGCAGGTTGATTCCTCCAGTTCCATTCTTCTTTCTCAAGATTACTTTGGCTATTCGAGGTTTTTTGTATTTCCATACAAATTGTGAAATTCTTTGGTCTAGTTCTGTGAAAAATACCGTTGGTAACTTGATAGGGATTGCATTGAATCTATAGATTGCTTTGGGTAGAATAGCCATTTTGACAATATTGATTCTTCCAATCCATGAACACGGTATGTTTCTCCATCTGTTTGTGTCCTCTTTGATTTCTTTCATCAGTGTTTTATAGTTTTCTATGTATAGGTCTTTTGTTTCTTTAGGTAGATATACTCCTAAATATTTTATTCTTTTTGTTGCAATAGTGAATGGTATTGTTTCCTTAATTTCTCTTTCTGTTTTTTCATTGTTAGTATATAGGAATGCAAGGGATTTCTGTGTGTTAATTTTATATCCTGCAACTTTACTATATTCATTGATTAGCTCTAGTAATTTTCTGGTAGAGTCTTTAGGGTTTTCTATGTAGAGGATCATGTCATCTGCAAACAGTGAGAGTTTCACTTCTTCTTTTCCTATCTGGATTCCTTTTACTTCTTTTTCTGCTCTGATTGCTGTGGCCAGAACTTCCAACACTATGTTGAATAGTAGTGGTGAGAGTGGGCATCCTTGTCTTGTTCCTGATTTCAGGGGAAATGCTTTCAATTTTTCACCATTGAGGGTGATGCTTGCTGTGGGTTTGTCATATATAGCTTTTATTATGTTGAGGTATGTTCCTTCTATTCCTGCTTTTTGGAGAGTTTTAATCATAAATGAGTGTTGAATTTTGTCAAAGGCTTTCTCTGCATCTATTGAGATAATCATATGGTTTTGATCTTTCAATTTGTTAATGTGGTGTATTACATTGATTGATTTGTGGATATTAAAGAATCCTTGCATTCCTGGGATAAAGCCCACTTGGTCATGGTGTATGATTTTTTTTAATATGTTGTTGGATTCTGTTTGCTAGAATTTTGTTAAGGATTTTTGCATCTATGTTCATCAGTGATATTGGCCTGTAGTTTTCTTTTTTTGTGACATCTTTGTCTGGTTTTGGAATTAGGGTGATGGTGGCCTCATAGAATGAGTTTGGAAGCTTACCTTCCTCTGCAATTTTCTGGAAGAGTTTAAGTAAGATAGGTGTTAGCTCTTCTCTAAATTTTTGGTAGAATTCAGCTGTGAAGCCATCTGGTCCTGGGCTTTTGTTTGCTGGAAGATTTTTGATTACAGTTTCGATTTCCTTGCTTGTGATGGGTCTGTTAAGATCTTCTATTTCTTCCTGGTTCAGTTTTGGAAAGTTATACTTTTCTAAGAATTTGTCCATTTCTTCCAAGTTGTCCATTTTATTGGCATAGAGCTGCTGGTAGTAGTCTCTTATGATCCTTTGTATTTCAGTGTTGTCTGTTGTGATCTCTCCATTTTCATTTCTAATTTTGTTAATTTGGTTCTTCTCTCTTTGTTTCTTAATGAGTCTTGCTAATGGTTTGTCAATTTTGTTTATTTTTTCAAAAATCCAGCTTTTAGCTTTGTTGATTTTTGCTATGGTCTCTTTAGTTTCTTTTGCATTTATTTCTGCCCTGATTTTTAAGATTTCTTTCCTTCTGCTAACTCTGGGGTTCTTCATTTCTTCCTTCTATAGTTGCTTTAGGTGTAGAGTTATGTTATTTATTTCTCTTTTTTCTTGTTTCTTGATGTAAGCCTGTAATGCTATGAACCTTCCCCGTAGCACTGCTTTTACAGTGTCCGATAGGTTTTGGGTTGTTGTGTTTTCATTTTCATTCATTTCTATACATATTTTGATTTCTTTTTTGATTTCTTCTATGATTTGTTGGTTATTCAGAAGCGTGTTATTTAGCCTCCATATGTTTGAATTTTTAACAATTTTTTTCCTGTAATCGAGATCTAATCTTACTGCACTGTGGTCAGAAAAGATGACTGGAATGATTTCAATTGTTTTGAATTTTCCAAGACCAGATTTATGGCCCAGGATGTGATCTATTCTGGGGAAGGTTCCGTGTGCACTTGAGAAAAAGGTGAAGTTGATTGTTTTGGGGTGAAATGTCCTATAGATATCAATTAGGTCTAGCTGGTCCATTGTGTCATTTAAGGTTTGTGTTTCCTTGTTAATTTTCTGTTTAGTTGATCTATCCATAGTTGTGAGTGGGGTATTAAAGTCTCCCACTATTATTGTGTTACTATTAATTTCCTCTTTCATACTCGTTAGTGTTTGCCGCACATATTGCGGTTCTCCTATGTTGGGTGCATATATAATTGTTATATCTTCTTCTTGGATTGATCCTTTGATCATTATATAGTGTCCTTCTTTGTCTCTTTTCACATCCTTTATTTGAAAGTCTATTTTATCTGATATGAGTATTGCGACTCCTGCTTTCTTTTGGTCTCCGTTTGCATGAAATATTTTTTCCAGCCCTTTACTTTTAGTCTGTATGTGTCTCTTGCTTTGAGGTGGGTCTCTTGTAGACAGCATATATAGGGGTCTTGTTTTTGTATCCATTCAGCCAATCTTTGTCTTTTGGTTGGGGCATTCAACCCATTTACATTTAGGGAAATTATTGATAGGTGTGGTCCCGTTGCCATTTACTTTGTTGTTTTGGGTTCACGTTTATACAACCTTTCTGCATTTCCTGTCTAGAGAAGATCCTTTAGCATTTGTTGAAGAGCTGGTTTGGTGGTGCTGAATTCTCTCAGCTTTTGCTTATCTGTAAAGCTTTTGAATTCTCCTTCATATCTGAATGAGATCCTTGCTGGATACAGTAATCTAGGTTGTAGGTTGTTCTCTTTCATTATTTTCAGTACGTCCTGCCATTCCCTTCTGGCCTGGAGGGTTTCTATTGAGAGATCAGCTGTTATCCTTATGGGAATCCCTTTGTGTGTTATTTGTTGTTTCTCCCTTGCTGCTTTTAATATTTGTTCTTTGTGTTTGATCTTTGTTAATTTGATTAATATGTGTCTTGGGGTGTTTCGCCTTGGGTTTATCCTGTTTGGGACTCTCTGGGCTTCTTGGACTTGGGTGTCTATTTCCTTCCCCATTTTAGGGAAGTTTTCAGCTATTATCTCCTCGAGTATTTTCTCATGGCCTTTCTTTTTGTCTTCTTCTTCTGGAATTCCTATGATTCGAATGTTGGGGCGTTTCACGTTGTCCCAGAGGTCCCTGAGGTTGTCCTCATTTCTTTTGATCCTTTTTTCTTTTTTCCTCTCTGCTTCATTTATTTCCACCATTTTATCTTCTATCTCACTTATCCTATCTTCTGCTTCCGTTAGTCTACTCTTGGTTCCCTCCAAAGTGTTTTTGATCTCATTCATTGCATTATTCATTTTTAATTGACTCTTTTTTATTTCTTCTAGGTCTTTATTAAACATTTCTTGTATCTTTTCAATCTTTGTCTCCAGGCTATTTATCTGTAACTCCATTTTGTTTTCAAGATTTTGGATCATTTTTATTATCATTATTCTAAATTCTTTTTCAGGTAGATTCCCTATCTCCTCCTCTTTTGTTTCACTTGGTGGGCATTTTTCATGTTCCTTTACCTGTTGGGTATTTCTTTGCCTCTTCATCTTGTTTAGATTGCTGTGTCTGGAGTGGGCTTTCTGTATTTTGGAGGTCTGTGGTTCCTTTTTATTGTGGAGGATTTACCCCATGCGTGGGGTTAGACGATTGGCTTGTCAAGGTTTCCTGGTTAGGGAAGCTTGCGTCAGTGTTCTGGTGCGTGGAACTTGATTTCTTCTCTTTGGAGAGCAATGGAGTGCCCAGTAATGAGTTTTGAGATGGGTCTATGTGTTAGGTGTGTCCTTGGGCAGGCTGTATGTTGACGTTCACGGCTATGTTCCTGCGTTGCTGGAGAATTTGCGTGGTATGTCTTGCTCTAAAACTTATTGGCTCTTGGGTGGTGGTTGGTTTCAGTGTAGGTATGGAGGCTTTTGGACGGTCACTTATTACTTAAAGTTTCATGTAGTCAGGAGTTTTCTGGTGTTCTCAGGTTTTGGGCTTAAGTCTCCTGCCTCTGGATTTCAGTTTTATTCTTCCTGTAGTCTCAGGACTTCTCCAACTATACAGCCCTGATAAGAAAACTTCTAGGTTAATGGCGAAAAGATTCTCCCCCGTTAGGGACACCCAGAGAGGTTCACAGAGTTACATGAAGTAGAGGAGAGGGAGGAGGGAGATAGAGATGATCAGGAGGAGAAAAAGGGGGACTCAAGAGGAGAGAGACAGATCTATGCAGCTGTCTGTTCCCAGAGTGTTTTCCGTAGCCCAGTCACCTACAAAGATTCACAGAATTGGATTGGGAAGAGAAGGGGAAAGGAGGAAATAGAGGTGTTCTGAGGTAGAAAACAGAGAGTCAAGATTGGGAGAGAATAATCTTCGGTTTAAAAATAGGGCTTCTCTTCTTTTTTTTTGTAAGGTTATAGTGTATTGAAAATGAAAATTAAGGAGTAGTAGAGGAGTAGTAGAGGACTTTAAAAGAAATAAGAGAAAAAGAAGAATAGAAAATAGAAGAGAAAGAGGAAAGAAAAAAAAAGAGAAAAAAAACAGAAAAAAAAAGAAAAAGAAAAGAAAAAAAAAGAAAGAAAAAAAAAATTTTTCCCCCCTAATTAAAAAAATCGTAAAAATCTATGGAAATGAAAGTTAAGGAGTAATGGGGGAGTAATAGGCGATTTTAAAGGAAAATAAAAGAGAAAAAGTAAAAAAGAAAAAATAATAAAAAATAAAAAAAAAGAAAAAAAAAGAAAAAAAAAAAAGAGAAAAAAGTAAAATTATATCTAGGAGTTTCTCTGGAGCTGTTGTGGTCAGTGTGGGTTCGGCTCAGTTTCAGATAGCTCCTCGTTCCAGCTTACACTTCTCGATATCTATAGGGCCCTTCCGGTGTAGTCCATGTTTTCTACGGGGATTTTAATCTGTTGCACCAGTCCCTTCTGAAGAGGTTCCCTTTGTTTATTTGGCTTCTGTTTGCCGGTCTCTTCAGAGCCTCATTTCCGCCCTGACACAGGCGGGCGGAGGTGGACTCTTATTCAGGTAGCTAGTTCCGTCGCTCTGCGGGGAGGGGCTGGAGCTGCCGGGA
Source organism: Dama dama (assembly GCF_033118175.1). Classification (NCBI taxonomy): domain Eukaryota; kingdom Metazoa; phylum Chordata; class Mammalia; order Artiodactyla; family Cervidae; genus Dama; species Dama dama. Next base: position 52,423,960 of record NC_083700.1, read on the forward strand.
GGGGCTGGCGCTGCCGGGAGGGGCTGACGCCGCTTTCTCGTCTGCACTGCTCAGGCTCCCGGCTGTTCTATATGGAGCACGCCCCGCGCTGCGCGAGGTTCCAGCCCTCGGGTGTTCCACAAAAGCGCGGAATGAAAAGCTGCGCCTGCTCTCTGTGCCTTCCCCGTCAGAGCGGTCCAGGCAGCCAGGGGCTTGGTGGGCGTACTCTCCCCAGGTGTGGCGCGCCCCCTCCCTTCCGCGGACCCAGTCTCAGTTTCCGCTGGCGCCAGTTGGGTGCGCGCGCCTTCAGCCCTCCGCGTCCCCAGCCCCAGTCCCCGCCCGCGCCGGTCGGGTGCCTGCGCCCTGTGTCTCGCCGCGACCTTCCCCTCCCCCCTGCCTCCTGCCTCCGGCGGGGCTGGGCCGGTCCGCAGCCTGAGAGCTCTTCTCTGGATTTTCTCGGTCTCTTTATTCTGCGAACGGCCGGCAGTGTGTTCGGGCCGGTTAATTTACTCTCTCTCCTTTGGTCTCCCACAGTTCAAGTTGGCAACTCACAGAAGCTCCCTCCGATTGTCCTCAGGGCACTCAGGCCCGGACCCTACTCCAAGCAATGCCGCCTAAGACTTCCCGGGACGGATCTCCGTCCTTAGCTCTTTTGTCTCACTTTTAATCTTTTATAATTTGTCCTACCTCCTTCCGAAGACAATGGGCTGCTTTTCTGGGCGCCTGATGACCTCAGCTAGCGATCAGAAGTTGTTTTGCGAAGTTTGCTCTGCGTTCAGTTATTCTTTTGATGAATTTGTAGGAGAGAAAGTGGTCTGCCCGGCCTACTCCTCCGCCATCTTGGCTCCTCCCCCCAACCACACCTTTTAAAGTCTGTCCTTATTACTAAGAAGTTACATTATTTGTGAAGTAAGATTATTGTTACTTCTATATTATTATTTCTATATTCTACCTGAGTATAGTTCCACCAGATAATAATTTTTAAAACATTTTTTTAAAGTTAGTTGCCAATTAGGTTAATTGTTAAATGACAAACAGCCTATTATACAATAAAAATAAAATTTTCATTGATTTTTGTCAGTAAAAATGTATGACTTTATGTATGTTATCTAATCTTTCTCCTTTTCTTATCTCCGAAATCCCTTCTAATTCTAGATTTCCACTCTTCTATGATACAAAGTGAAAGATGTGTTAGGCAATGACAAGATCCAATTTATTCAATAGTCGAGAATCAAAATATAATGCAGTATATTGACCAAATTAGCCATAGTTCAAATAACTAAAAGATAGTCAAAAGGTTTTCATGAATTTTAGGAGGATAAAAATAAGCCAAATGAAGCCATTGGAAGAAAGCAAGTGCACAATTCTGAACTGAAATTCACTTAGTTGTTCTATAGGTACAATTCAGAGCTTTAGCTTCTCAGTACTTAAGATGTAACTCTAACGAGGAAGGTCATGGAAATATATTGACTCGTCCCAACAAAATGTTCAAAGCCAGTAAAATAGCAGCACTACATATTGAGAATATCAGGAACTGCAATATTTGGTTTTCTCTAATTTTGGTCATCTGATAGTGAATAACCAGTCTAATTTTCAAGCCATATCTATATGTATAACTGGTTTGAAAAATTCAATGAAGAATATGTTTGAGCAAGCAAATCTATAGAGTGATCATTTGTTGTCATTGTTTCCTGTCTGCCTAGTAGTAATAAGTTGAGTAATAAGTAATAAGTAATAAGTTGAACATTTTTTAGGTATTTTAGAAAGTCATACACAGTCTTGTGCATATAATTACAAGTACTCCAAATTACCTTTCTCTTAAGGGTCCTACAAGCAATAAATGCTGGAGAGGGTGTGGAGAAAAGGGAACCCTCTTACACTGTTGGTGGGAATGCAAACTAGTACAGCCGCTATGGAAAACAGTGTGGAGATTTCTTAAAAAACTGGAAATAGAACTGCCATATGACCCAGCAATCCCACTTCTGGGCATACACACTGAGGAAACCAGATCTGAAAGAGACACGTGCACCCCAATGTTCATCGCAGCACTGTTTATAATAGCCAGGACATGGAAGCAACCTAGATGCCCATCAGCAGATGAATGGATAAGGAAGCTGTGGTACATATACACCATGGAATATTATTCAGCCATTAAAAAGAATTCATTTGAACCAGTCCTAATGAGATGGATGAAGCTGGAGCCCATTATACAGAGTGAAGTAAGCCAGAAAGATAAAGAACATTACAGCATACTGACACATGTATATGGAATTTAGAAAGGTGATAACGATAACCCTATATGCAGAACAGAAAAAGAGACACAGAAATACAGAACAGACTTTTGAACTTTGTGGGAGAATGTGAGGGTGGGATATTTCAAAAGAACAGCATGTATGCTATCTATGGTGAAACAGATCACCAGCCCAGGTGGGATGCACGAGACAAGTGCTCCGGCCTGGTGCACTGGGAAGACCCAGAGGAATCGGGTGGAGAGGGAGGTGGGAGGGGGGATCGGGATTGGGAATACATGTAAATCCATGGCTGATTCATATCAATGTATGACAAAACCCACTGGAAAAAAATAAAATAAAAATAAAATAAAATTAAAAAAAAAAAAAGTAAGTCAATAAACGAAAAAAAAAAAAAAAAAGAAAGTCATACACAGTCTTGTGCATATAATTACAAGTACTCCAAATTACCTTTCTCTTAAGGGTCCTGAAAAGTATTTTTTCAGTTGATCTCCTGGGTCTCAGAAATGTTACTTTCTTTTCTTGGAGTCACCATAGAAGCAATGAAGTCATTTTCATTTCCACGTACAATAAATCAATCAACATTTATAGAATACCTATTTTGTTCTGGGCCTTAGGCTAAGCAGTGTGGTGAATACACTGATGAATAAGAGATGATCTCTGCCCTCCAGGCAATCCAGGATCTTAGATAGAAGATACCAAACAGACAATACCGGGCAGCATATGATAAGTGGTATATGAATGGCCAGGGAAATAAGAGTTCTAGTGTTTTGAGGTGGGAAAGATCATTTTAACCTGAGGTAGTTAGAGAGGGCTTTGGGGGAGTATGTGGAGAGGGCCTGAACCTTGGAGGGCTGACAGCTTAAGGCAAGTAAGTAGAGAAGGGGAGAGCATGCAGAGGAGCTATAATGAAGAGAAATAGCGCTGTCTTCCGTGTTGGGCCAGGCTTAGGGCACAGGGCTGGGCTCAGCCTTAATTGGAGAAGTCATATGGCTGATAGCAGAGGCAACGCTGGTGTGGCAAAATGCCAGACTTCATTCTCAAGTGAGATATAGCACTGGTGGGCTCTGGGCCTCAGGCTCAGAGAGAACTGGCACCTGCGCCCCCTCAAGTTGGAGGCAGGACGTTGGGGTGGAAGCAGCGCTGGAATCCTTGCTCTGCTGTGAATGAATTCTGTGAACTCTGTCAAGTCATTTACATAACCGTGCCTCAGAGGCCTGCCCTTCTGAGGAAGATACCTGGGGTGGATCGCCTCTGAAGTTGCTCTCCTCCAGTGTCTATGTTGGATGCATCTCTGTGGATAGCTGTCTGTAAATCCATGGCTGATTCATACCAATGTATGACAAAACCCACTGAAATGTTGTGAAGTAATTAGCCTCCAACTAATAAATAAAAAAAGAAAGAAAAAAAAAAAAAAAACTCCACAGTGTAACTAAAGTGTTCTTTATAAAGAGTAAGCTAACTACCAAAGCTTTTTCATTGTTAAAAACAATAGAGTTAGTTATTTTTAGTTATTCAAAATAGTAGACAAAGCTAAATAAATCTGCTTCACATATGGTTCTTATTAAATACAGGTGAAAACAATGTAGGTTAGTGATTAAGTCCACCACTTGGGTTCAAATCTTGGTCTTTTCAATTACTAGCTTTGTGCCTTTGAGCACGTTACTTAGTTTTTCTAAACCTCGGGTCTCTATATCTGTTAAAAAAAAAAAAAAAAAACCAGAAAAACAGAGATGACATTAGCACCTACAGATTATGATTTTCTGTAAGAGTGAGTACACATGAAAGTGCTCAGCATGGGGCCTTGCACATGGAGCGTGTTCAGTACACGTTAGCTCTTTTATCATTGTTAATATAATACTGATAGCTGTTATTGGTCCTTATTCACTTTTTAAAGGGATTCTGAAGAATTAAGTAATTAAGAATTGTATTATCAGATATATTATAAACTTGGAAGTGTTGTATGCATTATAGATTAACAAGCAATAATAGAAAGAAACCCAGTAATACTAGACATTTGAAGCAGAAAATAACTGAAGTTTAAAATAGGAAGGAGCTAAGTGCCTGGAGATAAATGATTGGAAACAGAGATATCCAGTGAAAGGCAGAAATACCTCCAAAGCCCTAGAGTCACAGTAAACAGCACCTGGAAACTGAACCTGCAAAGTGATAAGATGATACAGTTCTGGACACCTGATTATTAGAAAGGTGTTAACCAATAAAAAAAGAATGGAAAGCAGAAAAAGGGCTCGAGGGACTAAAATTTGATTGAAGATTTTTGAAAACTAGACATCTATATCACAGAATAGCAGATCTGTCTTATAATATGCTTGTCAGGCTCACAGATGGAAGAGGCAGTAATATCAGGGAGGGAGATGAGATAAAAGAGTGGTGGGCACATGTTCTCTCTGCCTGTGGTGGGATCAATTCAGGGAAAGGAAAGCATTTCTAATGGCCAGCCTCCCAAGGGACAAGAGAGAAGCCATTTACATCCCGTCAGGACAAAGCCCCAGAGAACACACTGGGATGTCAACTGCAATTGGAGGGGGCTAAACAAGGCCAGTGCTTCCAGTTACTGTGAAGACATTCAGAGTTGCGGCCCTCTCTGTGTGGAGACACCATGGTGACTCCACAGAAAGAAGGGACTGTCCTATCAGATTAGGAGTTAGTGTTTACATACTGTTTAGCACTAATTAAGTGCAATATAAATGTTAAATAAATAAAATTAGGATTTCTGAACATAATTGGCAACTGAATCAGAAATCATTAGTCTTGTTTCAAGGATGAGCGGGTCTACTTTCCAGCTGAGAAGATGATCAATTATAAAGTCCAACCAAGAAAATTCTTTTGGAAGCAGTGTGGTTGCTGTGCCATGACTTCCTAGTGTAACTGAAACTGGAGGTCATTTTGCATATAGAACCCCTCTCCCTTTCAGCTCATTGGCAGGGCAAAAGGTTTTAGAAAGAAGACTAAACAAAATTTCCCAAGACTCCTGCTTTGAGAGAAAATTATTACCAGAGCTTCTGGGATTGCCTAGCTTGTCTCATCACCATTAAACTTTCTCTCAATATATATATATATATATATACATATATTTTTTAATAATTATCTTCTTTTAAAAAAATTATTTATTTTGGGCTGTGCTGCATTTTCGTTGCTGCACGGGCTTTTCTCTAGCTGTGGAGAGTGAGGGCTACTCTCTAGCTGCAGTGCCCGGGCTTCTCATTGCAATGGCTTCTCTTGTTGTGGAGCATGGGCTTAGTTATTCTGCAGCATGTGGGATCTTCCCCGGTCAGGGATTGGTCCCATTTCTCTTGCCTAGGCAGGCAGATTCTTTACCTCTGAGCCACCAGGGAAGCCCTCTCTCAACATTTGTTTAGAGTTTACAGTTGACTACAAACCTTTCACTGCTTTTTCTCTGCTCACCTGCTGTCACACATCTGTTTACCATCTGTACCACTGCCCTGTCATTTCAAGGAGATTGATCTACTTGGCCTCACCAGGAAGGACCACTCTTTTTGGTAGGAAGCTAGATTGGACTCAACCTCTTGATCATGGCCAAATAGCTCTCCACCTTAGAAGGAAGTTTGGTTATCAGCATTATAGCCTCTTCTCTCTTTTAAAGAAGTTCTCTCTGTTGCCTTCTCTCTTCATCTCTTTCCTCAAGGAAAATTGAGAGAACTCTGTTCAGCCTTCTTTCTCCTCCTCCCTAATGACTACTTTTGGAAATCCCCAAGTCCTGTGGGTGATTGGACCAATTTGAAGTTAAGCTGATAGTGGATCAGCCTCTGTAGAGGCCATAGAGTGTCTAATGTGGTTCTACTCCTGATTCAACCTCCTGGGAAGGTTGGTGTGGTAGAAACTTGTTGTGTAGTCGCTAAGTCGTATCCAACTCTCTTGTGACCTCATGGACTTTCCCACCAGGCTCCTCTGTCCATGGAATTCTCCAGGCAAGAATACTGGAGGGGGTTGCTTTTTCTTTCTCCAGGGGATCTTCCTGACCCAGGGATTGAACCTTTGTCTCCTGCATCTCCTGTGTTGGCAGGAGGATTTTTTACCACTGAGTCAACAGGGGATTGGTAGAAACAGTGCAAACAATGAATGCTGGGAAATGTCCATAGCCCGTCCTTTGTTTACAGAAGACTTTCATTAGTGTTCTCTCAGTAATTTTTACAACTCTCCCAAGTGGTGAGTCAGGGGAGCATTGCTTGCCTTGTATACATAGGTAAGCATATCTTCAAGTCATTGCCTGATTTTACATGTGTATTAAATAATAGAGCCTGAACTCTAATCCAGGACTTTTTAATGAAAGTTACTAGCTCTTCCTCCTTCCTAGGGTTGAATCTGATGTTCAGAAATATAGGATATATTTTTGCATTTCTATTGAATTAATTAGTTTTGATGTTATTCTGATGGCCAAGTTATAGTCAATTTCCTCATAATGAGATTATAGGTTCCAGTTTTTAAACTCTTAGTGATTTGTTTAGCCCTTTCTTTTTTTCACTTTCCTTAACTCAGAAGATTTGGTACTCCCATTTGTTTAGTTCATTATAAAAATGATAAAATATTAAAGAAGCTTAGGAAATAGAAAAAGTTACTTGGAAGTCCTCACCTAAACCAGCTTACATTTTCTTTATTGCCTTTCAGTCTTTGTTCTTAAACACAATTGCAGTCACAGTGTCATTTAATTTTATATTCTGCATTTCACTTAGCCTTATAGAATAAATGTGTTTCTACAGTATTGTACATCCATAGCATGTACTACATCACAGTTCAACCATTTTTATGTTGTTGGACTTCAAGAGTCTCCCAGTTTTTTCCACTATCGTAGACAATGTTACAGTGAAAAGCCTTTCATCATAAAGTTATCCTTTCATCTAAACATATCCTTAGGATAAACTTCTACGAGTAAGCACTTGGTTAAGGAAAGGTATGATTCTTGTTTCACATTGTCAAATTTCTTTTTAAACATTTTTTAAAATGTTATATAAATTTTTACTATGATTAGCAAGGTGGGAACATGTTTCACTGTGCCCTTGTTGATATTTGGAATCATCTTTTACTTTTTTTTTTTTTTACTAGTTTAAGAAAAAAAGTCTCTTGAATGCTTTTATCTGTGCTTTTCTGATTACTCTCAAGGTAAACATTTTCTCCTGTTTATTTACTAGTTGTATTTTCTCTTGTATGAATTTTGCAATTTTTAGTTTCTGGTATTAGAGATAATGTATGTCCTGAATTGTATATAGTCAGACTCTCTGGAAGGATTAGCAGCTATAATGTGTGAGTTACTTTTTAATTTTAAAATGCATTCTCCAGTTCTCAGTAGAAGTGTCTCTAGCTCTTCCTAGGTTGTAGAAATTCCTATGGGGATACCTGAGTCTGTGAGAGGTGATGTGAACCTTTGTTGCTGTGGGATGACCTACTGAAGTCTCTTCTGTTATCAAACCATGCAGCATTGGTGGTGGTTGGGAGTGATTGGCGACAGCTTGAGTTTTCCAACATCAATTTGGTTAAAAAATTTTTAAATAAACATTCTAGAAAGTATCTGTTTTTCCCTTTGGTTTTGATTAAGCACAGTTTTCCTCATGTTCAAGTGGGGAAAACTTTTGGAAAAGGTTGCCTTTTCCTTATTGTGTTAGAAAATCCGCAACTGTAGTTGATCCAGTTTAAAGAAAATAGTCTCTATATTTGTATATATGTATATGTACAAATAATGTATATTTTCTGTGATTCATGAAATCTGTAGCTTGATTAAAGAGACTCATCACATGTGTCACACTTCCTCATCCTTCAGTAACTTTGTCCATGCTGTTCTTTCTCCTGGGAAGCACTTCCCTACTGGTTTGCCTGGCAACCTCCTGTTCTGTTTTTAAGACTCCCAGTTAGTGTACTGTCATAATAATAGAAACCGCACGAGCTAGTGTAAGTGAAAGGAATTTGACAAATGTACACATCTGTATAATCACCATAAGATATACATTTTCATCACTTCAAAAAGTTCTCTTATGTCCTCTCCTAATCACACCCACACCATTAATCCTAGAAAACTGATCTACTTTCTGTCACTGTAAATTAGCTTTGTACTTTCTGAAGTTACATATGTATGTAATCATACAGTATAAATTCTTTTGAATCTTCTTTTGTACAGTGTAATGTTTTTGAGATTTGTTCATGTTGTGGAGTATATCAGCAGTGAATATCTTTATATTGTGGAGTAAATTCTATTGTATGGATAAACAAAACACGTTTACCTGTTACCTGTTGATGGAGATTTGGGATGCTTCTAGTTGAAGCTGTTAAAGGTGCACAAGGTTATTACACAAAAGTCAGCTGCTTTTTCTACACACCAATAATAAACAAGTGGAGTTTGAAATTAAAAACACAACACCAGTTGTGAACATTGTGAACATTCAGTTCAGTCGCTCAGTTGTGTCTGACTCTTTGCAACCCCATGGACTGCATTATGCCAGGCTTCCCTGGTCATCATCACCTCCTGGAGCCTACTCAAACTCATGTCCATCGCGTCGGTGATGCCATCCAACCATCTCATCCTCTGTTGTCCCCTTCTCCTCCTGCCTTCAATCTTTCCCAGCATCAGGGTCTTTTCCAATGAGTCAGTTCTTCGCATCGGGTGGCCGACGTATTGGAGTTTCAGCTTTAGCATCAGTCCTTCCAATGAATATTCAGGACTGATTTCCTTTAGGACTGACTGGTTGGATCTCCTTGCAGTCTGAGAAACTTTCAAGAGTCTTCTCCAACACCACAGTTCAAAAGCATCAATTCTTTGGCACTCAGTCTTAGCACCCCCTAAAATAAAATATTTAGGTATAAATCTAGGAAGATATGTGTAAGGTTTGTATGAGGAAAACTACAAAAGTTTAATGGACAATATCAAAGGAAAACTAAATAAATGAAGAGATACACCATGTATATGCATTGGAAGACAATATTGTCAAGCTATTGCTTCATCCCACATTGGTCTGTAGATTCAATGCAATCCCAATTAAAATTCTGCCAAGTTGTTTAATGGATATTGACAAACTGATTTTAAATTTCACATGGAGAGGCAAAAGATATAGAATAGCCAATGTGATAATGAAGGAAAAGAACAAATTTTCAGGACTGATGCTATCTGAATTTAAGATTTACTACAAAGTTAGAGTAATCAAGACAGTGTAGTACAGGTGAAAGAATAGAAAGAACAGTGGAACAGAAAGGAGCACCTAGAAATAGAACCCCCTTAAATAACTGACTTGTCAGTTGGTATTTGGCAAAGGATCAAAGGCAATACAGTGGAGCAAAGACAATCTCTCCAATAAATGATGCCAGAACAATTCGACATCTATGTTGCAAAAAAAAAAAAAAAAAAAAAAACCTAGACACAAACCTTACACTCTTCTCCCAAATAACTCAAAATGGATCATAGACTAAATGTAAAGCATAAAACTAAAAAAACTCCTATAAGAAAACATAGAAGAAAACCTAGATGACCTTGGGTATGGTGATACCTTTTTGAGTACAATATCAAAGGCACAATCCTTGCAAGAAATAATTGATAAGCTAGACTTTATTAAAATTAAAAGTTTCTGCTCTGCAAAAGAAAATGTCAATAGAATTAAAAAACAAGCCTTAAAAGTTTTTGCACATCAAAGGAAACTATAAACAAGGTGAAAAGACAACCCTCAGAATGGGAAAAAATAATAGCAAATGAAACTACTGACAAAGGATTACTTTCAAAAATATTCAAGCAGCTCATACAAGTCAATACCAGGAAAACAAACAACCCAATCAAAAAATGGGCAAAAGACCTAAACAGACATTTCTCCAAAGAAGACATACAGATGACTAATAAACACATGAAAAGATGTTCAACATTGTTCATTATTAGAGAAAGGCAAATCAAAACTACAATGAGATATCACCTTACACTGGTCAGAATGGCCATCACCAAAAAATATACAAACAATAAATGCTGGAGAGGGTGTGGAGAAAAGGGAACCCTCTTGCACTGTTGGTGGGAATGCAAATTGATACAGCCACTATGGAAAACAGTATGGGGATTCCTTTAAAAACTAGGAATAAACCCACTATATTGTTGGGATAGGCCCAGCAATCCCACTACTAAGGCATATACCCCGAGGAAATCAAAATTGAAAAAGACACATGTAACCCAATGTTCATTGCAGCTCTATTCACAATAGCTAGGACATGGAAACCACTGAGATGTTCATCAACAGATTAATGGATAAAGAAGCTGTGATACAAATATACAATGGAATATTATTCAGCCATAAAAAGGCATGCATTTGAGTCAGTCTAAGGAGGTGGATGAACCTAGAGCCTATTATACAGAGTGAAGCAAGCCAGAAAGAGAAAAACAATTATTGTATACTTATGTATATATATGGAATCTATAAAGATGGTACTGATGAACCTATCTGCAGAGCAGCAGTGGAGACACAGACATAGATAACAGACTTATGGACACAGCTGTGGGGAGGGAGAAGGAGACGGTAAGAGGTATGGAGACAGTAACATGAAAATGTACATTACCATATGTAAAATAGATAGCCAATGAGAATTTGCTATATGACTCAGGGAACTCAAATTGGGGTTCCGTAACAACCTAGAGGGTGGGATGGGGAGGCAGGTTGGAGGGATGTTCAAGTGGGAGGGGATATGGTAAGCCTATGGCTGATTCATGTTGATGTTTGGTAAAAACCAGTGCAATACTGTAAAGCAGTTATCCTTCAATTAAAGAAAAAAAGCCAAAGACTGGGAGAAAATATTTGCAAAAGACATCTGATAAAATACTGTTGTCCAAAATATACAAAGAACTGTTAAAACAGAACAGTAAGAAAACAACCCAGTTAAAAAGCAGGTCAAGACTTGAACAGAATCTTTATCAAAGAACATATGAAGATAGCAAATAAGCATGTGAAAATTTGCTACACATGATACGTCATAAGAGAATTGCAACTTAGAACAACAAAGAGTTTTGATGATTGTGAATTGTGGATATTTTTCACTCAGTTTACGGCCTAGCTTTTAATGTTGTATTTTGATGTATTTTGGTGTATTTTGAAGAACAAAATTTTTAAATTTTGATGAAGCTGAACTTATCAATTTTTTTTACAGCTTATGTGTGTATATTTGTCATTTGAGAAATCTTCGTACATGTAAGATCATGTAGATTTTCTTCATTGATTTTTTTCCACAAGTTTTACACAGTTTTAGCTTTTATATTTAGGTCTATGAGCCATTTCATTTCCCGTTTCCTTTCCCTATCCAATTTCCCATCACAGTTTGTTAAAGAGACTATTCTTACCCCAGTGTTCATTGTGGCACTGTTTACAATAGATAAGACATGGAAGCAATGTAGATGTCTATCAACAGGTGAATGGATAAAGAAGATGTGGCATACACATTCACACAGACACACACACATACACTCAGTGGAATTTCACTCAGCCATAAAAAATGAAATAATGCCATTTGCAGCTGGATGGGCCTAAAGATTATCACACTAGATGAAGTAAGCCAGACAGAGAAAGACAAGTATCATATGATGTAGTTTATATGACACCACCCTTATGGCAGAAAGTGAAGAAGCACTAAAAAGCCTTTTGATGAAAGTGAAAGAGGAGAGTGAAAAAGTTGGCTTAAAGCTCATCATTCAGAAAACTAAGATCATGGCATCTGGTCCCATCACTTCAAGGGAAATAGATGGGGAGACAGTGGAAACAGTGTCAGACTTTATTTTTTTGGGCTCCAAAATCACTGCAGATGGTGATTGCAGCCATGAAATTAAAAGACGCTTACTCCTTGGAAGGAAAGTTATGACCAACCTGGATAACATATTAAAAAGCAGAGACATTACTTTGTCAACAAAGGTCCGTCTAGTCAAGGCTATGGTTTTGCCAGTGGTCATGTATGGATGTGAGAGTTAGACTGTGAAGAAAGCCAAGTGCTGAAAAATTGATGCTTTTGAACTGTGGTGTTGGAGAAGACTCTTGAGAGTCCCTTGGACTGCAAGGAGATCCAACCAGTCCGTCCTAGGGGAGATCAGTCCTGGGTGTTCATTGGAAGGACTGATGCTGAAGATGAAACTCCAATACTTTGGCCACCTCATGCAAAGAGTTGACTCATTGGAAAAGACCCTGATGCTGGGAGGGATTGGGGACAGGAGGAGAAGGGGACGACAGAGGATGAGATGGCTGGATGGCATCGCCGACTCAATGGACATGAGTTTGAGTAAACTCCGGGAGTTGGTGCTGGACAGGGAGGCCTGGCGTGCTGAGATTCATGGGGTCGCAAAGAGTCGGACATGACTGAGTGACTGAACTGAACTGATATGTGAAACCTAAAAAAAAAAAAAAATGAACTTCTTTCCAAAACAGAAAGAGATTCACAGACATAAAAACAAATTATGGTTAACAAAGAAGAAACATGGGGGATAAATTAGGAAACCGGGATTAACAGATACACATTCTATATATAGCTAACCAATGAGGACCCACTGTATAGCACAGGGAACTATACTCAATATCTTCTAGTACCCTATAAAGGAAAAGAATCAGAAAAAGAATATATATGTGTATGTTGAATATATATTCTTATGGTAATAGTAAGAGTTTGAGCAAGCTCCGGGAAATGGTGAAGGACAGGGAAGCCTGGTGTGCTGCAGTCCATGGGGTTGCAAAAAGTTGGACACAACAATAGTAATAATATATAACTGAATCATTGCAGTGTATACCTGAAAGTAACACAATATTATAAATCAACAATACTTCAATAAAAATAAGTAAATAAAAAAAGAGAGAGAGAGACCATCCTTTTCCCTTCCAATTATCTTGGTACTTTTGTCAGAAAACCAAATGACCATAATTATGAGGTTTAATCCTGTATAGTCTATTCTGTTCCCTTGATCTCTTTGTCTATTCTTTTGCCAATATTACAGTGTCCTAATAACACTTAGAAGTTTATAAGTGTTATTTACTTATAACACTTTGCTGCTTGTTTGGTATTACTTTTGTTCTCATTTTTTCCCTTTGCGGTTTGATGATTTTCTTTTGTATTGTGCTTGAGTTCTTTTCCTCTTTGTTTTTCTGAGTCTATTGTATGTTTTTGATCTGTGGTTACTCTGGCTTTCAAGTATGTTAACCCATAACTAAATCTATTTTCTTGAAACTAGTAGTCATGTAAGTTCAAACATATTCTGAAAGGTCTACATTTTTTACTTCCCTCTCCCACATTTTGTAACTTTGATGTCTTGTTTTACTTCTTCATGTTTATCCTTTTGCTGTTAATTAAAATTGTTATAATCTCTTTTCATGTTCTTATTGGCCATTTGTATATGTTTTGGGAGAAGTATCTATTTAAGGCCTTTGCCCATTTTTGAATCAGGTTATTTTTTGAGTTTCAAGAACTCTCTCTATATTCTGGATATTAATCCATTATGAAATATATAATTTGTAAATATTTCTCCCATTCTGTAGGTTACCTCCTTATTCTCTTGATAATGCCTCTTAACACAAATTTTGGTTTAGTTGATTTTCTCTGTTTTTTTCCTATTCTCTATTTTGTTAATCTCTGCTCTGACCTTTATTATTTCCCACCTTCTGCTAGCTTTGGGGTTATTTTATTCCCTTTTTTCCCTAGTTTTTTAGTTGTCAAGTTATGTTGTTGATTTGTGATCTTTTTCTTTTTAATGTAAGCATTTATAGTTGTAAATTTCCATCTTAGCACTGATTTCATTGTGTCCCATAAGTTTTGGTATGTATGTTTTTGTTTCTGTTCATCTTTAAGTATTTTCAAATTTCTTTCTCAATTTTTAAAAATTAATTAATTAATTTTAATTGGAGAATAATTACTTTACAATATTGCGATGAGTTCTGCCATATATCAACATGAATCAGTCACAGGTATACATGTGTTCCCCCTCATCCTGAATGCCTCTTCCACCTCCCTCCCCACCCTATCCCTCTGGATTGTTCCAGAGCACTGCCTTTGGGTACTCTACTTCCTGTATTGAACTTGCCCTGGTCATTTATTTTACATATGATAATGTACATGTTTCAATGCTATTCTCTCAAATAATCCCACCCTTGCCTTCTCCCAGTGAGTCCAAAAGTCTGTTCTTTGATCTATTGGTTATTTAAAAGTATGTTTAATGTTCAGAATTTTGTGAATCTCCCACTTTTTCCTTTCTTATTGATTTCTAACTTTATCCCATTTTTGCCAGAAAGGATAATTTGCACAATATCAGTTTTTCAATACATACTGAGACTTAATTTGTGGCCTAACATATGGGCTATTCTGGGAAATGTCCCATGTGCACTTGATGAAAATATGTATTCTGTTGCTGGGTAGAGTGTTCTGTATACATCTTATATGAGATTGTTTTTTTATGTTGGTTAAACCCTCTGTTCTTTAATTATCTTCTGTCTGGTTGTTCTATCCATTATTGTGAGTGGGATATGAAAGTCTTTAGATATTATTATAGAGCTTGTCTGCCTATTTCTGTCTTCAATTCTGTCAATTTTTGATGGTCTCTCATTAGGTGTGTAAATGTTTATAATTGTTATATCCTCTTGCTACGTCGAAGATTTTATTAATATATTATGTCCTTCTTTGTCTCTTGTAATCTCTTTGGATTTAAGGTCTATTTTGTCTCATTAGGATAGTCACCTGTATTCACTCTTGGTTATCATTTGCATGAAATATCTTTCTCTTCCAATCTGTTTGTGTCTTTGGATTTCAAGTGAGTCTTGCAGAGAGTTGGATCATATGTTTTTTTTTTTTGTTTGTTTTTTTGGATCATATGTTTTTTATCTATCTTGTAAAGCTTTGTCTTTTGAGTGGTGAGTTTAATCAGTTTACATCTAAAGTAATTACTGATAAGGAGAGACTTCTGTCACTGTGCTTTTTGTGTTGTACATACCTTTTAGTTTTTTGGTTCCTTGTTTCCTGCATTACTGTCCTTTGGTTTAGTTGATTTTTTGTAGTGAACTATTTAAATTTCTTTGTCATTGCCTCTCATGTATATTCTATACCTGTTTTCTTTGTGGTTACCATGGGGATTACAAAATTTATAACACTGTAATTTGAATATATGCCAATTTATCTTCAATAACATGTGATAGATCTCGGATATTCTTTACTCCAGGAATAATTCATCCCCACTACTAAGGTGTGATCTAACAGAGTCTCCTATAAATACTGTAAGGGATCACCAATGATTCTATTATTTTGGTTGAGTTTGACCATCTCCCTACTTTGCGTAAGTTCTGGGAGTTGTTTAGCTTACAAGTCTCTACCCATGCCTTGGCTGACCTTGTGTTTTATTCTACATGTCTTAATAATCACAAAGACTCAAGTCAATTCTTTGCTGATTTCTGGAGCTGTTTTTCTATAAGCATCCTTCTTTCAAGAACTCTGCCCTGAAACATCCAACCACTTGAGCCTCTTGGAATTCCAATTTCCTCAACTTAGCAGCTCTAGTTGAGTTCATTCTTGCATCTTGCATAGTTTGAAAATTGGCTCCAAGCAGTGAGCCAGAGTGATTATGCACTTGCCTGTTTCCCTCTGGGAGACCATTGCCCTGAGCTATCTGCTATCCAATGTCTGACAACAGTTTTCTACAACTTTCTGTTCACATTGTGAAGTTAATTCAGGGCTTTCCTTATGTCACCATGGAAAGAAGTAGAAGATCTTAGGCGTTTAACAATCCCAATTAGTATGTTTTGGACAGAGAGGAAAAGAGGCTCACAGTTAGTTAAGGTTTCAGAGGAAAGCATGTTGAGAAAATATAATTAGTGACTCTAAGAAAGATCTTGTCTAAGCATCTGGGTTCAGTTACCTTTCCTTAAAATAGTACCAAAGTACTCAGTTTGAATATAAATGATACCTGGATTTTTATTTCTGTTTGAAAGATTCTTTAATTTACCATCTTAATATATTTCTTTCCATTGTCACTCAGAGCTGTTACATTTATGAATGTGACTGATTCAACCAGAGCATTTGTCCATTCCACTAATTTGAGTGTTTACTGTGGAAATGTGTTTGTCATGTGTTTTTCTCACTAAATTAAGATGGGAGGCATTCAGCAAAATAGGTGCTATGATGATGATATGACTTTTAACATTAAATAAGAACAGCTCAGTGTATCTAATAGTTGAAATAAAAGTATTATTTTCTTATCTGTCATGCTGCTATCTTGAGAATTCTATGATGTAGTTGATCCTGAGATGAAAGGATGTCCATTCAAGAACTCCTCTAGAACATTTATCCATCTCCTAGAAAATTAAGTTATCTCTTAACTCCCCACTTTGTATAATAACATTTGATATTAGAAAAAATAATAATAGAAATTATTTTATTTAGGAGGGTTTTCCCTGGTTAACAAAATTTGTCTAAATTGACTCTGAAGCATGTAAGGGTCCAAGACATTTTAGATAATTTTGTTAAATTCCTCTTATTATTAATTCTGTTAGCCAATACTAAAGCTGATACTATTTACATATTTTATTTAAATCAGTCTTGTCAGTGATTGTAAGATGTAAAGAAGAATACTGTTGACTAAAAAAATACCTTCTCTCCTTTTGATGTGCAGAATATTTATCTGTGCTTTTTGAAAGGGTTTTTAAAGTCTTATTTGTATATAAAGATATTTTTTAAAATTTCATATCGTTGGGAGTGGTGGCCAAGATGGCAGAGTAGGAAGATCCTGAGTTCACCTCCTCCAGTTGGGAACATCAAAATTACAACTACTTACAGAGCAACTATCAATGAGAAAAACATGAAGACTAGCAGAAAAGATTTTCCACAACTAAAGATATGGAGGAACCACAATGAGACAGGTTAGGTAGGGATGCTGTGTAGTTGATACCCATACCCACATATAGATGACCCCCAAACAGGAGGATGTTACAATCACAGAGGTTATCCCCAAGGAGTAACGGGTCCAAGCTCCACACTGGACTCTCCAGACAAGGGGTCCTGTACCAGGAAGATGAATCACTAGAACATATGGCTTTGAAGCCCAATGGGGCTTACATACTGGAGAGCCAGATGCTTGTGGCAAATAGGCACTAATCTCTTGAAGTGCACAGACAAAGTCTCACATGCTCAGAATCCAGTGCAGAAATAGTATTATTATTATTATTATTTTTGGCAGTGCCTCACAGCATGTGGGGTCTTAGTTCCCTGGCAAGGGATTGAACCCATGGCCCCTACAGTCGAAGTGTGAAGTCTTAACCACTGGACCACCAGGAAAGTCCCTAGAGGCAACAATTTAGAAGGAGCCTGAGTCAGACCCACTTGCTGATCT
Organism: Dama dama; assembly: GCF_033118175.1. NCBI lineage: Eukaryota > Metazoa > Chordata > Mammalia > Artiodactyla > Cervidae > Dama > Dama dama. The sequence continues at coordinate 52,441,519 of NC_083700.1, forward strand.
TGAAGAGACTGATAAAAGGATAGGAGGTGACTAGGACTCACCCTGGAAACAAAGATGCTAGTGGCAGCTGTTTTGGGGAGCTTGTTCAACCATGAGGACACTGGTGCTGTCCAGTGCCATTGTGAAATCTCTCTAGTCCATTTGTGCTGGAAGGTTACCTGCCCACCAGTGGGCCAGCACAAGTCTGGGATCCCCTGATCACCACAGCAAGTCTTTCTGGGATCTCACCCCACTCACCAGTTAGGCCAGCACCAACTCAGGGCCCTTCTGACCTCATAGCCAGCCATGCCGGGACCCAGTGAGCTGGCAGACACCACTCAGGGCAGAGTCTGACAGTCAACTGACCCAGCGTCCAGCCCACCTACTAGCATGCCCATAGTAGTTGTCCCCACCACAACAGAGAGGCCCACATAAGGAGCACCCCACAGCATATGGCTCTAGTGACTAAAGGGGAGTGTGCTGCTGGGTCCCCTAGACATCTCATACATAAGGCCACTTCTCCAACATTGGGAAACATCACCAACCAACCTAATACACAGAAATGAACACAGACAAATTTGGCAAAATGAAGAGACAGAAGAACATGTTTCCAATGAAGGAATCAGACAAAATTCCAGGAGAACTAAATTAAGTTAGAGATAAGCAGTCTATCTAGTAAAGAATTCAAGTTAATGATCATAAAACTTCTCAGTAAACTCAAGAATGAATGAACGCTATAAGACCATAAACAATCAGACATTGAGAAAAAAAATAAAGATGACACAAACAAATAGAAAGATATGTTGTGCTCATGAATTGAATGAGTTTATATTGTTAATATGATCATACTCTCCAAAGCAGTCTACAGATTCAATGCAGTCTGTATCAAAATACCAAGGGCATTTTTTCCCACAGGACCAGAATAAATAATTCTAAAACTTGTGTGGAAACACAGTAGACCTTGAGTAACCAAAACAATCCTGAGAAAGAATAGCAAAGTTGAATGTATCACACATTCTGATTCCAAACTATATTGCAAAGCTTCAGTAATTAAGGCAGTCTGGTGCTGGCACAAAAACAGACTCATAGATCAATGGAACAGAACAGAGAACTCAGAAATAAACCCACATTTATATAGTTGATTAATCTATAACAAAGAAGACAAGAATGTATAATGGAGAAACGACAGCCTCTTCAGTAAATGATGTTGGGAAAACTAGATAACTACAGGCTAAATAATCAGCTAAATTATTTGCTCATAGAGTATACAAAAATAAACTCAAATTAATTAAGGTCTTAAAATGTAATATTAGAAACAAAGAGCATACGCAGTATGCTCTTTGATATTAAAATATATTTTCAAATGATCAATATACTCTTTGATATTAAAATATATTTGCAAATGATATCTGATAAGGGTTTAATACCCAAAATATACAAAGAACTCATACAACTCAAAATAAGCAAACAACCCAATTAAAAAAGGGCAGAGGACATGAATAGACATTTCCTCAAAGAATATATATAAATGTCCAACAGACACATGAAAAGATGTTCAACATCCTCAGAGAAATTCGGATCAAACCACAGTGAGATATCATCTTATGCCTGTCAGAATGGCTATTATTTAAAAGACAAAAAATAGTGTCAGTAAGGATGTGGAGAAAAGAGAACCCATGTACACTGTTGGTAGGATTGTAAATTGACATAGCCACTATGTAAAACAGCATACAGTTTCCTAAAAAAATTAAAAATAAAACTACTATACAATTGAGCAATTCCACTTCTGGGTATTTTTCAGAAGAAAGCAAAAACATATGCACCCCTGTGGTCATTGTAGCATCATTTCCAACAGGCAGGATATGGAAACAACCTGTGTCCACTGATAGATTAGTAGATGAAGAAGATGTGGCACACATGTACAATGGAATATGACTTGGCCATAAAAAAAACAATGTACCTATGGCTGATTCATGTTGAGGTTTGACAGAAAACCACAAAATTCTGTAAAGCAATTATCCTTCAATAAAAAATAAATTAATTTAAATTAATTAATTTAAAAAACCAATTGATTGCATCATCCATATAAGAGGAAAAAATAAAATAAAAAAATAAAAACAATGAAATCTTGCCTTTTGCAACAGCACTGATAGACCTAGAGGGTATTATGCTAAATGAAGTAAGTCAGACAGAGAAAGACAAATGCCATATGATTTCACTTATACATGCAATCTGAAAAGCAAAGCAAACATAAAACAGACTCAGATACAGGGGCAAACTGTAGCGTGATTGCCAGAGGGGAGGAAAGTAGGGGGAATTAATGAAATGAGTGAGAGATTAAGAGGTTCAACCCGTTACGATATAAATTAGTTATGAGGTTGTAGAGTACAGCATAGGAAGCTCAGTCAACAATAACCTACCCACCTCTCCTGAAAATTAAGGGTATATAATAAAAATCTGTGTTCGTAAGTTATTTACATTCCTCCCTCCCTTTCTTTCTTTCTTTCTTTGTCTTCCTCCTTCTTGCTATCTTTTTTTTTTTAATTTTTTTTATTTTTTATTAGTTGGAGGCCAATCACTTCACAACATTTCAGTGGGTTTGTATTTCTCCTTCTCTCCCTTCTCCCTATCCCACTTTTTCTTTCCTTTTTACCTTTACTGTGATTATAGTGTTCCTTTGAAATGCCATTGGTTTCAGCTTGCTTTCAGTGGTAGGGTCCACTTCCTACCATTCCCACTGATTTTATTTTGATTTGTGAATATGTAGACTATTAACATGTTCCAGAAGTTAAACTATGCAAAAATTACACTCACAGAAGTTTCACTCCCTTCTACATCATTCCTCCATTTCACCCCCATTCTCTACCCCTTCTAGTAGTCAATTTCATTATTTTCTGGTTTACTCTTCCTTTTTCCCCCATAAAGATAAGCAGAGATTGCATCTTTTCTATCTTATCTTTTTTATACAAAAGATATGTATGGAGGTAGTATGTGGAGATGTGTATACACACACACATACTTTTTTTGGCAAAGATTTTAAAAAATCTTAAAAAAAGAAAAAAATTCACACAGAAGAGATTCAAGTTATCTACTTTAAAGAAGTATATTAAAGTTTAAGATTTTTAAAAATTAAATCCTAAATAATGATAAAGATGGATATATCCTTTGTAAAATCTGAACTATTGAGTCATTCATATCTATTCAGTATGCAGAGTATGAGCTGAAATATTACAGTAAAAATAAAAAAATACATACTGTTTTGAACTTTGCTTTTTTTACTTAAAAATATCTAGAAATCACTCCCTATCCATTCATAGAGATCGTCCTCATTCTTTTTTTTTTTTTTTTACTGTTGCATAGTACTCCATTGTCTATATGTAGCATTGTTCATTCTCCAATAGCTCATGTTTGAACATTTAGAAACCTACAATATTTTTCAATTACCAATAGTGCTGCAGTAAATAATCTTGTGTCTATTTATTTTCATATCGTTGGAACAATATGAAAAATTTATCAAAGTGAGATTGTTGGAACAAATGATAAATGAGTTTGTGATATTGTTAGATATTCCAAATTCCCTCCATAGAGTTGAATTCCCACAGCAATGTATGAGGGGATATGTTCCACATCCCACCATGTGCTATATTTAGATTTTAGACATTTAATTTTATTTTGCCTGTGAGTTTCTAAAGAAAAAGTAACATTTTGGAAGCTATCATATCTTGGGAGAATGAATTAGAAGCAGAATATCTTTTCAATTTCAAGACTGTATGAGAAAAAACTCAAAAATCCTGTACCCTGATAAAGTGAAGAATATAAAGTGCATGAAGAAAAAGAAAAACTATAAGAAAAAAAAGAAGTTACTGAAGCACATTTTAGTCTCATTAATCAAACTTCAAAATAATAGGCTTTACAAAAATTCATTAGAAGACAATTTCTTAGTTTTGGATCTATGTAGTTTGAAATTTTAAGTTAAATACTTTCTGTAATTATTACTTTCATTGTCAACCATATTCTATAATTGAAGATGAAAGATTTAAAAAAATATCTGCCCAAATTAGGAAACAGGTATAGTTTCTCATAGAAAATGCTACTAAAAAGTGTTCCTAAAAATTTTTATTTTGTTTTGCACAAAACCGTTTATCAAATATAAAGTATGCTCCTTGAAAATGAGAATCTACTTTGAATCACAAATAAAGACTGAAAAGGAAATTTAGCAATGAGCAAATGAAGATGTTATTATTCCTGAATTATAGCATCAGAGCTTTTACATTTGACTATTAAAATTTAGCAATAAAGTTGTAATTAATTTTAAATATAAATATTTAGACATTATCACAATCTAAGGTTTATTTAACCTCAGCTTTAGAAGAATAGTGATTTTAATCAATATTGATGATTAAGTACTTACCCAAAATGGTCATTTGGTTCATGTTTAATCTTAATTATTTCATGAATTTGTAAAAATATTAAACATTGATCTACTATAGCAGTCCATATTATTCATAATCTTGCACTCTACCAGCAAGGTCTTCATGGCAGGTACTAAGAAGAGATTAAAAGGCTCATGAGTGAAGCCAGAAGAAAGGGAAGGGAGGGAAGGAGAAGAGATGGGCAGAGGGGAAGAATTGAGGGCAGAAAGAAGCAAACAGGCAGAGAGGAAGAGAAGAGAAA